>NW_026057582.1:116352758-116390909 GCF_023721935.1 Panthera uncia
TTTTTTTTTTTTTTTTTTTTTTTTTTAATTTTTTTTAACGTTTATTTATTTTTCAGACAGAGAGAGACACAGCATGAACGGGGGAAGGGCAGAGAGAGAGGGAAACACAGAATCGGAAGCAGGCTCCAGGCTCCGAGCCATCAGCTCAGAGCCCGACGCGGGGCACGAACCCGCGGACCGCGAGATCGTGACCTGAGCCGAAGTCGGACACTCAACCGACTGAGCCACCCAGGCGCCCCTATCCCCTTATTTTCAATCTGAAGGTGTCTTTAGGTCTAAAATGGGTCTCTTATAAACAGCATGTAGATGGATCTTGTTTTCTGATCCATTCTGTTACCCAGTGTCTTTTGATTGGAGCATTTAGTCCATTGACTATTTTCAGGAAGCAACTGTTTAGGGATATGGAGAAATTTTTATATTAAATGAGCAAAATTTGAGTACAAGTACATGAAATACTTTGGAATTTGGTTAATTGTGATTATAAACACATTTTGCAGAAATTTCTGATTATATTCTTATGAATTATACCAATTTATTCACAGATAAGCTTATTAAACCATTATTTACTGAGTTTTTGATGGACATTATGAACAATGATGTCATAAAAGACTAACTTTGTGTTAGAAGCCGTCCTGAATTGATTGTTCTTGAGAAAATTCTTAACCACAACAATTTGCCTGAATCCTAGAGATGCTCTGAATCAGGAAATCATGGTAGGAATGCTTCTGAGATCCCCTAACCTAACCTAGGTAGTGAGGAAATTCATAGTAGAGGCACAGGCTTAGGAGACCACCATCTCAGCTTGAGGAACAATGATTCCCTCACCACCTGGCCATTGCCTCCATGGATTCTGAGGCCATGTTGTCACCTCTTAAAGTTTCTTGTTGTGGGTTTAAATATTTAGTTGTGTGATGTTTGAAGCTGTTTTTGTTTTTATTTTAAGAAAATTGAATAACTTATAAATGATTATTATTACTGGTGCTGTGTTAGGCTCGCTTATTTGCTGCTCTGCTTCATCCCTGCTTGCCGTCGTGGCATCCATTTGAGATTGCATCTCAACTATAGCATCTTTAACTTTGCCCTGACTAGATTTTATATCGTTTACCTCTGCAGAAATGGGTTCTATGCTTTTTTTCAACCCCAGCTGGTATTCTTATTATTGTGATTCTAAATTCTGGTTTAGACATCCTGCTTGTGTCTGTGTTGATTAAGTCCCTGGCTGTCATTTCTTCCTGTCCGTTCTTTTGGGGTGAATTCCTTAGTTTCATCATTTTGGAGGAAGAAAAAGATTTAATAAAATAAAAAGTAAAAATTGAAAAAATTAAAAACAACAGAAAAAATCAAATAAAGGATGTTAGATCCTAGGTGCGTTTTGGTCTGGTTGTTGAAAGAAGCATGATAGAATAGAGAACAAAGGGAAAGAAAAAGGGAAAAAAAATAGGAAAACATTTGGAAATTAAAAAAAATACAATAAAATAGAGTAAAATGAAAGGATGAAAGTAAATGGAATAAAAAATTACAAAAAAATACAGTAGAAAAAAATTAAAAATCTTTTTAATAAAAACATAATTTCTGTTTTCACAAATAAGAAAAGAAAAAGAAAAAAAAATTGAATAGATGGACCAGCTAACAGAATGAAATATGAATGAAATTACATCCTGTTTCTTCTAGCAGTCAAACTATGAAGCACTTTATAGTCCTTCAACTAAGCAGGCAGAGAGCCTTGTGGTGGTCATCTAGAGCTTGGCTGGCACAGTTGGACGTGATGGTGCTTCTTAGCTTACTGGGGTGGATCGTTGTGGTGCATGAACACGTGTATGCACATGCGTGTGATAGGTGAAAATGGTGTCACCCAGCTACCCAGTCTCTAGTATCAGAACTCCGTGCTCTCATGTACTGGCAATCAAGCACCCTTTCTTTGTCTCCGGCTTCCATCCACTCCCTGCTTTTATACTGTGTGGGACCACGCCGTCAGTGTGCAAGGTTGCACCTCCCTCTTGAATTTCATCTCAGATGAGGCTGTTTCCAAATCCCTTCTGAGGGCCCTGTGGCTTTGACCTGCTCAGACCCTCTTGGGGAGGGTCTCACTGAGCAATGGCCAGTTGCCAGCCTGCCCTCAGGAATGTTCACATGATGGTACTGTTGCAGATGCCTAGATACTGTGGCCGAGATATCTGTGGGTGCCAGCCAGCCCCAGAAAAAGTTGGCGTGATTGTGTAGCAGCAGTGTTTCAGGGATTATGGTAAATCACAATACATGTCTGGTGCCAGGCTTCACAGCCCCTTAACGTCATGTTCCAACACCAGCAAATATGGCTGTTCTATGGGTTCCACTGGGACCTTTGCCTGTGGGGAGGCTGCATAGCCTCTACCAAATGTCCTCTCAGCAGGGGAGCTGCCTCTCCTTATGTGGCCAGAGGACCCCCTCAGACCTTGCTGTTGCTCCTGGGGATTCGCCCATCTCATCAGAGCTCTGCCACATATCGAGAGTTTCAACTCTGTACTCCCCTTTTATAGATCCTAATGGTATTTACAACCTTCTCCTTTCTCCTTCCTCCCTTTCTTGTTCAGTCCCTTATGGGTGTTCCCACTCTCTTTCTCTCAGCTACTTTCAGTTGGAGTGCTTTTCCCCTACTCTTCCCTCTGTCTCTGTCCTCTCTCTGCAAGCAAAAATAGCTCCCTACCCTCCGTGGCTTTTCTCTTTCCCAGTTCTCCTCTCCATGCTGCATCCCTGCTAAGTTCTGTGGCTTACGTTATGCAGATTGTTGTGTTGATCCTCATATCAGTTTTCTGGGTGTACAAAATGGTTTGGTGCTTATCTAGCTACATTTCAGGAAGGAGAGAAGCAGAAAACTTTCAGCTGCTCTGCCATCTTGGCCTTTCTTCTCTTTCTTGGAGAACTTGCTATTCAAAACTTTTGCCCAGTTTTAAATTGAGGTATTTGTCTTTGTATTGTTGAGTTGTAGGAGTCCTTTACATAGTCTGGATACTAGACCATTTTCAGTTATATGATATGAAGATATTTCCTCCCACTCTGTGGGTTGTGTTTTACGCTGATGCACAGAAATTTTAAATTTTGGTGAAGTGCAATTTGTCTGTTTTTCTTTTGTTTCTTGTGCTTTTGATGTCATGTTCAATAAACCATTGTCAAATCCCAGTTAATGGGGATGGCTCACTGTGTTTTCTTTTTTTAAGTTTTATAGTTTTAGTTTTTATAGTTAAGTCTTTAGTCCATTTGTAGGCAATTCTTACTACGGTGTGAGGTAAGAACTCCTTTTACTTCTTTTGGTTATCCAGTTGTCCTAGTACTGTTTGTTGAAAAGACTTCTTTTCCCAAGGTCTTGGCCCCCTTGTGAAATCATTTGACTATAGTTATTATAGTTTATTTCTAGACTCTGTATTTTGTTGGTCTATATGTCTGTCATTATGTCAGTACCACATTGTTGTGAACACCGGCTTTGTGGTAAGTTTTGGAATAAAAAAGTAGTTTTCCAACTTTATTTTTCTTTCTCAAGATTATTTTGGCTATTTTGGGTCCTTAGCATTTCAGGAATTCAGGTCCATAGGAATTTCAGGGCTGGCTTTTCCATGTCTGGAAAAAAATAGCTATTAAGATTTTCTAGAGGTTGTATTCAATCTGTAGATTGTGTTAGGGAGTATTGGTATCTTAACAAATATTAAGTCTTTCTTTCCATGATCATGGGATGGCTTTATATTTATTTAGGTCTTCTTTCATTTCTTTGAACTGTATTTTATAGTTGTATTGTTATAGGGTAATGCTGGCCTCAGAGTGAGTTAGGATTTGTTACATTCTATTCTATTTTTGGAGAGTTAGAGAATTGGTATTAAGTCTTCTTTAAAAGTTTGGTAGAATTCACCAGTTATGCCATCTGGCTCTGGGTTTTTCTTTGTTGAGAGGTTTTGATTACTGATTCAGTCTCTTTACTTATTCTAGGTCTACTCACGTTTTCTATTTCTTCTTAACTCAGTTCAGATCATTTGTGTGTTTCTAGGAATTTATCCATTTCATCTAGGTTAGCTAATTTGTTGTATAGTTGTTCATATACTCTCTTACCGTTCTTTTTATTTCTGTAGAATCAGTAGTAATGTCCTCACTTTCGTTTCTGGTTTTAGTTATTTGCATCTTGTCTCTTTTTTCTTAATCTACCTAAACGTTTGTCATTTTTTTGATATTTTCTAAAAAACTGACTTTTATTGATTCTATTGTTTTTTAATTATCTCTGCTCTAGTTTTTATTCTTTTTTTCTTTCTACTATGGGTTTATTGTGTTTTTATTTTTCTAGTTCCTCCAGGTGTAGAGTTAAGTTACTGATTTGAGATTCTTCTTCATTTTTGTTAAGTTTATTTTGAGAGAGAGAGTGTGTGTATGCAAGTAGGGGAGAGGCAGAGAGGGGGAGAGAGAGAGAGAGAATTCTAAGCAGGCTGTGCACTGTCAGTGCAGAGCCCAGCGTGGGGCTCAAACTCACGAACCATGAAATTATGACTGGAACTGAAATCAAGAGATGGACTTTTAACCCACTGAGCCACCCAGGCACCCTCTTCTTTTTTCAATGTATGCTTTTGTAGATAACAATTTCCCCAATAGCACTGCTTTTTCTGCATCCTATAAGTTTTGGTATGTTGTGTTTTTGTTTTCTTTCGTCTCAAAGTATTTTTTTTCAATTTAAATTTTAGTTAATTAACATACAGTGCAATATTGGTTTCAAGAGTAGAATTCAGTGATCATTACTTATGTACAACACCTAGTGCTCATCAAAGTGCCCTCCTTAATACCCATCACCCGTCTAACCCATCTCTGACCCACCTCCCTCCATTAACTCTTAGTTTGTTCTCTATCATTAAGAGTCTCTTGTGGTTTGTTTCTCTCTTTCTTCTTCCCCTCCCTTCCCATATGTTCATCTGTTTTGTGTCTTAAATTCCACATATGAGTGAAATCATATGGTATTTGTTTCTCTCTCATAGACTTATTTCGCTTAGTATAATATATTTTAGCTCCATCACATTGCTGCAAATGGCAAGATTTCATTCTTTTTGATGGCTGAGTAATATTTCAGTGTGTGTGTGTCTGTGTGTGTGTGAGAGAGAGAGAGAGACAGAGAGAGAGAGAGAGAGAGAGAGAGACAGAGAGAGAGAGAGATTGTTTTTGTGTGTGTGTATACCACAGCTTCTTTATCCATTCATCAGTTGATGGACATTTGGGTTCTCTCCATAGTTTGGCTATTGTTGATAATGCTGTAAACATTGGGGTGCATGTACCCCTTCAAATCTGTATTTTTGTATTCTTTGGGTAAATAACAGTGCAGTTGCTGGATTAGTAGGGTACTTCTATTTTTAGCTTTTTGAGGAACCTCCATACTGTTCTCCAGAGTGACTGCACCAGTTTACATTCCCACCAGTAGTGTAGGAGGGTTCCCTTTTCTCCGCATCCTTACCCATGCCTGTTGTTTAGCCATTCTGATAGGTGTGAAGTAGTATCTCATTGTTTTGATTTGTATTTCCCTGATGATGAGTAATGGTGAGCATTTTTTTCATGTGTCTGTTAGCCATCTGGATGTTTTTGGAAAAGTGTCTATTCACGTCTTCTGCCCATTTCTTAACTGGATTATTTGTGTTTTGTGTGTTGAGTTTGATAAATTCTTTATAGATTTTGGGTACTAACAAAATTTCTCTCATGATTTTTTTTTACTTTGGGTGGTTAAGTGTTTGTAATTTAATTTCCATATACTTGTAAAATTTGTAGTATTCTTTTGTTATTTTCAGTTTCATTCTGTAGTTGTTGGAGAAGGTAATTGGTATGATTATAGTATATTTCAGTTTATTGAGACTTGTGGTCTAGTATACGGGCTATCCCAGAGAATGTTCCATGTACCCTTGAGAAGATTGTGTATCCTGCTTTTTTTCAGTTCTGTATATATGTGTGTCTGTTAGATCTGATTGGTTTCTAATGTTTTTTGTGTGAACTTTGAAATACTGCAGCGTCAGTCTTCTAAGTCCAAGTGAAAAAGCAAGGCTTTCTTAAGCTCTTTGGTCATCTCAATCTTTGTGTCCACATGACCCATTCAAAAATATGCATCAGTCTAGAAAACAGTGAGCCTCTATGAGTCATGCATCTGATTTCGTAAGACCTCATGAGTAATTAAAAAATGCTTTTAAAAAGTCTCAAACTTGTATTTCCATCTAGAAATTGCCTCTCTTTTTATATCATCTCCCTTTTTTCCAGAGGATCCAAATAGGTAAAAGTCATAGCACAAATTATTAATTATGGGGGCCTTTGTTAGGAGTTTAAATTTCAACCTTCCTCCTGGCTACAGAAAGCAAGGGAATTGTGTCCCATGAATATATATCTATATTTGCCACTTTCCTTGATCAGGATTATTTTTCTTTAATATAAGATATTATAAGCTGGGTGCTTGGGTGGCTCAGTCAGTTGAGTGTCCGACTTCAGCTCAGGTCATGATCTCATGGTTTATGGGTTCAAGCCCTGCAACAGGCTCTGTGCTGACAGCTCAGAGCCTGGAACCTGCTTCAGATTCTTTGTCTTCCTCTCTCTCTGCCCTTCTCCTGCTCATGCTCTATCTCTCCCTCTCCCTCAAAAATAAATAAAAACATTAAGAAAAATTATAAGCATGTAATACTTTATATTAACTTTATGTATGCATCAGATATCACAGCCACAAAATACAAAAGCACTTAAGAAAAGGTCCCCCTTTTTTTCTTATTGCAAATGTATTCATATCCTTTGCAGTAAATTTGGCATTTATAGGGTTAGCATTATATCTGCCAGGGGAGCTCCTAGCTGGAATGTAACAGATGCCCTTTTTGAAGTCTCATTGAGGCACCATTGAGCTGGGCTGAAGAAAAGAATATTTTTTTTCCTAGTAAAACTGGGGAAAAGCTTTACTTTATCTAAAGCTTTACTCCAGCCCTAAGAATTGACTAACCGTTTTTTTTTTTAATCCCTTTTGGAGTAGAGAGGATCACAGACTATGTACATTTTTGACCCACCCAAGCCCACCTTTGGGAATGTTTGGGCACCTTTTCCTCCCACTTGGAGGAGAGAACAAAGACTGAAGGAGTTACCAGGACTGTACTTTCCCCCCACCTCAAGTTAGCCAACAAGACCAAAAGCAGCCAGGGGATCCAGCACGCTGATTCCTGGGGTTAAATTCACTATTTTAAAATCCATTTGTAAATTTTACTTCTTGTAGCTGATGGTTCAGCTTCTGTTTTATATTATGGATGATTTCATAGCCATCAAGGACCAAATATTCATCATACTCCACCCCTTGATTCTTCCTTTTACCAAACAATACTTACGCAATATTTCAGCTAGTCAGGGTTGTTCTAGAGATTCCTACTGCTGCCATCCCTGTGCCAGAGTCCCTAAGACCACGCCCAGATTCAGTGCTTTGTGAGAAGACCTTATCAGACTCGCAGTATAGTCACACTGAGCGCTAAGATTTACTACGGTGAAAGACTAGGAAGGAAAATCAGTGAAGGGAAGGGGCACATGGGAAAAGTCCGGGAGAAACTGACACGAGTCCTGTCCTAGTGGAGTCACACAGGATGAAGTTCATTATCAGCAAAGAGTTGTTGATTGTACATGTGAAATGGTGTCTACACCTGGGAAGCTCACGAGAGACTCAGCACCTAGGATTTGCACAGGGGCAGGTCAAGTAGGCACCTCCTGGCATATACCCAAATTCTAGACCCCTAGAAGGAAGCAGGTTTAAGCAGAGACCACATTGTACAAATAGTTTAGGCACTGTGAGGCCTCTTATCAGGGAGGGGTGGGAGCCCTCCTGAGATCCAGGTTCCCAGAGGCCAGCTGAGGGCTACCTTGCAAGCCAGCCCTTCCTAAGGACAGTGGTATCAGGCCTGCTGTTCTTAGCTCTTTTCTGCATAGTATCATAATTAAAGTTTGTTAATTTCTCATTGTTAGACATTTAGGTGATTATCCTTTGCCTTACTGTTCTGATAAAACATGTGATGAGTGTTTTTCTAACTTAATCATTTGCTTTTTTTGGAAGAGGGGCATAATTCCTAGAAGTA
The DNA here is from genome assembly GCF_023721935.1 of Panthera uncia. NCBI lineage: Eukaryota > Metazoa > Chordata > Mammalia > Carnivora > Felidae > Panthera > Panthera uncia. The sequence continues at coordinate 116,360,831 of NW_026057582.1, forward strand.
GAGTAAATGTCTCTGTTGATCATTTTATATCTTTTATATCTTCTGATGCTTTTCTTTAATTAAACTTTTTTTTTAAAGTTTATTTATTTTGAGAGAGAGAGAGAGGGAGGGGCAGGGAAGGGCAGAGAGGGAGAAAGAGAATCCAAGCAGGCTCCACACTGTCAGTGCAGAGCCCCGATGTGGGGCTCGAACTCACGAACTATGAGACCATGACCTCAGCCGAAAACAGGAGTTGACTTCTTAACCAGCTGAACCACCCAGGTGTCCCTCTTCTGATATATATTTATATATTTGGTTCTCCTTTTATCTTTTTAAATTCTCATCAGTAAATCTTTCATGGTACTTATTATATTGATAATACACTATACACTATAGATTCTTTAAAATTATTTTCATCAGTCCTTACTAATTTTTGAAAAAAGTGTATTAAGGGGTGCCTGGGTGGTTCAGTGGGTTAAGCACCTGACTTCAGCTCAAGTCATGGTCTCATGGTTCATGGGTTTGAGCCCTGCATCGGGCTCTATGTTGACAGCTCAGAGCCTGGAGCCTGCTTCAGTTTCTGTGTCTCCCTCTCTCTCTGCCCCTCCCCCATACTCTGTTTCTCTCTCTCAAAAATAAATAAACATTAAAAAAAATTAAAAAGAAAAAAGTGTATTAAGATTAGGATATTGTGGGGCGCCTGGGTGGCGCAGTCGGTTAAGCGTCCGACTTCAGCCAGGTCACGATCTCGCGGTCTGTGAGTTCGAGCCCCGCATCAGGCTCTGGGCTGATGGCTCGGAGCCTGGAGCCTGTTTCCGATTCTGTGTCTCCCTCTCTCTCTGCCCCTCCCCAGTTCATGTTCTGTCTCTCTCTGTCCCAAAAATAAAATAAAATTAAAAAAAAAAAAAAAAGATTAGGATATTGTAACTACTTATTGGCTCACCTGCTGTTTTTGATGCTCTGATAGGTCCTAGTTGTGATAATGTTGAAGAGGATATGAATGCTTCTGCCCGAGGAGCTTCTGCTACAGTTTTGGAAGAGACAAGAAAGGAAACGGCTCCTGTACAGCTGCCAGTTTCAGGGCCAGAACTGGCTGCCATGATGAAGATTGGAACCAGGGTCATGAGAGGCGTTGATTGGAAATGGGGTGATCAGGTACTCAGATTTGATTTTAAACACATTAGCCACACATTAGTCACCATCCTTACTTGCATGCTCTTAGTGGGTGGAATTGGAATATATAACTATGTTAACTCAGGGCCTATGCAATTGACAGATGACGTAGTTGTGGATTCCTGGGCAGGTGAATAGAGTCAAAACAAGTAGAGAGTATCAGTGGCTGTAGGGGCACCTCAAGCAGGATCATGTATTTAAGGAGTCATGGCTGTTTTTAGAAAACTTCCTGGCATGGGCTCAATTTGAGGGGGAGCCTAGAGTAGGAGCAGGAGTAAGCAGGAAAGAGTAGACTTCATCTTATTAATAGTGTTCTAAAAGCTGTGAGGCAGAAAAACCCAGGTGCTGAGAGATGGTGGCCATGTGCCCAATTAAGTGCCCCAACCTAGCAGTTTCAGGTGTGCCAGCTGGGTGGTGGCCACCTCTCTGTTTCTCCTTGTGGCAAATCACTCCCAAGCTTCTGTGAGGTCTCACAAGGAGAGATTGTGGGGACTGGTGTCTGTGTTATTACCGTAGTCACTAGCTAAGGATAGTGCTCACCTTCCTACAGTATGGTAGCATTCTTGTCACCTCTAGGTTTTCTCAACCTCACTGTTAAGCATGGGTCTTACCAGAATCATTTCAGAAGTGTCCTAGAACAGGTAGCAGCATCCTAAAAACAGCTTTCACTCATAGACATGAGAGATGGAGTCTCCACTCTAGTTCCAGAGAGAAAACTGAAGAACAAGAGGAAAACAGGAGATGCTGGTGCTTGTTTCAGGTTTCTGGTATTTTGAAGCCCAATGGAGGGATCGAGCCAAGGAATAGGGCATCAGGACTAGGCTGGAAAGCCTCATCTCTGTATTGGTTTAGGGAGGATGCTGATTGAGGCAATTCTTTTCCCAGTTACCTCTTTGGTAAAGGAGCATAAGCCAGTTATTTCCTGATGTTTGATTTAAGGTGATGATGTGAGCTGTGCATGGTGCAGGTGGGTTTGGAGCAGTCTGTGGGCACAGTGACACAGCAGTCCTTACAGGCTTTGTGCGACAGAACAGGCGTGGGCCCTCTTAACTGATCTTTGTTTTGGCTTCCTCAGGATGGACCTCCTCCTGGTCTTGGGCGTGTGATTGGTGAACTTGGAGAGGACGGATGGATCAGGGTCCAGTGGGACACAGGCAGCACCAACTCCTACAGGATGGGGAAAGAAGGGAAGTATGACCTCAAGTTGGCGGAGCTGCCAGCCTCAACACAGCCCTCAGCAGAGGACTCGGACACAGAGGATGACTCTGGTGGGTGCCTTCGGGTTGTTTAGTCTGGGGCAGCTTGGCAAGCTGTGTGCTAATGCTAGCTGGCTGTCCTTTTCATCTGGAAGTGAGAACAGTGTATCAGGACTCACCTGCAGACAGTGCTCTGTAGTTTTGGACTTGTCCCTAAAGGTTCAGTTTAAATAAGCCCCAGGTAATTCTGATATAGGAGTTAAAAGCATGGCTCTGGTGACTGGCAGCCTAGCTGGATTTGACTCCCTTGCTCCCTTTGGGGACAGTCCAGTAAAGTTTGGCACTGTAGGGCTGGCTTGCTTGCTATGTCTTTACCTCTAGTGGACCTTCTCATTTGGCTCTGAGTCTCCTGTGTGAGGTAGTGAGTCAGTGCCTGGTGAACTAGGAATAATGTGGAATTAGTCAGTACAGTATTCCCTTAAGGAAACCAGAAATGAAAATTTGGAGTGAACCCAGAAAGTTAAATCCTATCTAAGTAAATCCAAGGTTGTGGGAGGAGGACTTCATGACATTTTCCGATGTGTCCAAAAGACTTTGGGATGTGTGAATGAAACTTCCCATGGCTGGTCTTGGTGAGACTGTCCAGGAGGCCTGGGCTGATTCCTGGGGCTCAGGTGCTAGCTGTATGCACTGCATGGTCAGGCTTTGGAAGTCACTTGTATGGTCAGGAGAGGAAACCTAAGAGGCTGAGCTCAGTAGAAGATGGGTGGTATGGAGAGTGGAAAAGGCTCTGCTCCATCAATGTCACTTGTGGGGGCCCACGCCCCCTCAGATGTAAACAGATGATGCCTTGTGGAGCTGTTGGGAGTAACATATGTGAAACTTGGAGTCGTGCTTAGTTGGTCAGGGCTGGTTTTGTTATCACTGCGTCTGAGCACACGATGTCTAGGCCACTTGTCCATCCTCCCAGTTCTCTGTCTGGGGTCTTCACTCAGACAAGTCAGAACCTGAGCAGAGCTGGCTAAGTGACAGAACTATAGCTTGGCTGTCATGTGCCTCCTTGTCAGAAAGTCAGTGGCTTTGACACATGAGCCTCTGCTTCCCCTCCATGGAGCAGGCACTTCTGTCTTCATCCAGGGCATAGCTAGCTCATCAGCAAGCAGTTCTTGACATTTGATAAGTTGTCTTTCTAAAAGAATAAATCCTTGTAATTGTTTTAGTGCTTCTGAGCCATATGTGGAGATAGCTTTAAAAAATTAAACTATAATTTGGAAGGCTTATTTTCTTTGAGGAAGGTGGGGACAGAGATGATTACGGTGTTTAGTGTATTTTGAATTCTTTTCTTGTAAAGAGCTACTTCCCTTTCCACAGTAAAAATTGTGATATTAAATTCCTTAAAAGACTGTGTTATGAAATCCCTTAAGTTACATGCAGGGATATTTTCCAGTTCTATTTGGGAATATAGCTTCTTATTTTGATACTTTTTTCCAGAAGCTGAACAAATTGAAAGGAACATTCATCCCACTGCAATGATGCTTACCAGTACTGTTAATTTACTACAAACTCTTTGTCTCTCTGCTGGAGTCCATGCTGAAATCATGCAGAGTGAAGCCACCAAGACCCTGTGTGGACTGCTGCGAATGTTAGTGGAAAGTGGAACGACGGACAAGACATGTATGCAATGAATAGTTGTGGCCTACAGAGTACTGGGGCTATGAATTTGGTGTGTGTGTCAGTGAGTGTGAGCATGTGGGTGAGTGTGCGTGTGTATTAGTGTCCTAGGGCCGCTGTAACAATTTACTTCAAACTTGGTTAGTTTGTTTGGGCTGGCACATCAAAGTACCGTACACTTGGGTGGCCTAAATAATAGAAATTTTTTTCTCCGTGTTCTAGAGACTAGAAGTTCAAGGTGTCAGCAGAGCTGGTTCTTTCTGAGGGCTGTGAGGGAAGGATCTGTTCTAGGCGTCTCCCTTACCTCCTGTAGTTTGCTGGCAATCTTTGACATTCTTTAGTTTGTAGATTACTGACCTCATATTTACCTGTGTGTGTTTGTCTCCAAATCTCACCTTTCTATAAGGACACCAGTCATAATTGGATTAGGGACCCACCTTAACCTAGTTTAAGTTCTCCCAAACAAATTATATCTCCCCTGGACCCATTTCCAAATAAGGTCACATTCTAAGGTACCAAGGGTTAGGACTTCAACATACTGATTTTGGGAGGCAGGTAGGACACAGTTCACCCCATAATGGAGTTATGGAGACCACATTTTCCAACATCAAGGATTTTTGGAGACCAGAAGTCTAACATCAAGGTGTCAGCAGGGCTGTGTTCCCTGCAAAGACTTTAGAAGAGGATCCTTTCTGTCTCTTCCAGCTTCTGGTACCTCCAGGGTATCTTAGCCTGAGGCCACAGCACTCCAGGCTCTGCCTCATTTTCACACAAAGGACTGCCCTGTGTCTCTTTATGTCCTTTTCTGCTTCCTTATAAGGACTTTCATTGGATTTAAGGTCCACTCTGATCCAATACAGTATTATATCAATCCTTACTTTAAGTAAGTACATCTGCAAAGAGTTTATTTTCAAATAAGGTCACATTCTGAGGTTTTGGATGAACATGAATTTTGGGGGATACAGTTCAACCCACTGAAATGTTTGCATGAAAATGTGAATATGTGTAAGTGTGGAGAGAAGGAGTTGATGGAGTGGGAGGGGCGAGTGTGTGTGTATGTGTGAGAGTGCTTGTGAGTATGGGAGAGTTTGTCTCTGAGTGAGACTGAGTATGTGAGTGGCTACAGGTGTGAGTGTGAAGTGGGGAAGGGAATGTGTGTGAGTAGCTGGGTGTGTTTGTGAGTGTGTGTGGTAATTATGAGGGATTGTGTGTGAGTATATCAGTGACTGAAAATGAGTATGTGGGATTGTGGTAGGGTGTGACTGTGAAAGTTGATGTGTGTGTGTGTCTGTGAGTGTAACTGAGTGCAGGCATGAACTTGTGTCTGATGGCGGTGCCTCTGGAAGCGTAGAGAGCAGGAGGGCTGGGCCCTGGCAGGCGGGCCTCTGCCAGGAAAGAGTGGAAGCCCCTGGGTACCCATGAGTGGAGACCTGGAAGCCAGGAGGAGCAGACAGGGTCAGTTGCATCCGTCAAATTGGATAAACCTCATGAAAGCCTCCTAGTCTTGTTCTATTACTGCAGACTTATTAAACTTGGATTGGAAATTTATGATGCAGATTAAGTATAAACAAGATCATGGGAGATATTTATTATTATTATTTTTAAAGTGTATTTATTTTTGAGAGAGAGAGAGCACATGTGTGCGTGTGAGCCAGGGAGGGGCAGAGAGAGAATCCCAAGCAGGCTCCGTGCTGTCAGCAAAGAGCCCTTTGTGGGCTCAAACTCATGAATTATGAAATCATGACCTGAGCTGAAATCAGGAGTCAAACACTTCATCCACTGAGCCACCCAATTGCCCTGATGATATATAACACGTGAGGTTTTAAAATATACAAGATGCACTCTAATAACTGCCGTTTGAATTGTGAATCATTTTCTTACTGCCTATAAATAATAAGTACATGAAACTCCTTAATTGGTTTGAGCTACTCATGTACTTTGAAGGTTTTAAAAGTGTTGTAAAATGTTCCTTTAGTAGGGTTTTCTCTCACTCCTCTCATTTTGAATTAGTGAAATTGTAGTATATTTGTAAAGTAGGCTATTATCGAACATAACACGGTAAGTACATTAAAAGTATAGATTGTGCTGAGTATTTATTTCTAGAAATTTGGTGCCAAGCTGGTTTGTTTCACTGTGGCAGCTTCCCCAAACAGGCTGGTCTGCCGGGAGCAGCACCGGAGCTGGTGCACGTTGGGCTTTGTGCGGAGCATTGCACTCACGCCACACATGTGTGCTGCCCTGAGCTCCCCACAGTGGATTGCCCTGCTCATGAAGGTTGTGGAGGGACATGCACCTTTCACTGCTGCCTCGCTGCAGCGACAGGTAATTGTGCTGCTGGGCTGATGCTGTTCAGTGTGAATTTTGAAACTGTGCAATCCCCTTAAGAGGTGGCATCAAGATACCAATTCTCCCAGTCATCATAATTAGGTGCCTGTACTCAATGAGTGCAGAAAAGAACTGGAACTAACCCAAAGTAGATTTTCTAGTGCAAGGGGCTGAAGTCCTTGATTATTTTAAATTGATTTTAAGTTGCTAAACTGTAGTTGACTTGCTTTTCTTTGAAGTGATAAATCCTACCAGCTTCTCTTATCTGCTTCATAGGAGTTGTAGTATAATTGTCTTCAGAAGAATTAAGCTGAAAAGAATTATTTTTTAATTAAGTGAATATCTGCATCTGTAGTGTAGCTTTTTCCAACTCCTGATAATCTATATCATTAATCAACTTGGGTGTAATTATCTGGTTGTAAAATAATGGATATCTGAATTTTCACATGATTAATTGCATTGCAGGGACAAAAAAAAAAAGAAAATAAAAATCTGTTATCTCTTAATGTAAAACCACAGATTATGGTTTTCTTTAATGTTTGCCGTTTTAAATTGCCTTTTGTCAGATCTTAGCTGTGCATTTACTGCAAGCAGTGCTTCCATCATGGGACAAGATCGAAAGGGCAAGGGACATGAAATGCCTTGTGGAAAAGCTGTTTGGTTTCTTGGGCAGCTTGCTCACCACCTGTTCTTCAGATATCCCGTTCCTCAGAGGTGGGCCTCTTTCCTTACTTGTGTCCTGGGTCAGTGAGCAGGGCACCATGTAGCTCCTCTCTCACATGTCTCTTTCAGAATCTACTCTGAGGCGGCGGAGGGCACGCCCACAGGCCTCTCTGACTGCCACTCATAGCAGCACCTTGGCAGAAGAGGTGGTGGCACTGCTCCGCACACTCCACTCCCTGGGTCAGTGGAACGGCCTCATAAACAAGTACATCAACTCTCAGCTCCACTCTGTCACCCGCAGCTGCACAGGAAAGCCACCAGAGGGGGTGGGTGCTGCGTTTTCATATCTGTTAGTTTTTCTTTGTAGAATGTTGATTTCACTTTTAAATTACCTTTTGAAATGACATGTATTTTGTTTAAAGATATTTTAAACCATACTGTAGTGGAAATAACTATTGAAGAAACTAGTATAAAAATGAACTTGGCTTAGTTATAAATGTGTAAGAAACAGGCAGCACCCTTGGCTGTCTTCTTCAAACTAGCTGTCTGTCTGCATTAGGCCCTGTTAGAGGATTACTTTCCTGACTCCGAAAACCCAGAGGTGGGGGGCCTCATGGCAGTCCTAGCTGTGATCGGAGGCATCGATGGTCGCCTGCGCCTGGGGGGACAAGTCATGCATGATGAGTTTGGAGAAGGCACGGTGACTCGCATCACCCCAAAGGGCAGAATCACTGTACAGTTCTCAGACATGCGGATGTGTCGCGTTTGCCCATTGAATCAGCTCAAACCAGTAGGTGAACTTGTATTCAGTTACTTGGTAATAAGGCAGAGGAGTTTTATGCTGGAACTGAGTGCTAACATTAGTGCTAGAATGAACTTGATTCTTGTAGTTCATGCACGCTGTCTAGGAAACTATGCAACCTGAGGAAAGCCATATGTCTATCTTCCCTTGTTTGCTTTGTGTCTGTGATAAATAGGGCCTGGTCTCATGGTGTTACACAAATTACTAGTTCATGTCTTATTTTAGCCCCCAAAGACATAAAAGGGCGTTAGCAACATAGAAGGTACTGGTAATTATGTTTGTTAGTTTTAATTATCTTAAAATGTAAATTTATGAAGTCTGACTTTTATTGAACAACTCAACTTTTAAAGAAACCTAAAAGTGGTTCCTTAAAAAAATGACCTTTCTTCATAAATGCTTATTTATTGTGTTGAGTGACATGACTTATGTAGCAGATGCTATCATCTTAAATCTGTGAATTAAGGATGTATAGGGAAAGAGAGTCATTTATATTATTTTGATGTAATCTAAGTATAACCTGACTATATTTCTATAAAATACTGTTTTTGATTTATAAATGAATACATGCATGTTGTAGAAAATTTTTAATGCATAGAAAATGCCTAAAGAGATAATCATCACCAGCCTGACATAATTATTATTGATAAGTTGTTAAAGAAAAAATTAATTTAGGTTATGTTTACTATACATATAAATCTCTATTTTATCTTTAATGGCATATTTTAAAATGATTTTCAGATGTAAAAAGACTTACAATATGTATATTTTAGAATTAAGATTCATGGTTTGATAATTTTTAGAACGTTTCATTTGCTCATTTCATTGGACAGACTTTGAAGGTTTCTATCTTCTTGCTTTAGCTCCCTGCTGTGGCATTCAGTGTCACCAACCTCCCCTTCACAGAGCCTATGCTATCTGTCTGGGCTCAATTGGTAAACCTTGCTGGAAGCAAACTGGAAAAGCACAAAGTAAAGAAGTCACCTAAACCGGGTTTTGCAGGTCAGTACATGGTACTTCTTGGTGAAACTACTACAATCTTAACTGGTATTGCTTGGACAATGTCATTTTGTGAGAGCAAGTTCCTGTGACTGTCAAAGTCTTTGGGTTTCAACGGATTGACTATTTGTTGAGTTATAGTGGACATGAAAGCTTGAATGTGGTGATAAGAGTGTGTAGTACCAAGAATGACACCATGGGGAGAGTGGCGTCTGAAGAATCCCTAGGTTCCCCCCCACCCCTGCCCCATGCTCCCTGACTTTCCAGTGCCAGCATTTATTCTGAACAAACCTTTTGAAGAGGAATCTTTGTTTTCTCTCCCCACCGTTAACCCTCCAGCCATGGCTCTTTAGTTCAGTTGCCTTTTAGGAGCTTTGCTTCTGGCCTCATCAATGCCAGACCCAGTAAGGCCTGCATGTTTAGACCTGCCTTGCTTCATATCTATAGACGTTGGGCTAAAACAAAGGTCACCTGTGCTTAAAGCCTTCCTTCCTTTGGTCTGGAATACTGCTCCCTTAATTTTCCTTACGTTGCCACTTGCATGTTCTTTGAAGAGTTCTTCTCCTTGACTATTCTTTGCACATTGGAAATCCTTGTGGGTTTCTCCATAACTTTTGGCTCATTGTGTCCACTCTTACTGAGCTTTTTCACCCATTTCTCCCCATTCCTGTGATTGATGCTGCAACATTTATGATAGTGATCACCTTTAACTCTGAATATCCAGTTCACATTTCTGGCTGGAGGGCCATGTGCATGTATACCACAGCATGTTCAGAATTCCACTAACCTTATCCCTTAGTCACTCTTTCTCTTCACAGTGAATAAACCTGGCTGCCAGGCAGTGCCAGGCTGAGAGGCACCTGTGATCCTCCATCCCCTTCCATCCTATGTTGCTGTTGGCTATGTTGCCTTCTGTGGCCTCTGACATGCCCTGCTGGAACACTGTTGCCACAACTATAATCCGGCTGTACTTGTGGTCTGCCTGCATTTTGTGGCAGCTTAGTTTCCTCCTCAGTTGGCTGTCAGGCACCACTGCAGTCATTTGTTTAGATAAGACTCCAGGGAGTGCCATGATCTTGTTGAGTTAGAGAACTGTATGTTGTGACTATCTGACAAAATCATCCTGGAGGAGTGTTGGCAAGAAAAGGTGAAGATATTTTGTTTGTGACATAGATATCTGGTTGAAATTTTAGCAATATGGGAAACATTTGATTATACTAATAATAACTGACATGGATCTAACTTTGTTAAACCATTTAATTCTCACCCTAATCCATCAAGGTAGTTGTGTGGGCAGCAGGAAAAGGGGAAGACCCAGGGGAGGTAGAGGATACTTATCCAGAAAGGCAAGTCCTTCATTATTGACAGTATTTGGCATGTCCAGCTAATTCCTACAGGGCAGGGCATTGTTTGTGCCACTTTACAGGCATGGCACTGTGGTGCAGGAGGCAGAGCACTTTCCCTAAGGCCACACAGCTGGTGAGGAGAAGAGCCCAAGCAAGGTGTGCCGTTCCTGAGTCCTTTTCTCCCACAGGACAAGTAGACCTGGAGCTGCTGAGGTGCCAGCAGTTAAAACTGTACATCCTGAAGGCGGGCCGTGCGCTGCTTTCACACCAGGACCAGCTTAGGCAGATCTTGTCTCAGCCGGCTGTTCAGGAGGTCACAGCTGCTCATACAGGTATCTTTTTAAGGAAGCTGTTATAGATATGTAAGGAATGCAGGTACTCCCATAGAAAACAGGCAAAAGACATGAGCAAGTAGTCCATAAAAAGGGAAATAGAGATGGTTTTTAAATGCATGAGAAAGATGTGTAACCTGGCCAGAAATTGATGAAGTGCAAATGACAGTGTCATAATCTTATAAGACAAAAGATCCATCTTTCCATCTTTTATGCCTACCCCCAGAAGACACCTTATCACTTGACACAAAAGCAATTCTCTCACCTCTATGGCCTTCCTTTTTCAAATACACTTATACCTCTCTAGTAGACTTATCATCCTGAATATCAGACCTTACCATACAGGTCCCTGCCACAGCTCTAAGTCAGTCTTATGTTTCACCCTGGTATTCAAGGCATTCTATCACATTCAAGGATCTGATGGGAAGGGGGGGGAAAACAGTAAAACAGTGGTGTCCTGCTTTGTTACTTAAAGTGTGGCTCATGGACCAGTAGCACTGATGGCACGTAGGAGCATGTTAGACACGTAGATTCTCAGGCTACACCCCAGACCTAAGAAATCAGAGTTTGCATTTTAATAAGGCCCTAAGGTGGTTCATACATATCTAAAGTAGCACTGCTTTAACACATTGCTTGTGGGAATTTAAGTTGGTACAACCAACATTGAAGAAATGTTACACTTTAAAATACATGTGTATTAGGGGCGCTTGGGTGGCTCAGTCGGTTGAATGTCTGATGTCGGCTCAGGTCATGATTTTGTGGTTCGTGAGTTCGAGCCCCGCGTTGGGCTCTGTGCTGACAGCTCAGAGCCTGGAGCCTGCTTCAGATTCTGTGTCTCCCTCTCTCTCTGCCCCTTCCCTGCTCATACTGTGTCTCTCAAAAATGAATAAACTTAAAAAAAAAATTTTAAATACGTGTGTACACATGCACACACATCTGTATCTGCATCTCTGTATCTAGCTCTGTATCTCTCCATTGACCTGGGAGTCATCTTGTGGGAATTTATCACATGAAAAGGCATGAAGATATGTGTTTACGGATGCCCATTATGGCTTCTTTGTTGGTATTGTTTTTAGGTTGAAAACTGGAGACAATTTTATGCCCATTATTAGGTGGTGTATCCATATACTGGAATACCAGCTGACTTTATTTTCTTTAGACTTTTCTTTATTTCTTCAATTTTCTGGAATAAGCTTATATTACTTTGAATAGAAAAAAAAAGCTATAAAATATTTTTTGATTATCTACTCTTAAAAAAGATGTGCTAAAGTATTATAGGGAACAAGATAGTCCTTGTTTATGACCCCAAACTCTCTGGGGTCAGAGTGAAAAGAGAAAATGCAGATGGCTCTGTACAGGTTATGATGCCAGTGCACTGTGAAATGTGTAATTGTAGTTCCACAAGTGTCTTGGGGATACAGGTGGCTGAGGGCTGGTGAGGGCAGCTTCTGAGGGGTGTGGCAGACTTGAGGTGCAGCATGATGAAGAAGCTCTATTTTGGTGGAAGAGACAATAGGAGCACAGATGTATCAGTGAGTATATAGGAGAATGTTGAAGTGCTTCACTTTGCAAGGAGCTCAGGATTTATTGATGAATGTGGGGCAAAAGCTGGAGAGGTCAGCTGAATTCATGTGATAGAATGCCTTGAATACCAGGGTGAAACATAAGACTGACTTAGAGCTGTGGCAGGGACCTGTATGGTAAGGACTGATATTCAGGATGATAAGTCTACTAGTGAGGTATAAGTGTATTTGAAAAAGGAAGGCCATGGAGGTGAGAGAATTGCTTTTGTGTCAAGTGATAAGGTGTTTTCTGGGGGAAGACATAAAAGATGGAAAGGTGGTTCCAGTAGATCATAACCTGGTGGTTTTGATAATAACCTCATGGGAAACCAGTGAAAAGTCAAAGATGGCTGATGTTTCAAGCTTGAGCTACCGGGAGGACAGGAGGGAGTGCCTCCGATGAAGATTAGAAAGCCTAGTATAGTGTGCAGTTTTTTGTTTCTTAATCTTAAGAGGGTATTGTGAATTTAATTTTAATGTGCTGAGTATAAGGTAAATCTAATGAAAGTGCAGATTTATTCTGTATTAGTCAGTAGGGACCTTGAAAACTATCCATAATTATAGAAGATCAGGAAACCAGAAACCAGGGAATTGGACTGACTGCTCTCTGGTCACCCTGATGAGTAGCTCTGTAGGAACTGAATCAGGGTTACTATGTCACGGTTGGGACAGAGTAGGGGCTCCAGATAGCTCTGTAGAGTAGGGCTTGACAAATTATCATGGTTACCTGTTTTTATAAAGTTTATGGGAACACAGCCGCACCTACTTATTTACACGTCATCTTAGGTGGCTTTTACTCTTCAGTGGCAGAATTGAGTAGCTGTGACAGACCATGCAGCTGATAAGCTTGAACTGTTTACTCTCTGTCACTTCAAGAGAATGATTTTCCAACCCCTGGTCTAGAGAATTAGTTGAAGTTGTCACCAAACCAACCAGCGAACTCAAATGGTGAGTGGGCTCCAGGCAGTGGGACTCAGTGGGCCTGTGGCAAACAGGAAGTGCTAAATGCCTCACTCAAAGCTGCTCAGAGATTAAAACAGACAAAAAGATGTTACCCTGACCACACAACATATCTGGAATTGGTCTCAGTTTATGGTCTGAACAAGGGTTAACAGGAAAAGCCAAGGCTAAAAATAAAAAGGGAGTGTTCATAGAAGAGGTTTCTGAAGCAATGAGTGTGCACCAAGAAAGAGAAGGTATATGAACTGGACAAAAGGCAGAAATCTGGGAGGTAGCTTTTTTTTTTTTTTTTTTGGCTCTGAGGAGACAGATGAACCAACAAAGGACAGATGCCAAAAAGCAGGGAGTGAAAAAATTTTTAGACTAATTTTTGATATCCAAGCCTTGAAGATTTTGATCGTCTAGTGCTTGAAGAGGTAGAGATCATACTCACTTTAACATGTTCAGTGCATCATCTTTAATAGTAAAGAGATGTTAGGAGTTGAAAATGTGATGTCGTGCATATTTTTTTTTTTATATTCAGATGATGGAGCAGCTGCATCCCCTGACCTTGGGGACATGTCTCCTGAAGGGCCACAGCCTCCAATGATCCTCTTGCAGCAGTTACTGGCCTCGGCCACCCAGCCATCTCCAGTGAAGGCCATATTTGACAAACAGGAGCTAGAGGTACGGTAGCAGCCTCTGCAATTTTAATCTGGTACACTAAATTTGGAACATTTTTTTTCCTAGATGTGTATTTTCTTAAGGATATATTCTGAATTTTAAATAACATGCTAAAATAATTCTTATGACTAGTTAGGCTTTAACCATGTTTGTCATAGAGCATTATAATACTAGTTAGAGGGTGAATGAGTTGAAGTTTAACCTTATTTTGAATATATGTGAATTCTTTGAAAAAGTTAATGAGATTCAACATGGGTCAGATGCTCAAATATTCATGGCATGATCTTTTTCTAGGAAATAATTGTTATTGAAGGAGCCCATTAGACCTTGGAATATTGCACTGGCATGTTTGTTCCACTCACTGCAAAGGCTTTTTTGGGCATGCACTGTTGCTGCCAGGCTCTTGGTCCTTGCCCTGTCGCAGAGCACCTGTGCTGCACAGTGTAGCTTAGGGATCAGGCTGTGGGCATGTTCCCATAGAAAAGACAACATGTGATCAGGTCTAAAAGTGATGACTTTCATGGCCTGCAACATGAGGGACTAGATGTTTCTAAAAATCCTTCTTTCTATGTAATATGTAAAAAACTCTGGATAAAATATTAAAGACAAAAACCAAACCTAGAGTACTCAAGTTGCCAGGCAGAATATACCCTAATAGAAATTCTTTGAGACCAGGACTGCAGGGAGTTGGATCCGAAGTGAGGAAGCAGCTGTATCAGGTTGATGGGAGGGCTGACAGTAGTCCAAGAGTGAGGTAGGAAGAAGTAGGTAGCAAGAAAGTAAGAACTGAGGTAGGAAAAAGGTGGGGTGCAAAGGGAGAAGGCAAGAAGTATTGAGCATGAGAATAGGGAGCAGTACAGTGCCTTCTTTGAACTGGCCTGAATGCCAACTACTTGCTAGGTCTAAAAACCGCTAAGATGAGGGTCAGGTTGAAGTGGCAACAGAACAGCAGGGTTTCTAGTCACTTCTAAAGATAAAAAGAGGGCATTGAAAGCAGTTGAAGAGCAAATTGGGCAGAATGCAACCTGGAATCACACTGGGAGGTAACCAGTGTTAAGAGGAAAGATGTGTAAGGAAACAGGGAAACGTAGAGTTATCCTTTAAGAATTGGGAAGGACTACCAAAGAGAGATCTTTCATTGTTTTATCTCCATTGATTTAGATGAAAATTCAACCATCATTCTTATTCTGTTTGAAGTGCCTTTTTGTCATAGACTCTGGGTCTAAAGTTCTTTCTTGTCTAGCAAGAAAGCGGGACTCAGGATTAAATGAGAGAGATGGTTAATGTCCAGGAAAAGACAAGAGCCCTGAATAAGGGTCCTTGCCCTGTTTTTATTAGGATCAGAAGGCTTACAAACATGGTGATGGACGTGCACAAAGAGACAATGAAATTATGAACATTAACTCATGGATGTGAGGGAAAGGGGGTCTTGAAGATATTAGGGTTTTGGGTTAATACAAAACAAAATCCTGGCTCTGGAGGCAGCTGAAGGTTGTTTACAGCAGACATGAGGCACCAACTCTGTTTATCTTAGCTAGCCTAGGGGATTAGACTGATAGAGCAAGTAACCTCAAGGTTAACAAGGCACCTTTTCTTTTGCTAATCAGTTCTCCTCTGGGCAGCTTTACCTGCAGCCCAGTGGTCTGTAGCCCTATTTACTTGTTTACCTAATTTGGTCCTTCCTTCCTGTGAAAGCAGCTTTCTGCTATAATACTAAATAGGGGGGAACTTTTGCCCTGAATCTCTAGTCTTGTTTACCTCATATACCTTTGTATTGCAGGCCTTTGCACCCCCTCTCTATTCTGGGGGCCTTAGCCCCCCTTCTCTATCCTTATTCACCTAATCTTGTTTACCCAAACTTGGGTGTGAGCATCCTATGGCTTTGTAATTCTTTATGCTTGTTAACTCATTGGTGCAAGCCCAGGGAATTTCTAAGCTTTTTCCTCACACATTTTTTCTCCCATTCTGGCTGCATTTAATATTTTGTGATTTGTTTGTTTTTTGTTTTGTTTTCTACAGTTTGACTAAGGCATGCCAATGTATGTATGTATTTTTTCTCCCCCATCCTCTTGGGATATGCTTAAGTTACTTGCATCTCTGGCTTGATATTCCACCACCCCCCCCCCCGACCCCCACCCCTCCGCACCAAATTTGGAAACTTGTTAACTATATTTTCCTGTCCTGTTCTTTGCTAAGACTACGGTTACACATCTGTGAGATTATTAATTTGTTTCTGTGTGTTTTATAGGTCTTTTTCTCTTCGTTAATAAACTTGGCTAATTTTCTGGATCTGTTTTTAAGGTCAGGCTGTTCTGCTTTGTTGGGTCTAAATCTGCTGTAAGCCATCTAAGAGAGTCTTTATATTTTCAGATCTCACATTTCCATTTGGCTCTTATTTTATAGCTCTATAGTTCTGACAGTACTTATCTCTTCACTCTCTATTTCTTTACTGTATACGTATGTAAAACATATTCCTGATAGTTGTGTTAAATTTCTTTTTAACACGTGGGCCAGCTGTCAGTCTGCTACTATTGGCAGTTTTTTTCTCTTGATTATAATCAGTATTGGTTCTGCTTCTTCACCTATATGTAGTTGTTAGTATATTCTGGATGTTTTAGTTCTTTTTTAAATGTTTACTTATTTTAGAGAGAGAGTGCATGCATGTGAGTGGGGGAGGGGCAGAGAAAGAGGGGGGGACAGAAGATTGAAGTTGCCTCCACATTGACAACAGAGAGCCCGATGTGGGGCTCAGACTCATGAACTGTGAGATCATGACATTAGCCGAAGTTGGCATCTTAACCGACTGAGCCACCCAGGCAGCCTGTATGTTTTAGATATTACACTGTGTCGGCTCAGTGTTCTGTCAACATCTTCTGGAGAATGTGAATTTTATTCTCATAGATGGTTTAGTACCTGGCAGTTCTCCCCAATCCTGTGGAGGCTTCGTTCTAGACTTTTTATTTATTTATGTATTTTATTTATTTTTAATACGAAATTTATTGTCACATTGGTTTCCATAAAGCACCCAGTGCTCATCCCAACAGGTGCCCTCCTCAATGCCCATTACCCACGTTCCCCTCCCTCACAACCTCCATCAACTCTCAGTTTGTTCTTAGTTTTTAAGAGTCTCTTATGGTTTGGCTCCCTCCCTCTCTAACTTTTTTTTCCCCTTCCCCTCCCCCATGGGTTTCTGTTAAGTTTCTCAGGATCCACATAAGAGTGAAAACATATGGTATCTGTCTTTCTCTTTATGGCTTATTTCACTTAGCATCACACTCTCCAGTTCCATCCACATTGCTACAAAGGGCCATATTTCGTTCTTTCTCATTGCCGAGTAGTATATTGTATATGTAAACCACAACTTCTGTATCCATTCATCAGTTGATGGACATTTAGGTTCTTTCCATAATTTGGCTATTATTGAAAGTGCTGCTATTAGATACTGCTGCTATTGGGGTATTAGATAGTGCTGCTATTGGGGTACAGGTGCCCTGGTGTTTCAGCACTCCTGTATCCCTTGGGTAAATTCCTAGGAGTGCTATTGCTGGGTCATAGGGTAGATCTATTTTTAATTTTATTAAAAATTTATTTTATTTTATAAAATAAACCTCCACACTGTTTTCCAGAGTGGCTGCACCAGTTTGCATTCCCACCAACAGTGCAAGAGGGTTCCCGTTTCTCCACATCCTCGCCAGCATCTATAGTCTCCTGATTTGTTCCTTTTAGCCACTCTGACTGGCGTGAGGCGGTATCTGAGTGTGGTTTTGATTTGCATTTCCCTGACGAGGAGTGATGTTGAGCATCTTTTCATGTATCAGTTGGCTATCTGGATGTCTTCAGAAAAGTGTCTCTTCATGTCTTCTGCCCATTTCTTCACTGGATTATTTGTTTTTTGGGTGTGGAGTTTGGTGAATTCTTTACAGATTTTGGATACTAGCCCTTTGTCCGATATGTCATTTGCAAATATCTTTTCCCATTCTGTCGGTTGCCTTTTAGTTTTGTTGATTGTTTCCTTTGCAGTGCAGAAGCTTTTTATCTTCATGAGGTCCCAATAGTTCATATTTGCTTTTAATTCCCTTGCCTTTGGAGATGTGTCAAGTAAGAAATTGCTGTGGCTGAGGTCAGAGAGGTTTTTTTCCTGCTTTCTCCTCTAGGGTTTTGATGGTTTCCTGTCTCACATTCAGGTCCTTCATCTATTTTGAGTTTATTTTTGTGAATGGTGTAAGAAAGTGGTCTAGTTTCATCCTTCTGCATGTTGCTGTCCAGTTCTCCCAGCACCATTTGTTAAAGAGACTGTCTTTTTTTGATTGGATGTTCTTCCCTGCTTTGTCAAAGATTAGTTGGCCATACTTCTGTGGATCCAATTCTGGAGTCTCTATTCTATTCCATTGGTCTGTTTGTCTGTTTTTGTGCCAATACCATGCTGTCTTGATGACTGCAGCTTTGTAGTAGAGGCTAAAGTCTGGGATTGTGATGTCTCCTGCTTTGGTCTTCTTCTTCAAAATTACTTTGGCTATTCGGGGCCTTTTGTGGTTCCATACAAATTTTAGGATTGCTTGTTCCAGCTTCGAGAAGAATGCTGGTGCAATTTTGATTGGGATTGCATTGAATGTGGATAGCTTTGGGTAGTATTGACATTTTAGCAATATTTATTCTTCCAATCCATGAGCGCGGGATGTTTTTCCATTTCTTTGTATCTTCTTCAATTTCCTTCATAAGCTTTCTATAGTTGTCAGCATACAGATCTTTTACATCTTTGGTTAGGCTTATTTCTAGGTATTTTATGACTCTTGGTGCAATTGTGAATGGGGTCAGTTTCTTTATTTGTCTTTCTGTTGCTTCATTATTAGTGTATAAGAATGCAACTGATTTCTGTACATTGATTTTGCATCCTGTGACTGCTGAATTCATGTATCAGTTCTAGCAGACTTTTGGTGGGGTCATGTCACCTGCAAAAAGTGAAAGCTTGACTTCATCTTTGCCAATTTTGATGCCTTTGATTTCCTTTTGCTGTCTGATTGCTGATGCCAGAACTTCCAACACTATGTGAAACAGCAGCGGTGAGAGTGGACATCCCTGTCGTGTTCCTGATCTCAGGGGGAAAGCTGTCAGTTTTTCCCCATTGAGGATGATATTAGCTGTGGGCTTTTCATAATTGGCTTTTATGATGTTTAAGTATGTTCCTTCTATCCCGACTTTCTCGAGGGTTTTTATTAAGAAAGGATGCTGAATTCGGTCAAATGCTTTTTCTGCATCGATTGACAGGATCATATGGTTCTTATCTTTTCTTTTATTAACGTGATGTATCGCGTTGATTGATTTGCGAGTGTTGAATCAGCCCTGAAGCCCAGGAATGAATCCCACTTGACCATGGTGTATAATTCTTTTTATATGCTGTTGAATTCGATTTGCTAGTATCTGATTGAGAAGTTTTGCGTCCATATTCATCAGGGATATTGGCCTGTAGTTCTCTTTTTTTGCTGGGTCTCTGTCTGGTTTGGGAATCAAAGTAATGCTGGCTTCATAGAATGAGTCTGGAAGTTTTTCTTCCCTTTCTATTTTTTTGGAACAGCTTGAGAAGGATAGGTATTAACTCTGCTTTCAATGTATGGTAGAATTCCCCAGGGAAGCCATCTGGTCCTGGACTCTTATTTGTTGGGAGGTTTTTGATAACTGATTCAATTTTGTCACTAGTTATGGGTCTGTTCAAGTTTTCTATTTCTTCCTGTTTGAGTTGTGGAACTGTGTGGGTGCTTAGGGATGTGTCCATTTCTTCCAGGTTGTCCAATTTGTTGGCATATAATTTTTCATAGTATTCCCTGATAATTGCTTGTATTTCTGAGGGATTGGTTGTACTAATTCCATTTGCATTCATGATTTTATCTATTTGGGTCCTCTCCGTTTTCTTTGTGAGAAGCCTGGCTAGAGGTTTATCTATTTTGTTTATTTTTTCAAAAAAACAACTCGTGGTTTCATTGATCTGCTCTACAGTTTTGTTTAGATTCTATATTGTTTATTTCTGCTCTGATCTTTATTATTTCTCTTCTTCTGCTGGGTTTGGGGTGTCTTTGCTGTTCTGCTTCTATTTCCTTTAGGTGTGCTGTTAGATTTTGTATTTGGGATTTTTCTTGTTTCTTGAGATAGGCCTGGATTGCAATGTATCTTCCTCTCAGGACTGCCTTTGCTGCATCCCAAAGTATTTGGATTGTTGTATTTTCATTTTCATTTGTTTCCATATATTTTTAAATTTCTTCTCTAAGTGCCTGGCTGACCCATTCATTCTTTAGTAGGCTGTTCTTTAACCTCCATGCTTTTGGAGGTTTTCCAGGCTTTTTCCTGTGGTTGATTTCAACTTTCATAGCACTGTGGTCTGAAAGTGTGCATGGTATGATCTCACTTCTTTTATACTTATGAAGGGCTGTTTTGTGACCCAGTCAGTATGTGATCTATCTTGGAGAATGTTCCATGTGCACTCGAGAAGAAAGTATAGTCTGTTGCTTTGGGATGCAGAGTTCTAAATATATCTATCAAGTCCATCTGATCCAATGTGTCATTCAGGGCCCTTGTTTCTTTATTGATCCTGTGTCTACCTGATCTCTCCATTCCTGTAAGTGGGGTATTAAAGTCCCTTGCAATTACCACATTCTTATCAATAAGGTTGCTTATGTTTGTGATTAACTGTTTTATATATTTGGGGGCTCCCGTATTCGGCGCATAGACATTTATAATCGTTAGCTCTTCCTGAGGGATAGACCCTGTAATTATTATATAATGCCCTTCTTCATCTCTTGTTACGGCCTTTATTTAAAGTCTAGTTTGTCTGATATAAGTATGGCTACTCCAGCTTTCTTTTGACTTCCAGTAGCATGATAGATAGTTCTCCATCCCCTCACTTTCAGTCTGAAGGTGTCCTCAGGTCTCAAATGAGTCTCTTGTAGACAGAAAATAGATGGGTCTTGTTTCATTATCCATTCTGATACCCTATGTCTTTTGGTTGGAGCATTTAGTCCATTTACATTCAGTGTTGGGTTTAGAGAAAGATATGGGTTTAGAGTCATTGTGATGTGTGTAGGTTTCATGCTTGCAGTGATGTCTCTGGTACTTTGCGGTCCTTGCACATTTCACTCACAGAATCCCCCTTAGGATCTCTTGTAGGGCTGGTTTAGTGGTGATGAATTCCTTCAGTTTTTGTTTGTTTGGGAAAACCTTTATCTCTCCTTCTATTCTGAATGACAGACTTGCTGGATAAAGGATTCCTGGCTGCATATTTTTTCTGTTCATCACATTGAAGACTTCCTGCCATTCCTTTCTGGCCTGCCAAGTTTCAGTAGATAGGTCTGCTACTACCCTTATCTGTCTACCTTTGTCTTAGGGCATGTTTATCCCTACCTGCTTTCAGAATTCTCTCTTTATCCTTGTATTTTGCCAGTTTCACTATGATATGTCATGCAGAAGATCGATTCAAGTCATGTCTGAAGGGAGTTCTCTGTGCCTCTTGGATTTCAATGCCTTTTTCCTTCCCCAGATCAGGGAAGTTCTCAGCTACGATTTGTTGAAGTACACCTTCAGCCCCCTTCTCTCTCTCATCTTCTTCTTCTTCTAGAATTCATATGATACGGATATTGTTCCGTTTGATTGCATCACTTAGTTCTCTAATTCTGCCCTCATACTCCTGGATTTTTTTATCTCTCTTTTTCTCAGCTTCCTCTTTTTCCATAATTTTATCTTCTAATTCACCTATTCTCTCCTCTGCCTCTTCAATCTGTGCTCTGGCCGCCTCCGTTTTATTTTGCATCTCATTTATAGCATTTTTTAGTTCCACATGACTATTTCTTAGTCCCTTGATCTCTGTAGCAATAGATTCTCTGCTGTCCTCTATGGTTTTATCAAGCCCAGCGAGTAATTTTATGACTATTATTCTAAATTTTTGTTCACTTATGTTGCTTAAATTCGTTTTGATCAGTTCATTATTTGTTGCTACTTCCTGGAATTTCTTTTGAGGAGAATTCTTCTGTTTTGTCATTTTTGGTAGTTTTCTGTTCCTTATGCATTTTAAAACTTGTGTGTTCTGCACCTGCGAGCACTGCTGTATTAAAAGAGGGTCATACACTGTCCAGGGCCTGGCCCTTCAGGAGGTGTTTTTTCAGAGATTGTTACTTGCTCTGTGTTGTTGTGACTTTGGTTATATTATTACTGTACTTGTAGTAGTATTTTACTATGAGTAAATATTTACTACAAGTAAAAAAACTTTCCACCAGGTGTGCTTTGAATTTTTCCTTGGAGTAACCCTGTAAAGGAAAACAGACAAACTGGAGACAAAAACATGCAAACACACAAACAAATAAAAGCAAAAACCTAAAGTCTAAAAACAAAAAACCCCAAAACACCTACTACAAGTAAAGAAGAAGGTGAAAGCGGTGATGATGGAAGAGCACATACAAAGAGAGAAATGACTGGAGCTGGGGAGGGGGGCAGAGAAAAAATAAACATTGATTAGGCAGAGAGACTAAGAGGCCTAATCCAGAGAGAGAGAAAGGAAATAAAGAAGGCGGCAGAGAAAATTAATGAAGATAAAATTACCCAGACAGAGAAACTATATGGCTTGATTATTCCAGGGAGAGAGAAAGGAGTGTGAAGAAGAAGCTGTAGAACATGTATCAAGACAATGGATTAAATATGTCTTTTTAGACAGACCAATAACCAGAGTAACCAGCCTAGGGGAAGGAAGAGATAAGGAGGAGAAATGGGGCAGAGGGGAGGATATATCTACATATCCAGAATTGACCTATAGTTAATCCTGGCAATGCTGCATCGCTTGCAGGTAGTAGTATCTTCAGGGTCTGTGCCACTCCGGTGGATATGCAGTTACCCAGTGCAAGGGGGCATGGTTTGGCGTTTTCTGGACCAACTTCCACTATGGGCCTGGGAGTGATCCCTGAGGCACCGCCTTGGTGGTGGCAGTGGTGGTGGTGGTGGTGGTGGGATGGAGGGGCGGGGGTCAGAGGGTGGGGTGGGGGGGGAATGGTGATTCCCCAGTCTCTTCTCCATGGAGCTGGAGCTAGACCTGGTGGACTCAGTTTGAGTCATCCTCACTGTGCCGTGGGCACAGATGGGGTGGGCCTTCTCTCTCTACCAACTCCCCTGACCCTGCGCTTGGCTAGGATTCAAAGTCTCGCTCCATGGTTCTGACGCTGGGGAAGCGCCTTTCAGTGCAGGATATGTGGTCCCGGCTGGCTTTGTCTGTGCTGCAGCACTTCAGGGAGGACCGCCTTCTCCTACAGAGGAGCTCCTGGGGTGGCATACGAAGGCAGGCTTTGTTTTTTTCCACAGCACTCCAGGGGAACAGTGGCCTTACCCTCCTGTAGACTGAGCCCTCCACCCAGCCACCGTACCCGGAGGTGGCGGACACAGGCAGGTTCTGTGCTATTGCGCAGCCCTCCAAGGAGGGAACCTCTTTCTCCAGCTGCAGACTGAGTCTCTGACCTACCACCGCACCCAGGCCTGGCTCCTCTCCTCCCCAGGTGTGCGAACAGGGAGCTGGCCCAGTCCAAAGAAAGCCCCCCAGTTAGAGATCAGATGCCTCTCAGTCTCATTCCAAGGTCTTTCTCTTGTCCAGATACAGTCCTGCACTTCCCTTGCCGCTCTTTCTCTTCCCTTTGTCTCTCGCAGGAGGGAGTGTCTCCCCTCCATGCCCATGTGGCCTTTTTTTTTATCTCCCCCAGTTCACAGTTACCCACCTTTTTTCCAGTTTTCCCATTTTCTTCCTAGTAGATTCAGTCTCTTTTCCTCCCAGGCTCTGGTGTTCAGAGTCTTTGCTTCTACAGTTCTTTGTTTGAGAGATGCAGGACGTATGGATTCCCCCTACTTCTCCACCATGTTGGCCGCCCTTCCGGTGGCCAATGGCCAACCACCAGTGGTGGTTGATTTTTGTTTTGCTCTTAGTCTTGATTTCTGTATTCTAATTCTGCAGGATGTAGAATCATTTCCGAGGCTTCAGTGGAAACCTTTACAGCTTGACCAACTCCATCTAACTTGGTTGGACTGGGACCTCAGACTGTCTCCCTAGTATTGCATAGGTATAGAATCCCTCTAGCCTTCCAGCAGTTCCTTTATGCTGGGTTCTTCAGAGTCTCACAAATGCTCAGTTTTGGAATCAGCCAAGAATTTGGGATGGTTTGTATGCACATTTTGTGATTTCTCCCTCACTTCCGATTGCTTTGGCAGGACTGAATTCCAGCTTCTGACTGCAGTCTAATAACACTGCCTGGTCAGCTTGCCTGCTGGCTTCCCTTGTGGTCAAGGGTTGTATCTGTTTCAGTTTTGATTGCTTTGGCTGTTCTCCAGAACCTTCAAACTGTTTTTAAAAATACTTTGTTCAGGGTTCATAGTTATTATCAGTAGAGGTTTAGCCCAGTTCACCCTAACTCCTCATTATCACAACCAGAACTCTAAACTCAGTCTGGTTCTGAATTGTAAGCTTTTAGGATGAAGACCATCACTTGTGAGTTATTCACACTTCACAGCAAAACCCTAGGTTTTTGACACTACCTAGGCACTGGAAGGCTTAATGGAGTCCTCCTTATTTCTTCCACCCTGTTTCTTCTTATTCCTTCCTCAGATGCTCAGTTCAAAAAATATAGCAAGTCTTAGGCCATATGAAAGTAATTGGAGATGAAGAGCAGAGTGTTGCAAGTAGTTCAGTGAAAGGGTTGTGTGTACTGGGAGTAGGGATTCCTAATGATAACCTCAATAATACATATATTCATTGATTGTAATTTATTTCCCAATATTTTTTATTTCCTTTATTTTTTTTATACCATGTTTAACTTGCAGAGTGGTTCTTTTACCCTTGAATCATTGAGAGTTGATTTGATGGTACATGAGAGAATTCCATGTCGTCTCTGACTTGTTTTACAGAAGAAGAGAGCAGGAGACCGGACCCTGCCTCCTGGGGCATGGGGAGGGGGTGAGGGACTCCTTCTTTCTCATCTGTCCCCTCTCACTCTGCATTTAACTTGCTCAACTTGTTTCCTACTTAGAGCGGCTATGAAGTTTTCTTTAATGGGCACTGATAACTGGCTAATTTCCTGGGCTCTGTGTGTGTTGCAGCAGGAGTTGTTTGACCATCACATCTTTCCTCTCCATTAAACCATGAAAGTTGTCTTTGTTTGTTGTTAACATGTTTTTATCCATTCATTTAAAAATAACACATGTAAGTCTGAATTTTCTGTTCTTCTGTACTGCATTTCATAGTAGAAGTTTGTAATTTCCATTTTCACAAACTGCTTAAGTCTTTTGACTTTTCTAAACCTCCCAGCTTCACTCTCATTTGTCCAGGCTGCAGCACTGGCCGTATGTCAGTGTTTGGCTGTGGAGTCCACTCACCCGTCAAGCCCTGTGTTTGAAGACTGCAGCTCCAGTGAGGCCACAACACCTGTCCCTGTACAGCATGTTCGCCCTGTCAGAGCAAAGAAGCGCAAACAGTCACCTGCTCCTGCTCTGCCTATTGTGGTTCAACTCATGGAAATGGGATTTCCTAGAAGGAACATAGAGTTTGCACTGAAGTCACTCACTGGTGCCTCAGGGAATGCTGCTGGCTTGCCAGGTATTTTGTTTTCCTTGTGGGTGTTTCACTTAATTTGCCCACACATTTGTTTGTGGGTTTATCTTGAGATGCTAACATCACATGCCTATGGGCAGGTGGGTGCTGTGGATCCTCACTCAGGGTGCACCGTGTGTACTTGCTTGTAGGTGTGGAGGCCTTGGTTGGTTGGCTGCTGGACCATGCTGATGTGCAGGTCACAGATCTTTCGGATGCAGACACAGGGTCTGAGGAGTGTTCAGATGAGGAGGTGGTGGAGGATATGGACGACGCAGCCTACGCTGTGGTTAGTGCCTCCTGTGTGGTTGCCCATCTGCCTGTGTCTACTTGTCCTGTGCTTTGGGTTTCCTGTATGCTGTTCCATGAGGTCTCTCTGCAGTTTTGCCAGGCACACAGTAAAGCTAAGTGCTAATTGTTTTTTTTGTGCCTTAATTACTTTAGCTGTAAAACAGACCCTTGTTCAACATCTAATGGTATTGGGTAGCCAACACCCATTTTTGTGTCATGTAAAAAGCATGTTTTATATGACACAGTTACTTCTAATTTCAGTAAATTGTTTCATGAGATTAATTTGGAAATGTCTCAGAAATTTTCTATACTTTTAGCTTTTGATATTCATTCTGTTTACCATATTGTGTCTTTTAGAATGAAGAATTTTATAGTGAAAATACGTATAATATTTCATATTTTATTTTTTGATATTAAAGATTTCACATACTTC
Organism: Panthera uncia; assembly: GCF_023721935.1. Classification (NCBI taxonomy): domain Eukaryota; kingdom Metazoa; phylum Chordata; class Mammalia; order Carnivora; family Felidae; genus Panthera; species Panthera uncia. The sequence goes on from NW_026057582.1 coordinate 116,386,822, forward strand.
AAGTAGGCTTATCTGGCTCACAATTTTTAAAAAATGTATTTATCTTTTGTAGTCTACTGGTGCTGTTGTAACAGAGAGCCAGACGTACAAAAAACGAGCTGATTTCTTGAGTAATGATGATTATGCTGTCTATGTGAGAGAGAATATTCAGGTGAGTAAATGTCTTAGGCTGGAACGTTGTTCAGGTTTTCAGTGAGCAGAGGCCTGGCGAAGGAGGGCACAGAACCCAGCAGGGAGGCTGTTGTGACTGGAGAGGAGGACAGAGGAAGAGAAGATGAGCAAGGGGTACCAAAGCTAGAGAGCCATGGCACAAAGACCTGTGCTTCTCAATTATTCCCATTTTGGACATTTTAAAAAACCTATTTCTGCTTGTTTTTCTTATATCATTCTTACTCCCATCTAATTTTTAAAATCTAGTTAGGCTTTTTATGTAGTCCTTTATGTATCTTAAATCTTTTCTTTAGTTGTTTTAATTCTTTTGTTCTAGTTAGTATACTTTAGAGAAAATCCCGGAAATCATCTCATTTAATCTGTAAATCTGTTAATATGCATTCCTAACACAAAAAGGATTTTGTTTTTGTTTTTGTTTTGTTTTGTTTTGTTTTGGTGAGCTCTACACCCAGCATGGGGCTTGAACTCACAACCCTGAGATAAAGAATTCCATGCTCTACTAACTGAGCCAGCCAGGTGTCCCGATAAAGGATTTGTTTATAACAGCATTACTGTTACCTAACGTTAGCTAAGAAAATAAGCAATAATTCTATAATATCATCTCATATCCAGTGCTTACTCAGATTTTCCCACTTTTCTCAGAGATTGCTTTTTGAAACAGTAACATTTTTGAATTTGGATACAAACAGGGTCATACACCTGACATTTGGGTGAGGTCTCTCTGAAGTGTCTTTTAACCTGGAACAGTTTTCCCCTCCCATTTTTTTTTCTCCTTTCTATGTCATTTATTTGTGGCTTCTTCCTCCCTCTTCTGCATCTCCTGTTAAATCAGAATAAGGGCTGGTGGGGTCGGGGAGCTGTTGGACTCAGGCAGTGTCTTAGGCACGAATGCATCATCTGGATCAAAATGCATTGTTGCTGGTTAGGTCTTGTTAGTCTATTCCATCTGCTAAGAAGTTCTCTATTGTTCACTTTTGCACTTTGATATCCATTTGTGTTACCACCTAGACTTTTTATGAGGGGTTGCATAATAGTGATTTTCTAACTTTGTCATGCCTTTCAAATTTATTAGCTGGAGTTTATTCTTTGACGAATGCTTTTTAAATCAACTCTAGTTACTCTTAATTTTTTTTTTTTCTTTTTTTTCAACGTTTTTTATTTATTTTTGGGACAGAGAGAGACAGAGCATGAACGGGGGAGGGGCAGAGAGAGAGGGAGACACAGAATCGGAAACAGGCTCCAGGCTCCGAGCCATCAGCCCAGAGCCTGACGCGGGGCTCGAACTCAGCCCAGAGCCTGACGCGGGGCTCGAACTCACGGACCGCGAGATCGTGACCTGGCTGAAGTCGGACGCTCAACCGACTGCGCCACCCAGGCGCCCCTAGTTACTCTTTATAATATAGTTATATAAGAAAGTAAGAATAAGTGCTTGCTTTTTTTTTTGTTTTTAGGTTTTTGTTTTTGTTTTTGCTTTATCAGTTTTCAGAATGGTGAATTGGTGCCATGGAACTTACACAGGTGACCAAAAGAACCTTTGCTTATTATCATTGTGATAAATTTATTGACTGATATGGATTTGATGTGTTTCAACCATTATTCCTATTGATTAAATTGTTCTTTTGAGTGAACACATTAATCTTTGAGCATTCCCTTGCTTTATGGCACAAGTTGATCCATGCTCATCTTGTGTATTTCCTGCTCCAGACATTGAGCCAGCAAGTTTTCTAAAGCGCCCTGGTTCCACTTAGTGTAAAATGATTTTGAGAGTACACTCAGTGCTAGAAGAAATCCTTTCTTAGATAATGCTACGTATAATTGTTCATCTATACATTGGACTGAATTTTTAATTTAATTTTAATCTTAGGTGGGAATGATGGTTAGATGCTGTAGAACATATGAAGAAGTGTGTGAAGGAGACGTGGGCAAAGTTATCAAATTGGATAGAGATGGATTACATGACCTTAATGTGCAGTGTGATTGGCAGCAGAAAGGAGGCACTTACTGGGTTAGGTATATTCATGTGGAACTTATAGGTGAGCACATTTTCAAGTGAGTTGTTACACTTTTTTCTTAATTAGTGACAGAGTTCCCAGGAATGAATACTAATTATAGTTCGCTTATTGTAATTTCTAGGCTATCCTCCACCAAGTTCTCCTTCTCACATAAAGATTGGTGATAAAGTTCGTGTCAAAGCCTCAGTCACCACACCAAAATACAAGTGGGGATCTGTGACTCATCAAAGTGTGGGGGTTGTAAAAGGTAATATTATCCAGGCAACAAAATTCCAGATGTTAACTTTTCATCAGCTAATATGATAAACTCATTTTTTTTTTTCGTTCAGGGGCAAGAAAAACAAGTATGAAGATAGCTTATGATATATAGTGTTTTTTTGCTTGTCAGTGTTCTCTAGACCAGGAACTCACATATAGTTGAAAGAGTCAGGTTTATTAGCTCATTGCCACTTGTGAGGATGCATACCCCAGAAAATGGGGTGTCTCCATAGGTGGGTATAGCAAAGGATTAATGGGGTTTGTGTTGGATACTTTGGGAAAAGTTTAAAGGAGTAGGGTTATTCTAAGAATGGGTGTCTTAATAATTATTATCTATATGTCAGAAAGAATGGAGCTAGGATGAAGTTAATGATTGGCAAGGAAGCAGTTGTTCATATTAACCAGGATTGGAGGTTAGGGGAGGGTGTCTGGTTGTGTTTGTGGTTTGGGTTAGATTTGAACTTGATCAGACATGATTAAAGAGCAGTTTTGGTTTTGTCTTGATTCATTACAGTCACAAGGTAATCTTATTTGATGTTGGTGTTCTGTAAACTTGTTCTGTCATTCTGCCAAATGGCCTATATGTGAGTGTTTGGCCAACCCCCTCAATTGGGGACTGTTTCTGTCTCTCTCTCTCTGCTATATAAAAATTTAGGACTAAATTTAAGAAATGGAAAAGTGCAAATGATGGGATTTAGGAACTGGAAATACAAAATTCTTTTCAGTTTATGTTTAAATGTGATATTATAGAGATTTCAAACTAATCAGTGTACTTTAAAAGGTATACTATGTCCATTTGAACAATTACATGAGAAGTAATTAAAAATGCATGTGGTTTTATTTTATCTTTAAACTCTTTTAATGGCATAAAGAGATCCTGTTTTGTTTTGTTTGAACCTTCTATAATACTCACTGTCAAATACCTTAGATTAGAAATGGCTATAATGGTGGTGCTTGTCTAGTGCATGGGAGTGTTAGAATGTCTCAGGTTACATGAGAACAAATGGTTTATTTAACATTTTACTTTAGTTTAACATTTTTCTTCAGTTAACAGGTTCTTAAAAGCTTTATGAATCAAAACAGATTTATTTTGTTAACGTAAGTTTTTATTATTACAGCATATTTGACATATGATGTTATATTAGTTTCAGGTGCACAACACAGTGATTCAACAATTCATTATATTATACAGTGCTCATCACAATGAATGTAGTTACCATCTATCACCATACAATGTTATTACAGTATTACTGACTATATTCCCTATGTTTCATCTCTGTAACTTTTTTATTTTGTAAGTGGAGGTCTGTACTTCTTTTTTAATTTAATTTATTTTTTAAATTTACATCGAAGTTAGTTAGCATGTAGTGCAGCAATGATTTCAGGAGTAGATTCCTTAATGCCCCTTACCCATTTAGCCCATCACCCCTCCCACAATCCTTCCAATAACCCTCTGTTCTCCATATTTAAGAGTCTCTTATGTTTTTGTCCCCCTCCCTGTTTTTATATTATTTTTGCTTCCCTTCCCTTGTGTTCATCTGTTCTGTGTCTTAAAGTCCTCATATGAGTGAAGTCATATGATATTTGTCTTTCTCTGACTATTTTGCTTAGCATAATACCCTCTAGTTCCATCCACGTAGTTGCAGA
>NW_026057582.1:116390919-116478670 GCF_023721935.1 Panthera uncia
AGTTTTGCTGATTGTTTCCTTTGCTGTGCAGAAGCTTTTTATTTTGATAAGGTCCCAATAGTTCATTTTTGCTTTTGTTTCCCTTGTCTCTGGAGACTTGTTGAGTAAGAAGTTGTTGCGGCCAAGGTCAGAGAGGTTTTTGCATGCTTTCTCCTTGAGGATTTTGATGGCTTTCTGTCTTACATTTACGTCTTTCATCCATTTTGAGTTTATTTTTGTGTATGGTGTAGGAAAGTGGTCCAGGTTCATTCTTCTGCATGTTGCTGTCCAGTTTTCCCAGCACCAGTTGCTGAAGAGACTGTCTTTATTCCATTGGATATTCTTTCCTGCTTTGTCAAAGATCAGTTGGCCATATGTTTGTGGATCCATTTCTGGGTTCTCTATTCTGTTCCACTGATCTGAGTGTCTGTTTTTGTGCCATTGCACATATTTTATATGCCCATAGAAATGTATTTCTTTTTATTTATATTCTTTGAGGTTAGCAGGATTCTTTATTTTTATTTTCTTTTTTTTCCCCCTTAGCTGTATTTAGGAAATAAATTGACATATAACATTGTGTAAGTTTAAGATGTACAGTGTGACGATTTGGTACATGTATATATTGCAAAATGATTACCACAGTGGGGTTAGTTGGTTAGTTGACAAATCCATCACTTCACATAATTACCTTTGTGTGTGTGTGTGTGGTGAGGGTAAGAACACTTAAGATCTTCCTCAGCAACTTTCAAAGCAGGGCTTTTTAAATCTCTAGCTTGATATCTTTTGTCAGTTCTAGAGATTTTTCAGTCAGTAATATCTTCAAATATTGTCTGTGTCCTATTGTCTCTTCTGTTTTTGGGATTCCTATTTCACCAGTGTCAGAGCTTCTTTCTATTCTCTTTCACCTGCTCTTTTATGTTTTCTAAGCTTTTGCTCCTCAGGACTTCTTTCTAGATATTGTTTAGTAATTCTCTTTTTACCTGAGTCTCTTGTGCTAGTAAACCTATTCATTGAGTTCTTAATTTCAATTACTACATTTAATAATTTTTCTTAATGTTTATTTTTGAGAGTGAGAGCGTGTGTACTAGTGGGGGAGGGGCAGAAAGAGGGAGACAGAGGATCCCAAGCAGGCTTCTTGCTGTCAGTACAGAGCCCAATGTGGGGCATGAACTCACAGACTCATGAAATCATGACCTGAGCCAAAATCAAGAGTTGGCCACTCAACTGACTGAGCCACCCAGGTGCCCCTAACAACTTTAATTTTTCTGTTTTTTAATATAATTTTCAATTCTCTGCTGAAATATTCACTGTTCTTATCTTTTCAGACATAAGTAAGTATGGTTATTTTAAAAACTGTCTTATAACTCCAATATCTAGAGACTCTGTGGGTCTGTTTTTATTGTCTGTTATTTCTGATAGTTTTTTTAGTCATGTCTTAGTCTAGTCTCCTCATATGCCATTATGTACTGGACATTATATTAAAAAAAATTGTTTCTTGAATCATTTTGAGGCCCAAGATATTATCATTCTCCAGAGACTGAGGGGAAAGAGGGTTGGTCTTCCAGGTAATTGGGGTAAGTAACTATCTGAGCTCACCTCAGGCCGGTTTCAGCGACTGAGATGATTTCATGCTGAACTTTAATAAAATAAACAGCACTGCACAGTTCACTCTTCCTCTTGGGATTTTTCCTGTTGAGATCCCAACCCAAAGTGTGGGTTTTTCTGTGGCTATCTTCTTCTCTCCTGGTGGGCTCTGGACTCCAGTTCTTGGTCCCCATCTCTCCCCTGCCCAAGGCTGTCCAAAGTAGTGTGGTTTTTTTGGAGGCTCTCCTTACTGACAATTATGATCAGGGACAAGTAGCTTCTGATCCATGGTTTTGCTCATTTGGACATCTCTTTTCATCTCAGCTTTTCTTAGATTCTGGTCCCATAATTCTTTACCATCTTGTTATTTCGGATACTTTTAAGATTTTTTCATCTTTAAATGTTTTATCTGCCTTTTCTAGTTGTCCTCAATGGGGGGGGGGGAATAGATGAATTTCCAGATTTGCCATTCATGGATGTAGAGACTCTTTACAGGTTTGGTTTTGCTTTGCATTTGTAACAGCATTTTTAATCAGAATGGCTTTTGTTAGAACTGTTGCTGAACTCCCTCTCTCCCCCAGCTTCTATGTATTCTTTCATCTGGAAATATGTCACTCTGTTGTTACTTGACAGTCAAGTAGAATAAGCCATAGCATTATATAAACTTCATTTCATAAATTGGTATAAAATACACTGACTAAGCTTTTGAAGCTATTTTAGGTATTCCGTCCTTTTAAGTTGAAAACTTACTATTTTCTTGAAGTAAGAACTTCTCACTGTGTAGTATTCTTTATTTCTTGGTTGTGAAGGTCCTTCCATACACATCTTAACACTGTTTGACCACCATTAAATAGGACAGTCTGCAATATTTTGTGGCCGTGCTGGAAAACAGCTGAAGCGTTGTCACAGCAGTCAGCCAGGAATGCTGCTGGACAGCTGGTCCCGGATGGTAAAGAGCCTAAATGTGTCATCCTCTGTGAACCAGGCTTCTCGTCTTATTGATGGCAGTGAGCCCTGCTGGCAGTCTTCTGGCTCACAAGGAAAGGTAGTGTGCCATGTGGCACTTCTAGAAATGCTTTCATTTAGATGGCTTTACCATTTTAAACTTCAAAATGAACTTTGAAAAATCTGCTAAGTTACATACACTGTGTTGATACCTGCCAGTACTGATTTTATATTTTAGTTCAAAATTATTTTTAAAGCTATGAGTAATACACCATCCAATATGTATTGTCAGATTTTTTTTCTTTTACCATTTTTTATTTGTTTTTGAGAGACAGAGACTAAGCATGAGCAGGGAGGGGCAGAAAGAGGGAGACACAGAATCTGAAACAGGCTCCAGGCTGTCAGCACAGAGCCCGATGTAGGGCCCAAATATATGAACTATGAGATCATGACCTGAGTCAAAGTGAGATGCTTAACCGACTGAGCCACTCAGGTGCCCCTATTGTCAGAGATTTTAAGCAATATATGTAACATATTATCTAACTGACCAATTGATAGAAGGGGGTAATTGCTGTTGTTTTTGTTAACTCTCCCACATAAAATGTATGAGTTCAGATTCTGCTTCTGGTGAGCACTTTTTCTAATATATCTGAACAAATATGTGTTGCTCTTTGGAATGTTATCATGATTGCGCTCACATGTGGGTGTACGTCTTTTGAACTCATGGTCAGTCTTGGAGAAAAGGGTTGTTTTTTTTTTTTTTTTTCCTATCTTGACTCTAGTATTTTTATAGTCCACTCCTGGATGGGTATAAAGAGGCCACTGAAGATCAGGAGTCTCTAAACACATAGTTCCTGGGGTTCAGAGTGAGACTTTCTTGTAATGAACAATTAAGTAGTAGAGTAGAATAGTCCTCTCTCTCAGGTCATATCATATATTTAGAAAATCTCATGTAGATTCAGTCTTCAGTGATACTATTTTAATAGCTAAAATATGGCTGAGTTTTACTAATTGAGAGTACATTTTTTTTTAAAGCATTGGATTCGTTTGGAGATTTTCCCAGATGTTCTTGTTCATAGATTAAAAATGATAGTTGATCCTGCTGACAGTAGCTACATGCCTTCCCTGGTTGTGGTGTCAGGTAATTGAATTAGTTTACTCAAAGAATATCTTCTCTCATATGATAAAAACTCCTTTGTCTGATTCCTTTACTCTGTTTTTCCCCACTAGGTGGAAATTCCCTAAATAACCTAATTGAACTAAAGACAATCAACATTAATCCCACTGACACCACAGTGTCCCTTCTGAATGACTGCACAGAGGTATGATATCGTTTTTGATGGTTTGCAAAGGACAGTGGAGGTGACTTTTTTGATTGTCTCTAAACTAACATTGAGCCTGCTTTCCCCCCTGAATTAGATTAAACAGGTATATAATTTGAATTTGCTGCTTATCAGGTCAGCTTGAAAAGGAAACAAAATAAATTTCATTCTCACTATCTTAAGTAAGAAGTGAGGGTAAAGCTCCTAGCAAAAGTTGTTACCGGGCACATCATACTGGTTTTTGCATCCAGCACAGGATTGTTTTTATTAAGCATCTATTAAGATGTGATGGTTTTTTTCTACCTGCACATGTGACACCTAAATTGCTTTTTTGTTTTCATTCCTGTTGGCATCAAGTATGGAACATGTCCTGAAATACTGAGCTATTGATTTGATTGGTTATAAAGTAATTTTTAAAATGAATACAAGTTTATTATAAATCTTGAAAATGCTGTCAAGGTTCTTTTACATAGTCCCTCTATTACAGAGCAGTGAGACTGTCTCATATCTTTCAGTACATCTTTTCACACAGATGTCAGTACAATTTTAATAAGTATATTAAAAATAATACAAAATAATATAGTTTTTAATACCACCTATATATTATTGTTTCATGAGGACTTATTTAATTGGTACAATGATAGTATAGATATCAAATAATTGACATTTATTCATCTAAAATTTATAAGTGAGTTTAAAAAAATTAAAAAAAAAAGTTTTTTTAATGTTTATTTATTTTTGAGAGCAAGAAAGAGACAAAGTGAACAGGGGAGGGGCATAGAGGGAGGCACAGAATCTGAAGCAGACTCAAGGCTCTGATCTGCAGCACAGAATTTTTGAACTTACAAACCATGAGATCCTGACCTGAACCGAAGTTGGATACTTAACCCACTGAGCCATCCAGGTGCCCCATAATTGAGTTTATTTTTAAATTATTAAATTCAGTTCAGCATTTATTATTACTATTATTGTCATTGGTCTACCCACATAAGAGCAGACAAGTTCAAGGTGGTCCTAGTGTGTTATTTAAAAGAAGCTGATACATAGCCATCAAGTTAATTTGTTCATGGGTGAAAAGTTGGTAACTTGTGTCTAGTCTATGGGAATGTACCAGCTTCTTTTCCCAGGTCTAAGAGGTGATGATCCGGCCTTTATTTTCAAACTTCAATAAATAGATTATGGGAAACCATTCATTTCTGAATGTCACTATTTTGGGATATACCAATTAATTAATTGATAATTAGTACCAGTGGTGGTAATAAATGAATAAAGTCATAAATTATTGAAAGGAAAGATAATATTGAATTTTTCTGAAAAAAGGTAATACCGAGTTTTAGTACATTTTACTGTTAACTCATTGCTAGATAACTGAAAGCAGCTTGTCTAATGTCTTAATTATACTCCTCAGTATTGTTGTACTTTAAATCAAGTAGAGTTAATTAAATCAGTAACTAACAGATGATTATTCATAAAAGGTGTATTAATTGTAATACAATAAATTTTCAACTTAGAACAATTTATTACATAATATTTGGTAAGTATAGAGTAGTGTACATGACATGTGAGAAATATGAAGCATTGTGAGTAGTTGGAAAACTCATGACCCACTCTATTCCTCCAACCAGCTTAAGAACAAGAATATTATCATTCCTGGGAAGCCATTGGACATTCTAGCATTGCCTTTCCTATAAAAATGGCTTGTTGTGGTAATTTTCTAACATAACCAAAAATAAAAAGGATACTGAATTCCCCACAAACCTTTGACACATCTTCAACAATTATCAACATTTTTGCCATTCATGTTTCACTGTCTCCTATATCTTCCCCTTTTTTTAAAATTCCTAGAGTGTGTAAAAGCAAGTCCTAGATATGACCTTATTCCATATTATGTACTTCAATATTAACCTCTAAAAAATAAACATAAAAAATTAAATTAAAAAAATGAATAAATAAAAAATATAAAAGTGATGCCTGGGTAGCTCAGTCAGTTATACGTCTAACTTTTGATTTTGGCTCAGGTGATGATCTCATGGTTGCGAGATAAAGCCCCAAGATCCACGCCCAGCGTGGAGCCTGCTTAGGATTCTCTCTCCCTTTCTCACTCTGCCCTCTCTCCGCTCGCTTGCTCTCTTTCTCTCTCTCTGTAAATAAATAAACAAACCTCCAACAAGGACTTTGAAAATGTAACCACAATGCCATGATCACACCTAATAGTTATTCTTTAATATCATACAATATCCAGTCAGTGTTTACATTTTTTGGAGTTATCCCATAAATATCTTTTTGCAGTTGGTTTGTGTGCCTTTACTTTGCACTTCATTTAAGTCTTGATTCTCTTGGTTTTGTTTTGCCAAAGAAAGAAATTGGTTTTCATTTCCTGTAGAATTTTTCATTTTTTCATTTGTTTTTTTGCATCCCAGTGGTTTTGTTCCATCTGTGTTTCCTGAGACATCTTAGGTAGTAGATCTTGTGGTTTGATCAGGTCCATTTGGGGCAATAAGAAGTCAGTGGAAGTGTGTGTGCTTCATGCTGCCTCATCACTCTTTGTTCACAGGAAATATAGGCATAGAGGAATACTGTAGATGCCAGATACAGGATGTGGGGCACTCTGCAGGACAAAGAACCAACTTTAACAAATGGATGTCAAAGGCATAACAGAGAGAGGTTGCATCCTGTTTGGATCCTGATTTGAACAAGCCAAGAATAGAAAAATGTTTATGAGATGATCAGAAATGTTGATTACTGGTAGCGTATTAGATGATAGAAAGAATTATTGTTTTAGGTATGACCATAATAATGTGGATGTATTTTTTAAATGCTTGTACTTCAGTGACACACTGAAGTTTGAAACAACATGGTCCCTGGAATTTTCTTATGATAATCTGTGTATGAACAAAATTGCTCATAATGTTGATAACTTGGAACTAGGTGATAGGGTTGTGGGGCTTTTTGTGTGATTTTCTCTAATTTATATATATTCAAGTATTCTTTATTCTAAAAGTTAAGAATGCTCTGAACTACCTGACGTTTAATCTCTTTCCAAATAATTCTTGGTTCTAGAATGCTTTAAGACAGAAGTTTGTAGTCATTCAGTAAGGCTATTATACTGCTTCATTTTAGTAAGAAAATGAGTATGAGTCCCATACCTTGGATATACATACGTGGTGATTAATGACTTTTTAAAACTGTACTCAAATGTAGCTGTATTAATATTGCCTAACTTGCTTGAAATTTCCAGAACTAAAGTGAAAGAGCTGTAACTTTCCACACATTCCATGTCTCAAATGTGTTGCTGTCCAGTTTAAGTATCTCATGTATTTGAGTTTAAAAAGTCTGTAGCTTACCGTTTTTGTGTCTAGTATCACAGGTATATTGAAATTGCAATAAAGCAGTGCAGGAGCTCAGGAATTGATTGTAAAATTCATGGTCTCATCCTGCTGGGGCGGATCCGTGCAGAGGAGGAAGATTTAGCTGCAGTTCCTTTCTTAGCCTCTGATAATGAAGAGGAAGAAGATGAAAAAGGAAACAGTGGGAGGTGAGAGCCATTTGTTACTGGTGGTGCTCATTGCAAAATTCTCACCCTTAAAAGCAAATATTTAATTGGAGTGTATTTAATAATGAGAGTAATTTTATGCACTCAGGAATGTTTGGAAAATTTTAGTTGTTTTAAAAATTTTTAACTTAATTTTTGAAAAATGTTTAATGTAGAAACACATTGGGGTGCCTGGGTGGCTCAGTTGGTTGAGCATCTGACTTCAGCTCAGGTCATGATCTCATGGTTCGAGACTTCGAGCCTCGCATTGGGCTCTGTGCTGACAGCTCAGAGCCTGGAGCCTGCTTCAGATTCTGTGTCTCCCTCTCTCTGCCCCTTCCCCCATGCACACACGTGTGTGTACTCTCTGTCTCTCAAAAATAATTAAATATTAAAAAATACCATTAAAAAGAAGAAATAAAAATGTTTAATTTTTCCACCTGAAATATCACAGTTAATATTTTGATATATATCCTTTTAGTTTTCTTTTTTATCTGTCCCTAATTGTGTTTTTCCAAGAGATGGTGTGATATGATATACATTTTATAAACTTTTTGCTAAATATTTTGTTAACTTTTAAATTGAAATATTGTGTAAAATATATATAATAAAATTTATCCTCAACTATTTTTATTTTTTTATTAAAAAAATTTTTTTAATGTTTATTTATTTTTGAGAGAGAGAGGGAGACAGACAGACAGACAGAGAGACAGAGCATGAGAGGCAGAGGGGCAGAGAGAGAGGGAGACACAGAATCTGAAGCAGGCTCCAGGCTCTGAGCTGTCAGCACAGAGCCTGATGTGGGGCTCAAACTCACAGAGTACAAGATCATGACCTGAGCTGAAGTCAGAGGCTTAACTGACTGAGCCACCCAGGCGCCCCAGCCTCTTAACTATTTTTATTTTTTGATCAAGTGGTATTCATTCCTGGGCTTCACGGCTGGTTCAACACTCGCAAATCAATCAATGTGATACATCATGTTAATAAAAGAAAAGATAAGAACCATATGATCCTGTCAATCGATGCAGAAAAAGCATTTGACAAAATTCAGCATCCTTTCTTAATAAAAACCCTTGAGAAAGTCGGGATAGAAGGAACATACTTAAACATCATAAAAGCCATTTATGAAAAGCCCACAGCTAATATCATCCTCAATGGGGAAAAACTGAGAGCTTTTTCCCTGAGATCAGGAACATGACAGGGATGTCCACTCTCACCACTGTTTCACATAGTGTTGGAAGTCCTAGCATCAGCAATCAGACAGCAAAAGGAAATCAAAGGCATTAAAATTGGCAAAGATGAAGTCAAGCTTTCACTTTTTGCAGATGACATGACATTATACATGGAAAACCCGATAGACTCCACCAAAAGTCTGCTAGAACTGATATATGAATTCAGCAAAGTCTTAGGATACAAAATCAATGTACAGAAATCAGTTGCATTCTTACACACTAATAATAAAGCAACAGAAAGACAAATAAAGAAACTGATCCCATTCACAATTGCACCGAGAGTCATAAAATACCTAGAAATAAGCCTAACCAAAGATGTAAAAGGTCTGTATGCTGACAACTATAGAAAGCTTATCAAGGAAATTGAAGAAGATACAAAGAAATGGAAAAACATTCCGTGCTCATGGATTGGAAGAATAAATATTGTTAAAATGTCAATACTACCCAAAGCTATCTACACATTCAATGCAATCCCAATCAAAATTGCACCAGCATTCTTCTCGAAGCTGGAACAAGCAATCCTAAAATTTATATGGAACCACAAAAGGCCCCGAATAGCCAAAGTAATTTTGAAGAAGACGACGACCAAAGCGGGAGGCATCACAATCCCAGACTTTAGCCTCTACTACAAAGCTGCAGTCATCAAGACAGCATGGTATTGGCACAAAAACAGACACACAGACCAATGGAATAGAATAGAGACTCCAGAATTGGATCCACAAAAGTATGGCCAACTAATCTTTGACAAAGCAGGGAAGAACATCCAATCGAAAAAAGACAGTGACTTTAACAAATGGTGCTGGGAGCACTGGACAGCAACATGCAGAAGGATGAAACTAGACCACTTTCTTACGCCATTCACAAAAATAAACTCAAAATGGATGAAGGACCTAAATGTGAGACAGGAAACCATCAAAACCTTAGAGGAGAAAGCAGGAAAAAACCTCTCCAACCTCAGCCATAGCAATTTCTTACTTGACACATCTCCAAAGGCAAGGGAATTAAAAGCAAAAGTGAACTATTGGGACCTCATGTAGATAAAAAGCTTCTGCACTGCAAAAGAAACAACCAACAAAACTAAAAGGCAACCGATGGAATGGGAAAAGATATTTGCAAATGACATATCGGACAAAGGGCTAGTATCCAAAATCTGTAAAGAACTCACCAAACTCCACACCCGAAAAACAAATAATCCAGTGAAGAAATGGGCAGAAAACATGAATGACACTTCTCTAAAGAAGACATCTGGATAGCCAACAGGCACATGAAAAGATGCTCAATGTTGCTCCTCATCAGGGAAATACAAATCAAAACCACACTCATATACCACCTCACGCCAGTCAGAGTGGCTAAAAGGAACAAATCAGGAGACTATAGATGCTGGAGAGGATGTGGGGAAATAAGAACCCTCTTGCACTGTTGGTGGGAATGCAAACTGGTGCAGCCACTCTGGAAAACAGTGTGGAGGTTCCTCAAAAAGTTAAAAATAGATCTACCCTATGACCCAGCAATAGCACTGCTAGGAATTTCTGCAAGGGATACAGGAGTGCTGATGCCTCGGGGCACTTGTACCCCGATGTTTATAGCAGCACTTTCAACAATAGCCAAATTATGGAAAGAGCCTAAATATCCATCAACTGATGAATGGATAAAGAAATTGTGGTTTGTATACACAAGGAATACTATTGGGCAATGAGAAAGAATGAAATCTGGCCTTTTGTAGCAATGTGGATGGAACTGGAGAGTGTTATTCTAAGTGAAATAAGTCACACAGAGAAAGACAGATACCATATGTTTTCACTCTTATGTGGATCCTGAGAAACTTAACAGAAGACCATGGGGGAGGGGAAGGAAAAAAAAAGTTAGGGAGGGATCCAAACCGTAGGAGACTCTTAAAAACTGAGAATAAACTGAGGGTTGATGGGGGGTGGAAGGGAGGGGAGGGTGGGTGATGAGTATTGAGGAGGGTACCTGTTGGGATGAGCACAGGGTGTTGTATGGAAACCAGTTTGACAATAAATTTCATATTAAAAAAAAACTTTTTAAATGTATGTAGTTCCTTGGCATTAAGTACATTCATATTATTGTGTAATTACGGGCAGTATTTATCCCTCAAATATCCATACCATTAAATAGCCTTTTGTCAGGGCGCCTGGGTGGCTCAGTCGGTTAAGTGCCGCCTTCAGGTCAGATCATGATCTCAAAGTCTGTGGGTTTGAGCCCCACATCGGGCTCTTGGTGACAACTTGGAGCCTAGAGCCGGCTTCAGATTCTGTGTCTCCCTCTGTCTCTGCCTCTCCCCTGCTCACACTCTGTCTCTCTCAAAAATAAAATAAAAACCTAAAAAAATTAACAAAAAAATAGTCTTCTGTCATGTAATTTTATTGAGTGCAGTATTTCATCTTATGACGATGTTCTCATTTGCTTACTCAATTAGATATTTTGCATGAATATTATAGTGATGAATATTAGTGTATTTATTCATTCACCATCCATCTATTGAATACCTGTTATGAGCTAAATCCTATTTTCTGTCCTGTGAATGCTGTGGTGAATATGCAAATTAAGACAAAGACACACATCAGAATTCATCATCAGAGTGGCTGTGGAAAGTGCATGAAGGAGAAATGCATGGTGCTTTGAGAGTCAAACAAAAGACCGTTGATCTACAAAAGAGCATTGATCTGTCAGGAGAACAAGAAAAACTCTCTCCAAAGGCATACTTTCAGGAAAAGTCAGAGTTTTCAAAACAAAGTGGGCAGAAAAAGGTGTTTCGGGCAGGGGAATAACATATACCAAGGGTTTTCTAAGAAAGACATCTGCCAGGTTTCTGCACATTCATTTTTTTAATTCTTTTTTTCCCCTTACATACATACATACATACATACATACATACATACATACATACATTTATTTATGACCTAGAGAGACAGAGCACAAGTTAAGGAGGGGCAGAGAGAGAAGGAGACACAGAATCTGAAGCAGGTTCCAGGCTCTTAGCTATCAGCACAGAGCCCAATGCGGGGCTCGAACTCACAAACTGTGAGATCATGACCTGAGCTGAACTTGAACGCTTAACTGAGCCACCCAGGCGCCCCAGAAAACAGTGCATTTTCAAGTGTTGTGTGTGGGTTATATTCAAATGGCTTTGTTTCTTAAGGCATAAGTAAGAAATTTTCATAAAATAGAAAAATTCATACAAATAGTAAAACCAATATCTATCTTGTACAGAAAAAAATTTAAATATATATAAAAATCCAAGATGGCTTTTAGACTGAAATCTAACTACTTCTGAAATATATCTAGATTATAGGTTCTTTCTTTCTGTCTTTCTTTCTTTTTTAATTTTATTTTTTATTTTTTAAAATTTACATCCAAATTAGCATATAGTGAAACAATGATTTCAGGAGTAGATTCCTTAATGCCCCTTACCCGTTTAGCCCATCCCCCTTCCCACAACCTCTCTTGTAACCTCAGTTTGTTCTCCATATTTATGAGTCTCTTCTGTTTTGTCCCCCTCCCTGTTTTTATATAATTTTTGTTTCCCTTCCCTTATGTTCATCTGTTTTGTCTCTTAGAGTCCTTATATGAGTGAAGTCATATGATTTTTGTCTTTCTCTGACTGACTAATTTCACTTAGTATAATACCCTCCAGTTCCATCCACGTAGTGGCAGATGGCAAGATTTCGTTGTTTTCGATTGCCAAGTAATACTCCATTGTATATATATATACCACATCTTCTTTATCCATTCATCCATCGATGAACATTTGGGCTCTTTCCATACTTTGGCTATTGTTGATAGTGCTGCTATAAACATGGGGGTGCATGTGTCCCTTCGAAACAGCACACCTGTATCCCATGGATAAATTCCTAGTAGTGCAATTGCTGGGTCGTAGGGTAGTTCTATTTTTAGTTTTTTGAGGAACCTCCATACTGTTTTCCAGAGTGGCTGCAACTGCTTGCATTCCTATCGCTTTTTTAATTCTAAGATGTTTATGGAGGACTGGAGTGTGTAGGCAGATGTTTGAGCTCTGTTCACGTCCCAGTAGAAAACAACGTAGATAAATCACTTTCCTCAGATAAGTTGTATTTCCCTAGAGAAATTGCTAAAAGTACATTGCTAAATCAAATGATATACAAAGTCAGTTGATACGTGTTACTGTTGTCCTGCTAGTGTAACCTGTTCCTTGCGGATACTAGAAGGAGGCAGGTACCCTAGTGCTAGCTGAGTTCTTCTGCACTGCCCTTTTCACTAAGTGTTTTTTAGTTTTTTAGACAATGTAAGCTGTCTTTCTTTTAGAAACAGAGGAACTCTGCCTCTCACTGTTATTAAAACACATTCTCTTAGTCGTGAATGGGTGGCAACTGTGGTAATGAATCAGGTTATTCTGGGGTTCTGTGATCTTGGGTTTGGATTCTGTCGTGTTTTATTTTGGAACCTTTGCACTGAAACTGAAAAGAAAATAGTATATATGACACTACCTCATCTAGAATATATATCCTATTGTATGTTATGGTTCAAACTGATGGTATCTATATACGTTAATTAAGGAAGGAAAATTCCAGTTTCCTTAAATGAATCATTGAGATTTTTAAGAGGAAGATCTGTAGATTTGCATATTCTTATTCAGTAGCTTTGAAAATGAATTGGGCAAATATGTAAATACATGTACTATATATATGAGATAACCAAAAATGTTTGAGCTGTACTCATTGATGAAATTTTTACATAATTGAATACATTAACAAAGTAATTCTAGGTATTTGAATGTAATGTTTTTTCCTGTCAGATTTTAATTAGCTAACGATTTCAGGGTGAATGAGTAGTCCAGACAGTCTTCCCTGCCCACACTAACTACCCACTGACCTCCATTCCTGCTGGTTGATAATTACATGGTACCAGTTGTTTCATTTCTTGCATATCACTCTTGGTGTCCCATACATATTTTTGACTAAAATGTGTTGTAAGTATGTCAAAGATACATGGTCCCTGATTTACAGTAGTTTGACTTGTAAGTTTTCAACTTTACGATAGTGCAAAAGTGATACACATTCAGTAGAAGCCATACTTGGAATTTTGAATTTTGATCTTTTCCCAAATTAGCAATTTGTGGTACAATCCTCTCTTTTAATACTGGATGGCAGCAGCAAGCCTTAGCTCCCAGCCATGTGATCACAAGGGTAAATAACCAATATACTTATTATAGCCATTCTGTTCCTATACCATTCTGTTTTTCATTTTCAGTACAGTATTCAAGAAATTACATGAGATACTCAACACTTTATTATAAAATAGGCTTTGTCTATTTTGTCCAACTGTAGACTAAGTGTTCTCTGCATGTTCAAGGTAGGGTAGGCTAAGCTATGATTTTCAATAGGTTAGGTGCAGTTTTAAAATGCATTTCAACTTATGGTATTTTCTATTTATGAAGAATTTATTGGGGTATAATACCATTGTAAGTGGAGGAAGATCTGTACTTACAATATACATTACTTGTTCTCTTTTGCCTGGTATCAGATGAAAGAATTTTCCTACATTTTTATTCCCAACCCATAATATTTTGATCCCTGAAAGTAAATATTCATTAGTATATAATGTATTACAAAAATCTTACTTATCTGGAATCCAGTCTCGAGCCTTCACTTTTCCATCCTCACTTATAAAAATAGAACAAAAGCAAACAAAAAGGCAAACACCTTAAATACAGAAGAAGCAGTTCCTTAGTAGCTGGCATTACCTGACAACGAAGAAAATCTAACACTGTCCCATTTACTTGGTGGTCTCGAGTTCAAGAACTGGAGTACTTTATTGATTCAACTTCCAACCCATTGAGGGCAGGTCAGGAGATTTAATGAGCAAGGTGGTGCGAGCCAGTAGCCAGAGCTTTGCTTCAGGAGCCTTGGGGTACAGAGCAGGCCCCTCAGGAGAGCAAGGAGGTGGGGGATCTCTAGCCCAGCTGCCCTATGTGGAGGGCAGAGGGTGTGAAGGATAAAAATTACATTTTGCTTTGGGACATGTATCTGTGTTAGAGTACCTCAAAAGTCATATGGCTAAATCTATTTTATTACTTCTTTGAGGGGAAAAACGTTTATTGTTTAATAAACCAGTTGTTTATTTAGATTTACGGACATTGCCACAATGCCAGGCCCAGTGGTGATTCCTGAGGCCATTTAATCATTAAGTGTTCTCTGAATTTAACATCTGTAGTAGTTGTGTATTGAGGCATTGGGCGGGTATATCTGTGAGACAGTAAAACAGTTGTTTTGTTCAACTTGATGTGTAAGAAGAAAGAGAGCTTCATAGTGTGTCATAGAAAGGTCTCCGCCAAAAACAAGGCTAGAGTTAAATTACAGTATTGAAAGGTATTATGATGGCATCTAGAAATTTTGACCCTCTGGAATGCTAACTTGTGTATTTACTTGAGGTTTTGTTGTATTAAAACAAAACTTTTAAGAGTTTCTGATAATAACCAGCAAACTTTGCTTGCTTGAGGTTGCTTTCCTTTTTGTTTAAAAAAATTTTTTATATTAAATGACTTCTATTTCTGTCTTTTTTGTTTGGTTAGCCTTATTAGAAAGAAGGCTGCAGGGCTGGAATCAGCGGCTACAATAAGAACCAAAGTGTTTGTGTGGGGACTGAATGACAAGGACCAGCTGGGCGGCCTGAAGGGCTCTAAGGTATCCCTCTCTGCCTGAAGTTCCTCACCTGACACTCACCTGTCATCACCTGTCATTACATGATCGAGGAGGATCTTTGCTGGTGCCTTTGTCCCAGAGAGGCTCAAAAATAATCAGACCTCTTTGGAGGTTTTTATGATGGTTTACCTTCTATAAGTTGTTGTGTAAATTGGCTTTTCTAAAGACATTCTTGATATGAACTTGCAGACATTATCAGATTTAGTTTCTATTAAAGCCTCTGTCCTTAGAAAATAGTGCACTTCAGATGTAGTGGTATTATTGCTGTTTTTTAAACTAGAAAATATACTTTTGGAAAGATTTGACAAACAGATGAAAATTATAGACTGTAATTATATTTTGCCTCCAGTACAATAAACATTTTCGCTAACCATGAACAAAATAAAGTGTAAAAAATGCCATAGTGGCATAAAGATGAGCAAGACGTCATTTAAACACTAGGTACAACAAATGATGCATTTGAACTAGGGTTGAATTCAGCATCTGTTATGTTACTTAGTGTCTCTTAACCAAGGAGCCACAGAACAAATTACTCGAAATTTAGTGCCTGGAAATAGTTTCCCTTCCGATAAGTGTCTCTGCCTTTCAGTATTCTGTGAGACTTCACCCATCATAAGATCCCTTATTAACTTGCATTGTTGAGAAGCTGATAAGGAAAGTTAGAACTCATTTTAAGTCTCCCCTTTCAAATACAATAAATTTTCATCTTTATTTGAACATCCTTGAATCAATTTGTGTTTTAAAGCCCCAAGGCTCCATTTGGAGGTGGGCAGGGGGCAGTAAGCTCTGGAGTCTCAGTTGTAATGGTGTGGGGCTGTATAGAGGATTTGTTGGAGTTTGCACGTGAAGCATAGATTTGGCATTCCATGGTTATGATGAAGATTCTTTCTGGTGCTGGAGTAGTGATTATCTGATAATTTTGGGGAATTATAAAGATAAAGTCTTTAAGAATTTTAAATTAAGTCATACCCATACCAATGGGAAATTGAAGCACATAATTTCTGAGAGATGTCAGAATCAATAAGAATGAGCAGGAAGTGACATGAAATAAAATGTTTACCAGATGCTGGGTTACATCTTTACATTATATATATTTTATTTTTCACCTTTTATTGTGGAGCTTTTCAGACATAGCAGGTAGAAAGAATAGGGACCTGAGCCCTCATGTTCCTGTCCAGCTTCAACCATTAACAGTAGAGGGTCATGGTTTTTGTCTTTATTTATTTTACACCTCCACCCCTGTTTAAAGTAGATCTCAGCATATCATTTCATCTTTAGAATACTGTACTGCATCTCTTAGAGAAAAGAACATCTTTGGTTAATATAACCATCCAAATTACAAAGTTTACATGTAATTTTAAACGTGTAAATAAAATTATTTTTTTCCTTCTTTTGCTTAACAACAAATCCTGTTCTAGATAAAAGTTCCTTCGTTCTCGGAGACACTATCTGCTTTGAATGTAGTACAGGTGGCTGGTGGTTCTAAAAGTTTGTTTGCAGGTATGATTATTCTTACACTAAAAAATTTTTAAATTATACTTAGCACTAAAAACATAGTTGTTATGTTGTGAAAAGTGAATCCTATCCTCCTTCTTGTTCTTTGCAGTGACTGTGGAAGGGAAGGTATATGCCTGTGGAGAAGCCACAAATGGCCGGCTGGGGCTGGGCATCTCTAGTGGGACTGTGCCCATCCCTCGGCAGATTACAGCTCTTAGCAGTTACGTGGTCAAGAAGGTGGCCGTTCATTCAGGTACCGGGCCAGAGTTGGCACTTGTATGCAGATAAGCCTTTTGCTCATGCTCTGTAAATAACTATGGCTCTTAAATATTTTTCCTGAGGGCGTCCTTGGATTCCTTTTCAAGTTTTACTTAATTGTTAAGAATAAAAGTTGGATAATGTAAATCTCCAGGTGGTCTAGAATTTATTGTTGGTACACAAGGCTTTTTAGAGACCAGTAGTTGTAGGCATTCCAGGCGTGTGGGGACTAACCCTCCAAGGTATGCATTTTCAGTCTAGAAACAGTGGTCACTGGTTCATGACATCTTTGAAATCATCATGTTCTGTGCTTAAATATAAGCTTGAATATCTTTCTGAGGAAAGAGCCTATAACTTTCCTCAGATTTTCAAAGTGTCTGTGAACCCTAGTGATAAGAAAGATCCTCTGAAAAAATCCCACTCCCTCAATTTAGAACCTTTACTGAAAATTATTCCAAAGCACTGTGTGAGGCCTCTGAGGAATGGAACTAAATTAGATACAAAACTCAGTTCATGCCTGCACTGAATAGGTTTGGGTTTAACCCCATATAAAAGCAAGTCCAAACAGTAGTGGCATGAGCAGGATAGAATTTTACTTTTCTCCTCTGTAAAAGTCTGGGGCTGGGGTCCAGGGCCAGTATGGTAGCTGAGTGCCCACGAGGAGCATAAGCACAGGCTCGCTCTTTCTGTCCATCCTTGATAGATGGCCATGCAGCTCTCCTAGGTGAGCACAGACAGGTGTTTCCTCCAGCCCACTCATTCCCTCTAAAACAGTTTTCAGGAAGCCTTGCTCACTTCTGTCATGTCTCTGTCACCATCCTCTCTGGACAAGGGAGTCTGGGAAGTATACTTTTTAGCTGAGTGTATTGTTACTCTCCTTGCTGTGGGTTCTGTTGGTAAAGAATAGGGCAGAATGAATGTTGTGGGGGACTGGGATCTCAGGAGTTGGCAGGTACACAGGTGACAGAAAATGCCAGTAAAGATAGTGTTGTTCAATCATGGGGCAGAGTGGATGGACTGGGACAGTGGTCCACACTGGGGAAGAGCATGAGCATGAAGATTGAGTACAGTGCCTTAATTGTAAATGATGCTGTTTTTGCTTAAATAACTTCACTGTTGGTGTGCATTTTTCTAAAGCTTAATTGCCAGTACATTTGATAATTTGCCTAATCACAAATGTACTTATTTCTACTTTTTTTCCATCTGAATTTTGATCTTTTGTATATTTAACATAACAGGAACCCCATTATTAAATGGCACTGTTTTCTTCTTCATTGCAAGTAAAATTCTTTCTAGGATTTCAACTTTGTAGTTTAATAAAAGTTCACTTACTTTATGTATTTGTCACCCTGAAATGTTGATCCTATCTACTCATTTATTCAGCACATATTCATTGAGCACATACTCTATGCCAGGCAGAGTAAGTAATTACACTGTGAACTTTTTGTAATGCAACTTTGGCAGCCCATATCTGTGTGGATGTTGCAGGTGGCCGGCATGCTACGGCTTTAACGGTTGATGGGAAGGTGTTTTCCTGGGGTGAAGGTGACGATGGCAAACTTGGACACTTCAGCAGAATGTAAGAATATTTTCTTCATTACTTGCTAGTAAGAAACTGTTACTGATAATAATAGTGAACATCTTTTGGTAGTTATTTTGCAGAAAATTAAATAGGATAGGTCATTTTTGAAAATGGAACTTAAAATATGTATTTGTTAAAAATATCTGTGCATGTGATTTGGCCTCACATGATCTGTTTTAATGTTTGATAGTTGATCTACAGATGTTTGACTAAATGTGGATCAGTGTTGATGTCCTTTTTTTCTTCTTTAAAAAGACTTGATCAATTATGGGGAATATTATTTTATCTTGCTTTAGGAACTGTGACAAGCCACGGCTTATAGAGGCCCTGAAAACCAAGCGTATCCGAGATATTGCCTGTGGCAGCTCGCACAGCGCAGCCCTCACATCCAGTGGGGAGCTGTACACCTGGGGCCTTGGAGAGTACGGCCGGTTGGGACATGGGGATAATACAACACAACTGAAGCCCAAAATGGTGATTATACACATTTTTGTTGCTTACAGAAAACTTACCATCTGCTGATTTCAAGAGAAGATAAGCTTCGAGTCTAGGAAAGTTCATAAAGACATGTGCATTATTGGCTTTCAGTCTGTGGAAAAAATTTCCCTTGTTTTTTCAGTGCCTGTGCTTGATTCTGTTTTTAAATTTGTAATTGAGTAGGTCAAAGTCCTTCTTGGTCACAGAGTAATCCAGGTTGCATGTGGAAGTAGAGATGCACAGACCCTGGCTCTGACTGATGAAGGTGAGCTGCTGCCAGACTCTATGTTTCTGGGTGGGTAGGAACATCATGAATGCTGGCCTGAAGTACATATTTTTTGAACCTAGGTTTGGTATTTTCCTGGGGTGATGGTGACTTTGGAAAATTGGGCCGAGGAGGAAGTGAAGGCTGTAACATTCCCCAGAACATTGAGAGACTGAATGGACAGGGTGTGTGCCAGATTGAGTGTGGAGCTCAGTTCTCCTTGGCTCTCACCAAGTCAGGAGTGGTATGGACTTGGTACGTAAACTCCCGGTCACCCATCAATGTGTCCGTGTCCATGTAGACAGTGGTGGGCCTCCACCCTGTACCCCATGCCTACCCTGGAGGGAAGGTTAACTCTTCATTTTCTTACTTATCCAGGCATCTTTGTTCTTTTATTTATTTTGACTTAGGATTAGTGACAATATTAATAAATTTCTCATTGTAACTCGGTCATTTGGGAAAGAACAGTAGAGAATTTTTAGCCCAGCTTGTCTTTTCTGTTTAGATGAAGTTTATATAGAGGGTTTCTTCTTCCTTACCATGCCAGAAGCCTAGTGATCAAATGGACAGAAAGCAGATTTTTTATTTCTTTGATCCTGAAAAAGTTCATGTCTGTCTTGTGAAAGCTTATTTTATTAAATTTAAAAGGAGTAGGGCACCCAGCTGACCTTATGACAGTGTGATGGGCCTTTGCTTGAGTGTTATGACTCAGCGGCAGCTTGAGGAAGAATTAGACCTGAGAGGACTTTTAAGAAGCATTTGAAATTGTCATGTGTTCAAACTCTTTATATAAAATCTACATCAGTAACTTAAGTGTTGTACAATATATGTTAAGGATCTTACTATAGAATTAGTGAATTAATTTGAATTAATGATATACTATTTTATAACATAATTTCAGAGACCCTAGGCACTTAGTCTGATGTTAACATGTTGGCTTTAATGGGTGTTTTCCTGTGGAACATTACCTGATGATAACCATATATTAAAATGCACACTGTTGACTTTCTTGCAGGGGGAAGGGGGATTACTTCAGGTTGGGCCATGGCTCTGATGTGCATGTGCGGAAGCCACAGGTGGTGGAAGGGCTGAGAGGGAAGAAGATTGTGCATGTGGCCGTCGGGGCCCTGCACTGCCTAGCAGTCACAGACGCAGGGCAGGTAAGCTGAGGTGACAAGTCCTTGTATCAAAAGTGTAACCTACGATGAAATGAAATGAAATGATGAAGAACTAGGAGGGTGGGCTGTGCCCATTTTGTTCCTGTGTGTATCTGTCCAGTTGTAAGCATGGGCAGGGCACCCAGTAAAGAGTTGTTGACTAACATGTATTACAAAGTAGTGGGTTTTCCTGCTCTAAAATCCACCTGTAAATGAGAAAAGATTATTGTCATGGAAGGTACTCCTACTGCTAAGGTGTTAGCAGTGTTTCACTTTAGAAATTGATAGCTGATGGAGAGATATACGTACATCATTTTAGAAATAAAGTCATTCATGACAAGTATTACTCATCCATGACAGGCTCATGAATGTTATATTTTAAAAATTCATTTATGACAACAAATTAGCACACTGTTTTTAAAACAAAATGACTTAAATTATTCCTTCTAGTTCTGTAAAGCCAAGAAGTGAATTACTGGAAAAGTGAAAATATTGTTTTTGATCATTTTTCTTTGCAAAATAAAGGAAAAAATAAGTATTGAACCTTATTGAAGAGGAGAATCTCCCTGCTTCCTAAAACAAAGCCAAATAGATGAATTCATTGGATTGATATTAAGTAGATACTTATTGATAGTCATTGGAAAGAATTTTGAAGTAATTTTAGAGAAAATGTTTGAAATGTTGAAAAATTCTGTTTTTGTTCCCTGTAACAGGTTTATGCTTGGGGGGATAATGACCATGGCCAACAGGGCAATGGTACGACCACGGTTAATAGAAAGCCCACACTTGTGCAAGGCTTAGAAGGCCAGAAGATCACACGAGTGGCTTGTGGGTCTTCACACAGTGTGGCATGGACTACTGTTGATGTGGCAACACCCTCTGTCCACGAGCCTGTTCTCTTTCAGACTGCAAGAGACCCTTTAGGTGCTTCATATTTAGGTAACACAGCATTGTTTTTAGTATGAGATCCTTCTGTATGGTACAGCAACATTCTAGATAGAATATTTAATAAGACCACCAGATTAGAGTTTGTAGCACTGTGTTAACTGCATTCTGAACCAAGATCATGGTACTCTGATTTTTGCATGCTGGAATGAAAATTTTAAAAGGAAGTACTGATGCTGATTCTTATATTATGATCAGGTCTACTCTGACAGTGCTGTATAATAACTGCTTGACATATGTAAGCACTGTGCTGGGCTACTTGGTATTTTCAACAGCTCTATTCAGGTATAATCAACAAACTGTACATATTTAAAGTGTAATTGCTGTGAGCTTTGACATGTTTGTGCCTGTGAAAGCATCACTGAGTCAAGATAAGTGAACACAGATATATCTTTTGTGCCCCTTCTCAAGTTCCCTTCCTCCCACAACTCCTGACTTGTCTTCTGACACTATATATAGATTTGCATTTTTTAGAGTTTTATATAAATGGAATCGTACAGTATATACTTTTGAAATCTTTTTTCATTCAACATAATTATTTTGAGATTCTTCCATGTTGCATGTATCAGTAATTCTTTCCTTTTTATTGTTGAGTAATATTTCACTTATGGATATACTGTAATTAGTTATTTATCACCTGTGGTGATAATAATACCACCTCCATATTTTTGTCTACACTTGGTTTGGTCAGTCTTTATAATTTTAGCCTAGATTTGTGTAGATATGTAGTGGTATCTCATTGTGGTTTTACTTTGCATTTCACTGATGACTAATGATGTTAAGCATCATGTTTATTTACTATCCAAATATATATTTTGTTGTAGTGTCTATTCCTATCTTTACTGTAGTTAAAACTAGGTTGTTTTCTTATGATTGAGTTTTGAATGTTCTTTATATATTCTGGATCCAAGTCTTTTGTCAGATATGTGACTCGCACATATTTTCTTGAAATACGGCTTATCTTCTCATTCTCTTCAGGTCAGTTTTAAAGAGCAGAAATTATTAATTTTGATAAAATCCATTTGATCCAATTTTTTTTAAATGGTTCATACTCTGGGTGTTATATCTAAAAAAAACCTTTGTGTACTCAAGGTCATAAGATTTATTTCCTGTGTTATGTAAGATCTTTAGTTGTAGATATTTAGGTCTATGCTTGATCTTAAGTTAAATTTTATATATTGTATGAGATGTGCATTGAAATTCTGTTTTGGAGGCATGTGTGTGAATACCCAGTTGTTTCAGTTGCATATATTGAAAAAACTATTCTTTCTCCGTTGAATTGTCTTTTGAACTTTTGTCAAAAATCATTTGTCTGTGTATGTGTGGATCTATTTCTGGATGCTCAGTTTTATTGACTTATTTTTGTGTTTTGATGCTAATACCACATTGTTTTGATTACTATAACTTTATAAAAGACCCACATTCGGGCTGTGGTAATTCTTTAGCTTTGTTCTTTCTCAGATGCTGTTTTGAGTATTATAATCAGCTTGTCAGTTTTTATGAAATAGCCTTCTTGGAATTTTGATTGCATTGACTATGGATCAGTTCAGACATCTTCGTAATATTGAATCTTCCAATCCATGGATGTAGCATTTCTTTGCATTTTTTGAGGTCTTTAATTTTTCTCAGCAATATTTTATAGTTTTACTTTATAAGTCTTTATCGTATTTATCCCGGAGTATTTTATATTGTTCATACTGTTATAAGTGACATTTGAAAATTATTTTTGTTCCTTGTGTATTATCTAGAAATACTCAAGTTGGCACTTTCTAATATATAGAAATACAATTGATTTTTTTAAGGCAACTTTATCTTTCTTTATTCTAATAGAAATGTATTTTTTTCTCCTCTGTCACTCATGAGGGGACATTCAGTCTCCAGCATCATCGGCTTTTGTAATTACCTGAAATGTGGTCTTCTGGCTTCACCATTTATCAGCTGTATAAACTGGGGCAAGATCCTGAGCCTTCCTGTGTGCTGTTTCCTTTTCTGACATAGATGAAACTGGGGCTTGACTGTAGTCTTGTCTTTTCCAATTTATATTAATCAGGGGTTCCATGTGGGTCTGCTTAACTTACAGCTCTTTTCATGTAACATTATGTTGTTACATTTTGACATTGCCCTTTCCCATCAGCACAGTACTCTGGAGAGTCATCCATGTTGTTGCATGTTTCAGTAATCCATTCCTTTTTATCACTGAGTACTCTTCTATGTTTTAACTATTCACACACTGAAGGACATTTGGATTATTTCTAGTTTTAGGCTATTACAAATAAAACCTGCATGAATATTCATGTACAGGTGTTTGAGTCTGTCTTCCATATCTGGGATAAACCCCGTTGGTTTTGCAGCTTTTTGGTTTTTAAAATTTTTCTCTGTTGTTTATCTGCTTTTAGCTGTCTGTTCTCATCTTCATTAGTTCTTTCTTTATGCTTGCTTTATGTTTATTTTGTTATTTTTTGTCTAGTTTCTTGATCATCTCATTGATTTGAGACCTTTTATTTTTCCTAATGTAAACTTTTAATAGTATAAATTTTCCTTTCAGCACTGCTTTTTAGCTATAGCTCACAAATTTTGATATGTTGTTTTTTTTTTTTTATTCACTTTTATGTATTTTAAAAATTCCCTTTTAAACTTTGTTTTGACTTATGGGTTATTCTTTGTTAGATTCAGTTTGCTAAAAAAAATTTTTTAAGAACCTTTTCCTCTTTGTTCGTGGTAGATAGTGGTCTGTGCTTCTCAAATGTCTCTGTATGGTTTTGGTATCATGGTCAGGGTAATGCTGACCTCATAGAATGAAGTGGTAAATGTTCCCTGCGTTTCATTTTCCTTTTAAATTTGTGTATAATTGGTACTCTTTCAATAGAATTCATTAATGAAGCCATATGGGCCTAGTGTTTTCTTTGTGGGGTTTCTTTCTGTCTTTTAACCACAAATTTAATTCCTTTAAGGGATACAAGGTTATCTCTTTCTTTTCTAGTAAGATTTATGTCTTTGATGGAAGTTGTCCTTTCATCTAAGTTGTTGAATTTATTGGCAGTATTGGCTTATTTTCCTTTTAATATTTGTGGAATCTGTAGTAATGCCATTTCTTTCATTCCTTATATTGGTGACTGTATCTTCTCTTTCCAGTTTGTCTAGAGGTTTATCAATTTTACTAATTTTTTTCAAATAACAAATTTATAGTTTCCTTGATTTTTCTCTATTGTTTTTCTGTTTTCTGTTTTAGTGATGTGTGCTCTAATCTTGTTAATTTGTTTCTTTTTCTTTTGGTTTAATTTGTTCTAATTTCTTATATTAGAAGCTTAGGTTATTGATTTAGGATCTTCCTGCTTTTCATATGGAGCCATTTACTTTGCTCTCCTTGATTATTTGACTTTGTAATCATTCTGTCAGTTATCCTTTTTATCCCTTTGCTTTGAAGTTTTTTGTTTTTAAAATCTAATTTGTCCCGTATTAATATAGCCACTCCAGCTTTCTTTGATCAGTGCTGTATAGTATATAACCATGCTATTCCATGCACTGTGACATACTATATCTTTTTCATCCTTTTCCTTTTAACGTATTGTGTCTTTATATTAAAAGAAGTTTCCTTGGGGTGCTTGGGTGGCTCAGTCAGTTAAGCATCCAACTTTGGCTAAGGTCATGATCTCATGGTTCATGGGTTTGAGCCCCATGTTGGGCCCTGTACTGACAGCTTAGAGTATGGAGCCTGCTTCAGATTGTCTCCCTCTCTGCCCCTCCCCCACTCATGCTCTGTTTCTCTCTCAAAATAAATAAACATTACAAAATATTTAAAAAAATAAAAGAAACTTCCCTTTAGGCAACATATAGTTGAATTTTGCTTTTTAAAATTTGTGCTGACAACCTCTAACTGGGGGTGTTTAGTCCAATTACATTTAATATGATTAATGTATTTGTTTTAAATCTATCATCCTGTTTTTTTTTTATCAGTCCTCATTGTTCATTGTTTTCTTTTTGCCTTCCATTAAATTATTTTTTATATTTTTTCTCCTTTGTTTTCTAGGAGTGCTAACATACTATGCTATTTTACTGATTATTTTAGAGTGTATATTATACACCTTTAACTTATTATAGTCTATCTTTAGATGTTACACTATTTCACATATAGTATATGAATTATATAACAGTATATTCTATTTCTTCCCTCCCAGACTTTGTGCTATTGTTGTCATATTTCTGTGTATGTTATAAACATCACAGCATTTAAAATTAATTTTCTTTATTAAAAAAAATCTTTTTATGTTTATTTTATTTTTGAGAGAGAGAGAGAGGGAGAGACAGACAAGAGCATGAGCAGGGGAGGGGCAGAGATAGAGGGAGACACAGAATCTGAAGCAGGCTCCAGGCTCCGAGCTGTCAGCACAGCTTGACAGTCAAGCAGGACTTGAACTCACTAACCACAAGATCATGACCTGAGCCAAAGTTGTGCGCTTAACTGACTGAGCCACCCAGGTGGCCCTAAAATTAATTTACTTTAAACATTAGGTTATCAATTCAAATGTTTTAAATAATAAGAGAAGAATGCCTCTATATTTACTCATGTAGTTGCCATTTTCAGGGTTCTTCATCCCTTTGTGGAAAACCATGTTTCCATCTGGCATTATTTTCCTTCTACTTGAAGGACTTCCTTTTTTATGTTTTATGGTGTAGATGTGCTGGGGATTTTTCCTGTCAGCTCTTAATGTCTGAACTAGTCATTATTTTGCTTCATTTTTGCAATTTATTTTAGCTGGGTATAGAATTATAGGTTGACAGCTTTTTCTTTTAGTTCTTTAAAGAAGACCCAGTGTCTTCTAGCTTGCATTGTTTTCATTGGGAATTTGCTGTTATTCTTATCTTTGTTGTTCTGTATGTAATGTGTCTTTCTTCTCACACAGTTTTGAGACTTTCTCTTTATCCCCCTGGTTTTGAGCAATTCGACTACAATGTGTCTTGGTACAGTTATCTTCATGGATCTTGTGCTTGTACTTCTTGGATCTTTGGGTTTATAATTTTCACCAAATCTGGAAATTTTTCAGATTTTTTTTCTTCAAAAAATTGTTTTTCTGTACCTTTCTCTTTCTCCTCTTTTGGGAACTCTGGTTCTCTATGTGTTAGGTCTCTTGAAATTGTCCCATAGGTAATTGGTGCTCTGTTCATTTTTTGCTTTCTTTTCTCCTCAGTTTCATTTTGCATAGCTTCCATTGCTATGTCTTCAAATTCACTAGTTTTCATTTTCTAATGTGCTGATTATGTCACCAAACTATTTTAATCTCAGACATTGTAGTTTCCTTTCTGGAAATTTGATTTGAGTGTTTTTATATCTTTCACATTTCCATTTCCCCTTTTGAACATACATAATATAGGTATAATAAGTGTTTTAATTTCCATGTCTGCTGGTTCTGACATTTGTGTCAGTTCTGGGTTATTTAGATCCATTGATTTTTCTTAATATTTATGAATTGGCTAGTATTTTCCTGTCTTCCTGCCTACCTGGTAACTTTTAGTTAGATACTGTACATTGTGAACTTTACTTTGGATGTTGCTAGAGCTTTTTGTATGTCTATAAGTCTTCCTGACTTCCTTACTCTGAAACATTTTGTTCCTTTTGGGTCTTGGTTTTGGATTTGTTTAGTGGCTTCAGACCTCTTATTAGTCTGGGGCTGGTTATTCTCCACTGCTGAGACAAGATCCTTCTGAATACTCTACTTATTGCCCAATGAATCATGGGGTCTTCCTGTGTGGCTGACGGGAGCAAGTGATATGCTTGTCCCTCTGTATTCTTCAAGATGGTGCGCTGGGCCTCCAGTCCTTTCATGTAGTTCTTTCTTTGACTTTGGGAAGTTTCCTGTCATGTAGGCATGCATCACCTTTTGCTGCATCCTCAGCTGGGGTGAGTGAGGTTACCTGCACAACTTCAGAGCAATATCGGGGCAACTCTCTCCTCTCTGCTTCTGTTCTATGAACTCTGACTATATTGGCCTCCCTGACTCTGAGGTCTGCCCCCTTTATGCACATAGACTACTGTACTCCACCTGGTTCCCTTCCCTTGGCTGAGGCCTGTGAGCTCTTTGGGCAGTGAAGAGTCGGAACATGTGTTTAGTAAGACTATTTATTGGTGAACATCTTGTCTTCTCTCCATTGTTTTGTATTATTTTTTGTTTTGCATTTCAGTGGTAAGTAAATACAGGCAGTTATTGTATTTTCATAGCACATATGTAATAAATGCATTTAGCAAAAATCTGCATATTTTTTTTTCAGTTATAGCAAATCTTTGATGAAAATAGCTTGTTTTTAGAAGTATAGATAAATAATTGTTGTTGTTTTTGTTTTTGTTTTTACTCTGGGAGACCATTAATGAACCTAATACCTGATCTATGAAATAGCAAAATGCAGATTACAGTGTGTTTTAGAACTAAACTGAAAGGTCAAATAGGAATAGAGCAAACTCTGATCTTTAAAGTTGAACCCGCACTTTATTTTCCTTTTTCAGGTGTGCCTTCAGATGCTGATTCTTCTGCTGCCAGTAATAAAATCAGTGGTGCAAATAATTCTAAGCCAAATCGCCCTTCTCTTGCCAAGATTCTTCTGTCATTGGATGGAAATCTGGCCAAACAGCAGGCCTTGTCTCATATACTTACAGCATTGCAAATCATGTATGCCAGGTAGGCTTCTTGGCTAACTTTTGAAATCCTGTAGTTATGTAAACTTTGAGTTTCTGTATTTTTGTTTGATCATATGTCTAGGAGACTATTGTGGTGTTATCTTTAAATGCTGTGAGTTTTAGTTCATATACCCTTAGATAGTGAATGATGGTATCTTTGTGCTTTCTTTAATGGGGAATGAAATAGGAATCAGAAATCCAAACTTAAAAAACATTTTGTTATTCTTTATGGTGAGTAAACTCTAAGCATTACTGTTTGAGGAATGATATTGATGTGTATTGATACGAATATGCAGTAATGTTTAAGACCACTGGTCATCTTCTTCACTCAAACACTTGATGAGGCAGAGTTTTTTTTTTTTTTTTTTTTTTTTAAATTTTTTTTTTTTTAACGTTTTTTTTTTTTATTTTTGGGACAGAGAGAGACAGAGCATGAACGGGGAGGGGCAGAGAGAGAGGGAGACACAGAATCGGAAACAGGCTCCAGGCTCCGAGCCATCAGCCCAGAGCCTGACGCGGGGCTCGAACTCACGGACCGCGAGATCGTGACCTGGCTGAAGTCGGACGCTTAACCGACTGCGCCACCCAGGCGCCCCGGCAGAGTTTTGATAATACTGACTTTCCAACATCTTGCTGCTATTTTCTCAGTCTGAATAAGTTGCCCATCTGTCATGGTTATGGACTTGATGAGTAGAAATAAATTTCATAGGAAAATTAATTTCAGACCAAAGTCCAGCTCTGTCATTGAGAAGATGTTTAGTCTTTGCAAC
Organism: Panthera uncia; assembly: GCF_023721935.1. Taxonomy (NCBI): domain Eukaryota; kingdom Metazoa; phylum Chordata; class Mammalia; order Carnivora; family Felidae; genus Panthera; species Panthera uncia. Next base: position 116,419,830 of record NW_026057582.1, read on the forward strand.
TTTGTGTGAAGCACCCTTGGTACACAGCTCTCAGTAAATAAAAAATTATCCTCTAACAATAACCCTAGAAGATTTCTCAGGGAAATCCAGGGGTTTATTCTTGTCTGATTTTTATGTTTGATATTTTTCCACCTGTCATCACTGTGGTCATTCAGATAAATAAGATCTTAAGTAAACATTTTAGCTTTTAGTTGATGAATATTAGCTCATTAGTTTCCCAAAACTCCTTTATGTGTATCCTATAAAAATGAGGGCATCATTCAGTAAGGGCTTGTCCCTGCTCCTGACTCTTCTGTCCTGCAGTGGTAAAGGGCAGTTCACCACAGGTCTGGCTTTCTCTCCTGACAGAGATGCGGTGGTTGGGGCCCTCATGCCAGCTGGCATGATCGCCCCAGTGGAGTGTCCCTCATTCTCCTCCTCGGCACCTCCTTCTGATGTGTCTGCTATGGCCAGTCCTGTGAATGCAGAGGAATGTGTACTGGCTATTGATATTGAAGACAGACTGAGTCCAAATCCATGGCAAGAAAAGAGAGGAGAGGTAAAAATAAATAGAAAAGCAATAAAGCAACATTAGATCAAAAAGGAAATGGTAGCTACTTTGTATCTAGAGAAGTATAAGTCATTCTTCCACTAATTCAGAGTGCTTTTGTGCCTACTTCTGTGATTTTTGGCTTGGATTAGAAAATATTTTATTTAAAAGGATCTTTTTAGTGCTTAAGTAGAAATAGATTTATTCGTTTAAAAAGTTGCTAAATTCAAATCCATAGTCCTTTATCTGCAATTCTGACACCTTAAAGCTATTTTGGGGAAAAACCCAACTTGAAGAGTTGTGAGCTCATTTTAATCTTCATGTGACCATTGTGAATATTAATAGGTTTTCATGGGAATATGAATGTGCTTGACTTTGCAGGGTTGCCCTGTACCCCACTGGAGCTGGTGGTGTATGCTCCTTGCTAACCTCTATAACATCTGTGACATTCCAGATGACCCAAGGGGTTTGAGATCAGGCTTTTTGAAATTGTGTGGGAAGTGTGCCATGTTGCTGAGTTTTTCCTTTCCTTGTATACTTTTTAAACTAGATGATCTCTTCTGAAGATGCCATGACCCCCTCTGCAGTGACCCCATCTGCTTCCTCAGCTTCTTCTAGACCATTTATCCCAGTGACGGATGACCCAGGAGCTGCCAGCATCATTGCAGAAACTATGACAAAAACCAAAGAGGTCAAAGGGATTTCTTATTAACATTTTATTTGGAAATAATCTTAAATGTACACAAAAGTTGGAGAAATAGTACATAGAAATACAACACATTATACTACCATATACCGTTCACCTAGGTTCTCCAGTTGTTGGCATTTCTGAACCATTGTGGGGGAGCTGTAGGGCACAATCCCCTTTCATCCTCAAGGCTTTAGTGTGTATTTCCTGAGTGTCAGGGCATTACATTGATCCAGGATTACTTTCTAATCCATAGACTTAATCAGGTTTTTGCTCATTGTTCCAATAGTGTCCTTTATGGGTTTAGAACCCATCTCAGGGTTGTGTGTTGTCTCGTTAGTACTCAATATGGGACATTCTTTAGTCCTTCCTTTTGGCTGAAACACCATACGAAGGATGTAGAGTTCTTTTCATTGCACCCCTCTGGGGTATGTTCATTGTTGATTTGCTGCATTACTAGTGATACTAATTCTTATCACTTAAGAGTATCTGCCAGGTTTCTCTACCAGAAGTTAATAAGAGTGTATTAGTAATTATTCATGAGGAGATACTTTGAGACTGTAAATACCTATAAGTACCTTGTTCCTCATCATATTTTTACCCACTAGTTTCTTGTATCTGTTGATGATTCTAGCTGAATTCGTTATAACTGTGTTGTCACATGATGATTTTTCAGATTTCATCATTCCTTTTGGAATAGAATTGTTGCTGTTCTTCTGTGAGAAGCTCCCTTCTCATCTTTGTCTGTCTGTCTATCTATGATGATATAAAGTTGGATGGGATCCTACTTTACTCAATAATGACATACATTACTATCCTCATTTGACACCCCAATTATCCTAGACTTGGCCCTTGGGAGACCTTTTTGGCTGGTTCATTTGTCCTGACATGTCCCCATAATTCTTTGAGCACTTCCTTACTTTTTGGTACAACAGTGTGTTCTGGACTTATCTTTCATTTGCCCTGTCCCTGCTCTGGAATCACCCATTTCTCCAACGATCCCTGATTCCTTTTAGTAGATCATAGAGTTTAGAAACAAGATCTGGAAACTTGGTAAGTTGACTGCTATCGGATGTTCTTGGTTTACACCTTCTCAGCAAACATGCATGCAGCTGAACATTTTTTTTTTTTTTTTTAGCATCTTCTTTATAATAAACACCATGAGGGGTACCTGGGTGGCTCAGTCAGTTAAGCGTTCCACTCTTGATTTCAGCTCAGGTCATGGTCTTGCAGTTCATGAGATCGATCCCCATGTCAGGCTCTGTGATTGTACCTTGGAGCCTGCTTAGGATTCTGTCTCTCCTTCTCTCTACCCCTCCCCCACTTGTGCATGTGCTTGTACACTCTCTGTCTCAAAATAAGTAAACGAAAAAACCCCCAGCAAAACCATGAGTAGTTCAAACCACTATTTCAGCTTAGAATGAAAACCAAAAAACATTTTCAGTTTCAGTCCAACAACCACAGAATTTATCTTTGCTCTCTCCCTTTCTGTATTTAAAGTATATAATCCTTTTATTTGTTGCTGGATTGATTTGCTATTTTGTTGAGGGTTTTTATAGCTGGTATTCATAAAGGATACTACTAATCTATAGTTTTCTTATGATGTCTGCCTGGTTTGTGTATTTGAGGAATACTGGCCTTAGTGGAATGAGTTGGGACAGTGTTCTTTTTTACTGTTTCTTTTTTAGAATAGTTTGAAGGGTTAGTGTTACTTCTTCTTTAACTATTTTGTAGAATTTTATGTGTCCCTTTAACCTGTTCTCATTTTTTGCGTGTTTCCTTGCTTTCTGGCACAACACACAGTTCTAGTCTCAACAAAATGATTTATTCTCCAGCCCAGAAATCAAATGTTTCTCTAGGAAGTCTTGGTTCTTTTTAGTGGAGAATGGCATTTAGAAGGCAAGATCTGGGCCTTCATGTCCTCATTTAAGTTGGGGTATTGATGTTCTCAAGCATTCTTAGTGGACACAGCTAGGGAATAAATGTGTATGTGTATGTATATACACACAATAGATATGTATTCTTATATTTATTTCACTATATACCTACATATCTTGAAAACCACTGGTTCACAACAGTACAGTCAATTCTAATACCTACACAGGATTCATTCTTCTTTTCTCCCCCTCTGTATTTATAACTCTCTTCTCTGAAAGTGAGAAACCTGATTCCTATTATTGGCAGTTTATTTACTTCCTCTTAGGTAGCCAGCCTCCCATGTTGGCTGCCACACCTTGCCCCACATGGATACCCCCTTTTCTCCACACAGCTTCTGACACTCAAAACCAGAAGTCATCCCCAATGGATACCCCCTTTTCTCTGCACAGCTTCTGATGCTCAAAACCAGTTTGACTTCTGCTCAACTGCTTGATTTGTGACCTCTCCCTCACCTCCCAAGCTGGCTTGCCAAAGCAGGGACCCATTCTGTCACACCAGCCACCACCACATGTGGACACCCTCCCCACCCCCACTTAGGTGCTCCCTGTGCTGGGCTATCTTACCCTGCTCATACTCTCTCCCTTCTTCTTTGGGGACAAACATGCGTTGTTTTTTTGTTTTTTTGTTTTTTTTTTAAGTTTTTACTTAAATTCCAGTTAGTTAACAGTGTAATATTAGTTTCAGGTATAAATGATAGTGCTCATCAAACAAGTGTACTCCTTAATCCCCATCACCTACTTAACGTGCATTATTTTCAATTACATTTGGAACTCTAGATTTATTATTTTATTACTACTGGCAAAAATATGTCCTATGGAAATTATTCTTAACCATCTGTGGTAATAAAAAGATTGCCATTTATAAATTAGGTGTCTAGACTCAGCTTCTCCTACTTCATGATCTCCTATGGTGAAGGTTTAATGCAGAAATTATCCTGAATTATATAAAATTTTTGCTTTTAGGTAGAAGAGGGATTTCTTTCCTACCAGTTTATTTAAGAGACATAGGCACTAACCAGATTATACCCCTAAATTCCTATCATTTCAGTTTTGGTTTGAGTCATAAATAAATAAATAAATAACATAAAATGTAAATGTAAATAAATAATTTTCATATTAGTATTAGGTTAGTATTAATCACGTGTTAATATATTCCACTGAATGCTTTTGCTGCTCTTCAGTGAGTGAGATTCTGTAATGGCATCATTTCTGATGAACTACACTTAACGATCTCTGGGAATCCATGCAGAGGTAGGAGCAGGGTCCATTTCTTTAAAGGGAGGAACTGTGTTCCTAGCACAGAAAAGTATGGTGTCCAGGGCCTAAGTCTGTGGAATTTGCACATTGGGTATGTCACATTTCCCTTAGGTTTCCTATGTGGGGCTTGTGCTTCCTTTATCTCGTTTCTTTTTCTGGAAAGGTTGGCACTAGTTTTGCTGAGATCCAGAAAGCAAAAGAGAAAAGGAGAGGCACATCTGGGATCTTGTTCTTCCCCTAATGATCCAGACTCTGCCTGGGGAACTAGAAGGTCCTGTGTTATTCCCCATTCAGCACAGGGTCTCAGTGATTCCCATTCCCTCTACGTCAAAAGCTCTTGGATTTCTCATCTCTGATGGCTCCTTGTTCCTTTCTATAAGTCAAACCCCACTACAACCCCCAAGACGCTCTTAGGTGTTGGATAGCAGGCTGTGAGGCAGCAGTGCTGGATGGGACATCCTCACAAGGTCAGAGGCTGCCACAGGCAAATAAGGGGCTCCTTTCACCTGCTACAGAGGAGGGAGAGGTAAATGATGACAGGTGGGGTATGTTCTAACTGACATACTGTGAATGAGAAGTAAGAAGAGAATATCTATTTTCATTTTCAAAGTACCCAAGGAACAAGAGATAATGGATACTGTGTTACGTGCCAGCCAACAAGTCACTTTAAAGCGATTTAGAGATTCTAGGAAAGAGTTATATAGAGAATGTAGGCAAAACATGTAAAATTACAAATTTAGTTGATAGAAAATTCCCAAGCATATCTTATGAATCAGGGAGGGGTAAATTGTATATGTTGTGACTTCATTCCAGGCCGTCCACCTATGATTCGAATTTGGTCACAGTATAAATTGTCATTTATTTATAGTTTACGCATGCCTTTTCATAGATATTATCAGTATTTTGTAAAATAGTTAATTGGTCTTGAAAGCATAGTACATGGTGGTGGAAATTTTAGAGGTCTGTCCTTTCTTAACCTGGCATTTCATGCTCTTAAAAGCTAAAGGCCTCAGAAAGTCCCTTATTCATCAGTAGTAGTCATGTATTCTTTGAGTTTATGGGTAAACTGGTGACTATTTCATAATGTATCATTCCTCATTTTAATTGTTGGACTTTTTAGGATGTTGAAAGCCAAAATAAAGCAACAGGCCCAGAACCTCAGTCCTTGGATGAATTCACTAGTCTGCTCGTTGCGGATGACACTCGTGTCATGGTGGACTTGCTGAAGTTGTCCGTATGCAGCCGGGCAGGGGACAAGGGCAGGGATGTGCTGTCAGCTGTGCTGTCTGGCATGGGTACCGCATACCCACAGGTGAGCCATGTGATGGGTGTCGTGGGCTTCTCTCTGAGAGATATGCTACTGTTGGCATCACACCTTCTCTCGTGCTTGATTTTATTCTAGGAGATAGCAGTTCAGAAGGACTTCTTGTAAACAAGCCCTTTCTCTGTCCTGTGTGCTGTGGTTGTCCTCACTGTGCCTTCTGACATCATTTTGGTATTTTTTGCCATTTAGAAATTTCTGATTTTTATGAAGTTGGATCTGCCAGTTTTTTTCATTGATGGCTTCTGGATTTTGTATTATGCTGAAAAACTGCTTGCCTATGTGACATTATTTAAAGAAAATTTTCCAAGTTTCTTCCAATTATTTTTATGATTTCATTTATTATATTTACATTTTTGAGCCATCTGGGATTTATCTTGATATAAGGGATAATGTAGGGATCCAACCTTATTTTCTCCTAGATGGCAAACTTGTTGTCTGACAACCATTTATTGAATAATAGTAATAATAATCCATCCTTTTCCCAATGATTTGAAAAACATTTTAATCATATTGTAAATTCTTGTATATATTTGCGTCCATTTATGGACTCTTCTGTACATTAACCTAACCATTATGCTTTAAAATAGTTTTAATATTTGGTAACACGAGGTCCATCAGGATTTTCTACTGTGGTGGCTAGCTGAGCCATCCGGTATAGTGGCTTCCAGTCACATGTACCTGTTGACCACTTGATGACTAGTGCACCCGAAGAACTGAAGTTTTCATTTTATTTAGCTTTAACTAATTTAAATGTGTATAGCTACATGTTTAGGGTATAAAGTCAGCATCATATCAGTACATCTTAGAAATTGGATTGATCAGTCCTAAAACTTTTTGGCTTCCTAACGACTCTTTTATTTATCAGTGGCCTTCTGCCTTTTTAGAACTGGCCACATCAGGGAGTCTGATGCCATGAACTCTGTACAGAAATGTAACCTGTGTTTTTCTAGACCTTATATCACTGCCGCCCAAGTGAGAAAATACTTAAGTGTGGTTGAGTGGTCTTGAAAACATAGTAAATGATTTGGTAGTTAGTAAATTAAATGGTTTGGGGCTTGTTATTTCTTAATCATATTCAGGAAGAACAGGAGGTAGGTTTCCTACTTTCTAGTTTTTTAAGGCAAGGTACTTGGCACAATTCTGAGAGATTGAATCAAGATGAATTGCCACAAGCAAAAGCTTTTTGTTTTTTGTTTTTTTGTGTTTTTGTTTTTTCACAAGTTTATTGCATTTGTGAGAGGAAAGGATATGAATGAGGACATGGATTTAAAGTAATAATGCCCAATATTTAGTACACACATATCTGCCAGGCCCAGTTGTGAGTGCATTCTCAGTATAGATGGTAGATGTTCTCTGTTTACAGATGAGGAAACTGAGGCTCTGAGACGTTGTCCACTGGCTGTGGACACTCAGGTTGCTGGTGGGTGGGAGAAATGGGACTGGACCCTGAGTGCTCTGAGGGAAAAGCCACATCTGTGATGCCTGTGTCACCCTCTTCTTGTTGACCTCTCCTGGGGGAGTGATGGGATTTTCAGAGGAGGATTGTGAAGCCCAGAAAACTCCTGGTGGACTGTGTGGTAGGTGTTTGATGCTCCCAACATGTGTGTCCCAGTGATGCACACTACGTTTAAGGGGAAACAGAAGCAAAGATAGGATTGTCTTCAGACTATCCTGGCCAGGGGCAAGATGCTGGTCTTGTGTCACCCCAACCTAATATTTGGGACTCTTAAAAGAGAGATGTCTGAATTTATAGTCCTGTTACCTAGATAGCAGTGATATTAGTTTGTCATTAACAAAACTATTTACTAAGCTCATCTATTTGTTATCTAAATGTGAGGAAAAACAGAGGAGAAAAATCATTTAGTCCTGGAAAGTATAGAATACACAATAGTTTTTTTCTCTAAATTTCAAAAATTTTCAGGCTCTTACTGCTACAATAACATATTCTTATTTGTTTTTAAAAATAGAAATCAAAGAGTTTATAATCACCAGTATTTACCACTTCAATGGTGTGAATCAGTAAAATTTTAAAATGAAATAAGTATTGGGGAGCCTTGGTGGCTCAGTTGGTTAAGCATCTGACTCTTGATTTTGGCTCAGGTCACGATCTCATTATTCACAAGTTTGACAACTGCATCAGGCTCTGTGCTAACAGTGCAAGCCTGCTTGGGATTCTCTCTCCCACCCTCTCTCTCTGCCCCTCCCCTGTGTGTGTTCTCTCTCTCAAAATAAATAAACTTAAAAAAAAATGACATAAGGACATTATGGATTGTTCAGAGAAGATGGTATTGGGGCTGACCCTTAATGTCCTGGGTCAAGGGAAATCCCACTTATGTTTGTGCTTGTAGCTGTTTGTTTCAGGTATTATGCTGCTGTTTGATCTGGGTGGCTTGATTGTTCCTATCTATTCCTGCCCCCTCCTGTTTGACCCCCAATGACTTCTAGGATCTTGGTCATTTTTATCACCTTTCTGCTCCTGCCCTGGGTATTTTTGTTCCTGAGGCAGATTTTTCCTCACTAGGAAGTAATCTTGTCTTGGTATAAAAAACTGTTGTGATCACAGTTTCATTGGTTGGCACATATTGAGTGTCTTGTGTATATGAGGCAGCTCCCAGCTACTTACAAGCTTAACAACACCTCTGAGGTCTGTGCTATCTTGATGTTATAGGTGAGGGAACCAAGCCCTGATTTAAACTAGATTTGTCAAATTCTGAAGTCCTATCCTGGTGCCCTGATCATGTCCCTGCTTCCTCCCCCAGGTGGCAGATATGTTGCTGGAGCTCTGTGTCACTGAGTTGGAGGATGTGGCCACAGACTCGCAGAGTGGTCGCTTGTCCTCTCAGCCTGTGGTGGTGGAGAGTAGCCATCCCTACACAGACGACACTTCCTCCAGTGGAACAGTGAAGATACCAGGTACTCAGCACTGGCCTAGGGGGAGGAGGGGGGAAGAATCTCTGCCTATAGAATAGCTTCATTTCTATAATTGTATCAGAAGTACACCATTTTATAGAAAAGAAGCTACAGAATTGCTTTAGACTTATTTCCCAACTTTTTAAAAATACTTTTTTTCTCAAAATAAACATGATACAGAAAACCATACAGAATGAATGTTTAGCTTAACGATTATCAGGTGTGGTTGCCATAGTCCCCAAAACTCAGATCTAGAAGAAGTCCTGTGCCAGTTTCCAGAAACTCTTCTTGTGTCCCCACTAAAGTGATTGCTGCCTGCCCTTAGAGATAATGCTGACTTGTATTTCTGGGCAGTTTCTGTTACCCAGGTGTGTACCCTCTTCTAAGTCTCTTTCTAATTAATAGTTTCTATCTTTTAAGTTTCTTATTGTAACTTTAGTTCTTGATTTTCTTTTTCCTTTTTTTCAGCAATCTATGTGTTGAGGAACCTCAGCCTTTAACCCATTGGTCTTCCCTGCAGCCTGGATTTACATACTCCTATTGCACTTCAGCCTATTCTTGATCCTTGTCTTTCTGCAAATTTCTCCTGATTCAGAGTTCCAAGTAGTTCAGACCTTTGGCAAGACCATTGGTGGTTGTGTCCCTGTGCCTGCTTGTCTTTCCTTATGTGATGTCAGCAGCTACTGATACTCAGAGCCTGAGGCCATTAATCCATTGAGGGTTGCAAAATGGTGCTATTCTAATTGTTCCATTCTTTTCCTGTTTATTAGCTGGAATACTTTATAAAGAGATATTTCCCCTCATCCTTTAGTTAGTTATCTAGGGGTGCTGTTTGCATAAGCAAGACAGGATTAAAAGCTTTCTTCTATTTATAGTTTTAAGAGGATGAATTGATTCCCTATCATTCTTTGAAGGTGACCAGAATTTTTTTTTCTTTTATATTGTTATGCACTTACAGATTTAAAAATATATGATGGGCTTTAATCTCTTGTGACTCTTATTCTGTTGAAGCTCAAATTATCCCATCTCTAGATATCAGGAACCTCTTCAATTTGTTCCAGAAATGACATTGGTGATCCATTGATAACCTCCATGCAGTCTGGTATAACAAGATTCTTTGGGCTTGTCATGTAGTTTCTGCCCCCTACCTGGAATCTTCCTTGGTGTCTTTCAGTGGAGAAGGCATTTTAGATTACTGGGCTGTCATTGTTTCTAGACCTTTTCAATAGACAGAGGTAGGATGAATGGTTGGGCAGTCCCCTTTCTTTTGAGTTCATACTGATACATTGGATTCAAATTCAGAACTGCATTAGATAGGGGATTAGATTAGATTAGGGGTTAGATAGGGGGTTAGATAGGGGATGACAGAATTATAATATCTCAAAATTATTCATTTGCTTTATTTGACATTTCAGAAACAAGAGACTAAGGATTCAAATCTAATATAAGCAAACATGAATACAGTTCCTGAAATAGCAAAAAAAAAAAAAAAATTTTGGCTTATTCTCTCTTCCTTCTCCCAACTTTATTAAAATGTTATTATACTGTATCTACCAGAGCATAATAACCATTACATACCGTACTTCTATTCAATCTTCATTTAGTTTTATTTTTACTCTGTTAATGCTCACTTCTAGTCCTTTGTCTCTCTCTCTCTTTTTTAAAAATATTTATTCATTTTGAGAGGGAGAGGGAGAGTGTGTAAGCAAGGGAGGGGCAGAGAGAGAGGGAGAGAGAGAATCCCAAGCAGGCTCTGTGCTTAGAGCACATCATGGGGCTAAATCTCATGAACCATACCATGACCGGAGCTTAAATCAAAAGTCGGTCGCTCAACTGACTGAGCCATCCAGGGGCCCTATCTCTTTTTTCATTATGATTGACTGAAGCTCACACTTTAGTCAATTCTTCAGTGGGCTCAGGATAGCAGCCCTGGGATCGGCTTGTCCATGACAGTTTGTGCTCAAACTTGAAAGTTAGGTTTTCTTGGTAGTAAATTTTTGGATCACCTGTTCTTCCTCTGTGAAAGTGTGATGGTGGTAATCTGTTTTTCCACTTATGTATTGTGCTTTGTTTCAGTAATTTTACTAGAATATGTTTTCAAATGGTTATTATAGGCGGTATTCACAGATAGGTGGTATGTTCCTTTAAAATGCAGTTTCAGACCTGCAGTGCAGACCTGTTTGTGTTACAGTTTGTACTGTTTGTAATCCCTTAGCCCTCTTTCATGGACCCGTGATCATCATGGTGTATTAGATACCTTTTAGACTCCATGTTAACTATTGCCTCTCAGATACTTCCTACCTTTCTCTTTTTCTTCTTTTCCTCCTTCTCTTTGTTTTAAAGCGCCATCTATTTGTGTTCATTTACTCTTATGCCCTTTCTAATTTAGTCTGTATTTAAAATTTTTTTTAATGTTTGTTTTTGAAAGAGACCAAGTGTGAGTGGGGGAGGGTCACAGAGAGAGGGAGACACAGAATATGAAGCAGGCTCCAGGCTCTGAGCTGTCAGCACGGAGTCCAATGAAGGACTTAAACTCATGAGCTGTGAAATCATGACCTGAGCTGAAGTTGGACGCTTAACTGACTGAGCCACCCAGGTGTCCCACTCCAGCTTGGTAATAAAACTTGAAGTCCAGAATTGTGATGCCTCCATTTTTGCCTTTCTTTTTCAAGGTTGCTTTGGCTATTCAAAGTCTTTTGTGGTTCCATATAAATTTTAGGATTGTTTGTTCTAGCTCTGTGAAAAATGCTATTGGTCTTTGGATAGGGATTGCATTAAATGTGTAGATTGCTTTGGGTAGTATAAATATTTTAACAATATTTGTTCTTCCAATTCATGAGCATGGAACATCTTTCCATTTCTTTGTGTCTTCAGTTCCTTTTGTCAGTGTTTTATAGTTTTCACAGTACAGGTCTTTCACCTTTTTGCTTAGGTTTATTCCTAGGTATCTTATTATTTTGGGTGCAATTGTAAATGGGTTTTTTTTTTTAATTTCTCTTTCTTTTGCTTCATTATTAGTGTATAGAAATGCAACAGATTTCTGCACATTAATTTTGTATCCTGTGATTTTACTGAACTTATTTATTAGTTCTAGTAGTTTTTTTGGTGGAGTCTTTAGAGTTTTCTATGTGAAATATCATGTCATCTGCAAATCAGAAAGTTTTGCTTTTCTTTCTTGCCCATTTGAATACCTTTTATGTCTTTTTGTTTTCTCAATGCTGTGGCTAGGACTTCCAGTACTATGTTGAATAAAAGTGGTGAAAGTGGACATTCTTGTCTTATTCCTGACTTTAGGGGGAAAGCTCTCAGTATTGCCTCATTGAGTATGATGTTCGCTGTGGCTTTTTCGTATATGGTCTTAGTTATGCTGAGGTATGTTCCCTCTAAACCTACTTTTTTGAGGGCTTTTAGCATGGATGGATGTTGTACTTTTTCAGGTGTTTTTTCTGAGTCTGTTGAAATGATCATATGGTTTATATATCATGTTGATGAATTTGTGAACGTTGAACCATGCTTGCATCCTCAGAATAAATCCCATTTTTTGTGGTGAATGGTTTTTTTAATGTAATGTTGAATTTGGTTTGCTAATTTTTTGCTAATTTGGTTTTGCTATTTTTTTGAGGATTTTTGCATCTATGTTTATCAGAGATATTGACCTGTAGTTCTCTTTTTTTATGTGGTGTCTTTATCTGGTTTTGGTATCAGGGTGATACTGACACCATAGAATGAGCTTAGAAGTTTTCCTTCCTCTTCTGTTTTTTGGAATAGTTTGAGAAGAACAGGTATTAACTCTTCTTTAAATGTTTGTTAGAGTTCACCTGTGAAACTGTCTAGTCCTGGACTTATATTTGTTGGGAGTTTTTTGATTACTGATTCAGTCTCCTTGCTGGTAATTGGGCTATTCAAATTTTCTATTTCTTCCTGTTTCAGGTTTGGTGGGTGGTAATATGTTTGTAGGAATTTATCCATTTTTTTCTAGGTTGTCTACTTTTTTGGCATATGGTTTTTAATAACATTCCCTTACAATTAAAAAAATTTCTTTTACTGTTTATATATTTTTGAGACAGAGGGAGACAGAGCGCGAGTGGGGGAGGGGCAGAAAGGGAGACACAGAATCTGAAACAGGCTCCAGGCTCTGAGTTGTCAGCACAGAGCCGGATGCGGGGCTCCAACCCATGAACCCTGAGATCGTGACCTGAGCTGAAGTTGGACGCTTAACCAGGCGTCCCTCCCTTACAATTTTATATATTTTTGTGGTGTTGGTTGTTATTTCTCCTCTTTCATTTGTCACTTTTTTTTATTGGAGTTGCTTTTTTTTTTTCTTTGATGAGTCTGGCTAGAGGTTTATCAATTTTGTTGATCTTTTCAAAGAACTAGCTCCTGGTTTTATTGATCTAGTCTATTGTTTTTTTTTTAGTTTCTATATCATTTATTTCTGTTCCAATCTTTATCATTTTCTTTCTTCTGCTGGTTTTACGTTTCATTTGTTGTTCTTTTTCTAGCTCTTTTAAATGTAAAGTTGGGTTGTTTATGTGAATTTTTCTGTTTTCTTCATGTAGGCCTGTATTGCTATAAACTTACCTCTTAGAACATTTTTGCTGCATTCCAAAAGTTTTGGACCATTTTGTTTGATTCCATGTACTTTTTTTTCCCCAAAGTTTGTTTACTCATTTTGAGAGAGAGTGAGCATGAGCAGGGGAGGTGCAGAGAGAGAGGGAGACGGAGAGAGAGAAGAGAGACAGAGAGAGAGAGAGAGAGAGTGTCAGTCCCAAGCAGGCTCCATGCTGTAAGCACAGAGTCAGATGTGGGGCTCGAACCCACAAACCGTGAGTTCATGACCTGAGCTGAAATCCAGAGTCGGATACTTAACCAGCTAAGCCACCCAGGCACCCCTGATTCCATGTACTTTTTCATTTCTTCTTTGATTTCTTGGTTAACCCATTTATTTTTCAGTAGCATGTTATTTACCCTCCGTGTATTTGTGGTTTTCCAGACTTTTCCTGTAGTTTCATAATGATTTGTGATTTCTAGTTTCATAATGTTGTGATCAGAAAAGATGCATGGTATGGCTTTGATTTTCTTGAATTTGTCAAGGCTCGTTTTGTGGACTACTCCGTGATCTGTTTTGGAGGATGTTCTGTGCCCTCCTGAAAAGAACATGTATTCTGCTGTTTTTGAATGGAATGTTCTGAATATGTGTGTTAAATTCATCTGGTCCAGTGTGTCATTCAAAGCCACTGTTTCCTTGTTGATTTTCTGTTTGGATGATCTGTCCATCAGTGTAAGTGGAGTGTTAACATTACTTTCAATTAGTTTCTTTATGTTTGTTATTAACTATTTTATGTATTTCAGTATTCCTGTATTGAGTGCATAAATATTTACAGTTGTTATATCTTTTTGTTGGAGTGTCCTCTTTATTATTGTAATGTGTCTTTCTTGGTATGTTGTTACAGTCTTTGTTTTAAAATCTAAGTATTGCCACTTTGGCTTTCTTTTGACATCCATTTATATGATAAGTGTTTCTTCACCCCCTCACTTTCAGTGTGCAGGTGTCTTTAGGTCTGAAATGAGTCTCTTGTAGGCAGCATATAGATAGGTCCTGTTTTTTTGTTTGTTTGTTTTGTTTTTTATCCATTCTGACACCTTGTGTCTTTTGATTGGAGCATTTAGTCCATTTACATTCAAAGTGATTATTGATAGATACCTATTTATTGCCATAAATTGATTGTTGTTTTGCAGTTGTTTCTGAGGTTTTTCACTGATCCTTTTTTCTTTCTTTCGTGGTTTGCTGGTTTTCATTAATGATATATTTGAATTTCTTTCTCTTTATTCTTTGCATATCAGTAGGTTTTGATTTGTGGTTACCATTAGGTTTGTATATAACATCTTCTGCATATAAGCAATCTATATTAAGTTGATGGTTGTGTAAGTTTGAACCCATTTTTTTCTCCTCTCTCCCCCAATGTTTTAGTATATGGTGTCATATTTTACATCTGTTTATATTGTGAATACCTTGACTGATTTTAGTTGTGTCATTTTGTTCCCCCAGTCTTTGGGCCTCTTTCTGAGTTGTTTGCTCTGATGTGAGTGTTACCTAGTTGTATCTGTGGGGTAAAGTGAATTTAGGGTTTTCCTATCTGCCTTCTTCCCCAGAAGTGCTTATCATTTCTACTTTTAAAATATATACATTACAAACTTAGCCATTTCTCTCTAACTCCAGGCCATTCTGGGTCCAACCACCTAGTCACATCCAGTTTATTATATGAGCACCATATATTAGTGGGCTGCTCATGTTCCCACCTCTACACCTAACCTTCTGTGTCCTCCAGAATCATCTCCCTACAGGACATCCAGAGATGCTCTCTTAAAACCACCCTGTGAACCAACCCAGTCAGAACATGCTGGTCCTCTGCTTAAAACCCACCAGTATATCCCTATAACCTTAAAATAGGAGCTAAACTTCTCTAACCATGGCCTATGCAACTTTGTATGAACCCTGATCACCTCTTCAATGTATTCCTTTCTCCCTCGTTGTCTCTCCTTCCTGGCGCCTCCTCATCATCTTCTTTCCTAGTCCTGAAATATATTCCAGGTTCAGGATATTTGTCTCACTTCATATTTGCCATCTGCCTGAAATATTCTTCCCCTAGGCAATTAGTTATAGAGTTCTGACCATTCTCTTGTTCAGAGAATTCTTTCCTAACCATCATATGCAGAAACAGCCTTTCCCCAATCTCATTTCACACATGTCTTTCTTTATAGCAGTTTAAAGGGCATCATCTATTCCTTAATCTAGAGCAGAGACTGACTACAATCAGTGTTGTATACAAAGGGGGAGAGTGGAAATCCTTTTCCTTGTTCCAGTAGGGTGAATATATTCAGTCTCTCAGCATTAAATTCATTAACTATAGATTTTTCATAAATGCCCTTATCAACTTGGGGAAGTTTCTATTCCTACTTAGTGGGGGGTAGTAGGTACATTTTATGAATGAGTGTTGGATTTGGCAAATGCTTTTTGTGTGTTTTGTTACTCAGTAATGCATATTGCAGAAATCAGTTTTTGGATATTAAACTCACTCTGATCTTAAACAAATCACAGTTGTTCATAATGTATAATCTTTATTATATGTTACAGGATTTGGTTTGCTAATATTTTGTTAAGAATTTTTGCATCTATTTTCATGAATAGTATTGCCCTATAGCTTTTTTTTTAGGTTTGTATTTTAAAATTTATTCATTTATTCATATAGCTTTTCTTTCTTGTGATAGCTTTGCCTGGTTTTGGTGTCAGGATAATACTGGCCTTAATACATGTTCCTTCCTCCTCTTTTCTCTGAAAGAGTTTGTGTAGGATTGACATTCTTCCTGTTGGGAACGCAAGATACCTCTCTTCCTGTTGGGGTCTGCAACTGATGAAGAATGGTAGGGCATGAGAGCTCCCCATTCTAGCCTCCTGACTTCATTTGAAATGAGGTGTCCTTTATTTAGCTTCACACATAGGTTTACCAGTTTATTATAAAGGATATTATAAAGGGTGCAGGTGAATAAATAGCGAGATGAACAGGTACATAGGATGAGGTCAGGAAAAGACCTGATACAGGGGCTTTTGTTGCTATGAAACTGGGGTATATCATCCTCCCAGCTTGGTGTCTTATCAAATCTTGCTATTCAGGAGTTTTATGTATCTTAATCTATAATACCCCCTCCACCTTACCTCCCCTTCCCAGAGATCTCTTGGTGGTATTAAAAGAGCCAGCCCTCTAATCATTTGGTCTTTCTGGTGACCAGCCCCATTCTGAGGTAATCTAGAGACCCCACCCTAAATTACCTCATTAGCATAAATTTAGGTGGGCTCAAAAAGGCTCCTTATGAATGACAAAAGACACTCCTAACAGAAACTTTCTAGGGTCTTAGGAGCTTTGTGCCAATGATGAGATACAAGATATGTATAATAAAATACATATTTTATTATAACACAATAGTGATATTCCTTCTTTTTTTCCTGGTTTTGATCATTTGTATCTTCTACATTTCTGCCCCCCCCAATCATTCATCTTAAAAGTTTATTTTGTTGATCTTTTCAAAGGACTAATTTCTGGTTTCATTGATTTGATTTGTTCTTCAGTTGTTTTTCTGTTTTCTCTTTTACTGATTTCTATTCTGATCTTTATAATTTTCTTCCTTCTGCTTCAGGTACAATATGTTTTTGCTTTTTGTTTTTAGTTTTTTTAAGGTAGAACCATAGATTATTGAGACCTCTTTTCTAATAGAGTTTGAAGTGACAGATTTCCTTCTAAACACTGCTTTGGCTATGCCACATAAATTATGATAATGCTGTGTTTTCAAGTTTTGTTCAGCCTAAATATTTCCTAATTTCTTTTTTGAGATCTCTTGTTTGAACCATGGATTATTTAGAAGTGCCGTTTAAGTATTGGAGGTTTCCCAAATTTCCTTCTTTTGTTGATTTCTGATTCAATTCCACTGTAATACAATTATGGTTGTAGTTGTTCAGTCATACATTGAATGATTTCACATCTTTTAAATTTATTGAAACTTGTTTTATAGAATGTGGTCTATCATAGAGAATGCTTCATGTCTGCTTAATAGGAATGTACAGTATTCCTTTGTTGGGGGAGTGTTCTGTAATTATTATCTGTAAGGTTAAGATGATTGGTAGTCCTGTTGAAATATGTAGTCTTATTGATTTTCTTTCATTCATTCTGTCAGTTCTGGAGACTTGGATATTGAAATCTTCAGCTATAATTGTGGACTTGTCTACTTCTTTCATTTCTATCAGCTTTCCATTCATATATTTTGGAGCTTTGTTTTTAGGTGTGCATACCTTTGTAATTGTTATTTATATCTGATGTTTGACTCTTTTTTCAGTGTGAAATGTCCCTTTTTGTTTCTATTAACATTTCTTGCCTTAAAGTCTGTTTTGTGTAATATTTGTATAGCGACTCCATTTCTTTTATGGTGATTGTTTCCATACTAGATTTTTTTCCATCTTTTTACTTCGAACTTTTTTTTGTCTTTGAGCCTGGGTTTGTCTCTGGTTATGCACCTTTTAGTTGCATCTTGCTTTTTTCATCCAGCAATCTCTGCTTTTTGATTGAGATGCTTAGGCCATTCATATCTAATGTAATTATGGCTTTGGTTGGATTTACATCTGGCATTTTGCTATATTTTCTCTAATGCCTGTGTCTTCTTTTGTTCTTCCTTTAGTGCTTTCTTTTGTGTTAAAATTTTTTCGTGTGTAACATTTTAATTCCTCTGTTGATTTTCAGCCACTTTTTTTAGTGTTTGTTCTAGGGTCTAAAATAAGCATTTGAATATATCACCATCTACTTCATGGTTAATATCTTAATTCTGGTAAAATGTAGCAACTTTGCTCCAGTGTAGTTCTATTTCCTTTTCTCTCCTTTTTGCTGTTATTGTCATATATGTTACATTTATATATGTTAGAAATTTGTGCCACATACTTGTAACTATATCTGTTATACATACATGTATATGGTATGATAATCATTGCATTATGTCAAGGATTAGCAAACTTCCGTGTGTCACAAAATATTATTTTGATTTTTTTTCTAACCATTTGAAAATACACAAATCATTCTTTGCTCACAGGCTATGCAAAAATGGGGGGTGAGACAGATATGGCCCATGGACTATAGTTTCCTAAGCTCTGCTCCATGTAATATTTTGTATTTTAAAAGTATTAAGAAAAGGAAAGGGAAAAAAAATACTTATGCTGTCTCTTAACCCACATATTTCCCTTTTCCAGTGCTTTTTATTTCTTCCCATGGATTCAGGTTTCTATTTGATATCATTGTATTTCAGCCTGGAATACTGTAAATGGTTTTTCTAAAGCATATCTGCTAGCAGTTCTCTCACTATGTGTTTATTTGGGAATGTTTTAATTTTGCCTTCACTTTTTGAAGGATAGTTTTGCTAGATAGAGATTTCTTAGTTGAGAAATCTTAGAGTTTTTCCCTTTTATTATTTTAAACATGTCATCCCACTGGTTTCTGACGTCCATTGAAGGCAGCCATTAATGGTATTTTGTACCCCTCGGTGTTTTGTGACTTTTTTTTTTAATCTTGCTGCTTTCATGATTTTCTCTTTTTGTCTTTGGTTTTCAGTAGTTTCAGTATAATATCTAGGTGTGGATCTCTTTGTTTTATCCTACTTGGGATTTATTAATTTTGGGAACTGTAGATTAATGTTTTTCATCAAATAAGGAGGTTTGGGCTGTATTTTTTAATTACTCTTTCTGTGCCCTTTTTTTCTCTTCTGTTTTTTGGGAGGAAATTCCCAGATGCATATGTTTGTATTCCTTAATGTTGTCCCGTAGGTGTTTGAGACTTTCTCATTTTTCCTGTCTTTTTTCTCTTATTTTCCAGGAGTAAGAGAGAAATGATACAGTCTTCAATTTGACTCCCTTTTTTCTGCCATTTTGCCCATCTAATGAATTTTTCATTTGGGTCATTCTATTTTCCAACTCCAAAATTTCCTTTTAGTACTTTTTTCATAGTTTCTCCCTCTTTATTGAGATTCTATATTTGTTAAGTCAGTCTTATCATTTGTTACCATGTTTTCTGTGTTATCTTATTTTCTCTGGTTTTCTTGGATTTTTCGAACATTTCAGTTGCTTTATTGTTTGCTAGATCTAGCATTTGGGCATCAGAGTTCATTTTTATTGACTGATTTTACTTTTGAGTATGGCTCACATTTTTCAGTGTTTTTGCTTGTCTCATAATTTTTTTGAAAAGCAAACATTTTAGGTAGTAGTATGTAGTATCATCTGGATTCTGATATTCTTTTTCAAGATTTGTATTGGTTGATAGGTTATTTTCATTGTGTTCTGTACTTGTTTTGTAACATGACTGTAATTCTCTCTGAAATCTGGTTCCCTCACAGCATGTGGCTTCTGATGTCCCGGTTTCATTCTTTTGTTCTCATTTTTGTTCTCTAGCCTGACTTCTAGGGTTTGTTCTGTATCCTCTTGGCTTATGCTCAAGCCTGTTGATCTCCCCTTCTGTTGGTGGATCTACATGCGGGTGGGAGCAGGGAGGGCATAGAACTCTGTTTTGGCAGTTTTCCTGTGCGTGCGCATCCCAGTTTGTCCAGGCCTCCGTGATGCCCTCACTGGCCCTTCTGTGCTCTCTGAATTTTATGATCTCCTTGTTAAATTTCTGGATAGTTCTCAGATTTGATACTTACCTCTCAGATTTGATACTCACTCGCCAAACCATGTTCTCAGGCCAGTGGAGATGGAGGCTTTCTTGTTGGTCTTTTTATTAGCAGTGCCCCTGGCATGCATTTTCTGCTCCCTGCTCTGCACCAGTCAGCTTCCCCTGGAGGCAGAGTCCCATCTTGGTAGAACTGTCCTCCAGCTTGGATGGAAACATACCCAGGCAAGAACATCATAGGTACTCCCATCTCTATCCAAGTTTGGCAGTTTTTTTCATGAATAAACACTTCTCAACTTGTTGTTTGCCTTTAATTTATTTGAAGAGCCCTGATATCATCATCTTTTATAATTTTGAATGGTTTTATAGCTGCTTTGAAGGAGGGGATTTGTTAACCTCTTCCCTCCACCATAACCTAGGTCCTGCTCTTCATTAATTCTTTTGTAAGCTAACTTGTCCCACAGAAGACTCTAGATCTAATACTAAATGTTGATGAATATGGTTTCATGTGGCATTTTAAATGTGTGTGGGGTGGGGGGATAATAAAGTTTGGTCTGGCAACTGAGGTTGCAGCCTGAAAATTTGCCCAGAAATGAGAGCACAAAATGAATTTGCCAAGCAGAAGTGTATTCTTGGGCTTTCCATCACAGGTGAAGTCTTCTGTGGGAGATAAAGTGGGGGAAAAGAGGCAGTCAATCTTAGATTCTTGTCTATGAGGTCAGTTCCTCCTGACTTTCTGCTTTTCATTAGCTGTTAAACATCATATTAGTCTCACTGTTTCTATGTGTCTGTTGCGGCTTATGGCCTTGTCTGTGGTATGTCATTTGGGAGTGATCACTGTGTGTTTTGTGCTCACTTGAACTCCAGGTGCAGAAGGACTCAGGGTGGAGTTTGACCGGCAGTGCTCTACAGAGAGGCGCCACGACCCTCTCACAGTCATGGATGGTGTCAACAGGATTGTCTCCGTGCGGTCAGGTGTGAAGGGAGGTTGAACAGGACACTATCTGCCCACCTTCGTAGAACAGAACTAGTAACTTACTAAACAGAATGCTACTGCTTCATTCCTGTGTGAGACTAAAGGAAGGGATAGTAAGCTATTTTGCTGCAAAGTATAGAAGGTTTTGTCTGCCTGTTCACAGTACTTTGAGTAAGATAGTTATGAGAATGGTATCTGCACCTCACCAGTGGCGGTAGAATTACTGGGTTCCTGGTAGGTCCTTGTCAGGACATTGGCCATCTTGGAGGCCCAGTTTCACCCAGATAGCTAGAGATGGTGCTGTAAGACATATGGGAGTACCAGGCTTGTGCAAACTAAAATTTGATGTATGAAAAAGCTTCCTAAAGGGACTTGGTTTATAATTGACTGCAGTAAGGGCTGGGCTCAGGTTTTGGTAAGATTGCATGCTCTGTGAGGAAATCTGGGGCTCTTTCTTCTGTTTCCTGGGTAACTGCCATCACATAAGACCTTCCCCAGGAAACTCTCTATAGCCCTTGACCTGGGCTTGTGTGCTGCTGGCTCTGCAGTGTTGTAGCTATGTATCAGGGCAGTGCCCACCTGTCTTCATTTTCCCTAGTACTTGATGTAATGTGTATGGAAGGGCAGTATGTATTAAATATCATTCACTAGGAGTAGAGGGAACTCAGATTTTGGAGAACTTGGGTTGGAGGAGCCAGCTGTTCTTGAGACATAGTGTGAATGATTTTGCTTTGTTTTTAAAAAAGTTTGTGTTTATCACATGACATAGTGAACCCAATCCTGGGGCATAATTTTCCCCACTAGGCCGAGAATGGTCTGACTGGTCCAGTGAGCTACGCATCCCAGGGGATGAGTTGAAGTGGAAGTTCATCAGTGATGGGTCTGTGAATGGA
Organism: Panthera uncia; assembly: GCF_023721935.1. NCBI lineage: Eukaryota > Metazoa > Chordata > Mammalia > Carnivora > Felidae > Panthera > Panthera uncia. The sequence continues at coordinate 116,441,539 of NW_026057582.1, forward strand.
TGGGGCTGGCGCTTCACAGTCTATCCCATCATGCCAGCTGCAGGTAAGTAGGGGGCTTGCGATGTCCAAATCTTGATGACTCAAGCAAGGTGGACACATAAATTGTTTTCATTTAGTACATTGTACTCTGCCTTCTCCTGTTGTGTTGGGAGCCAGCACTGCCCAAGGCCCCACCACAGTGGTGATCGTAACTGCCAAAGAGCAACCTTAGTAGCCCAGTTGTTGGGATGTTAGGACTCCATTACCTAATGGGAAAGGAGTTATTATTGTTGAATGAACTTCTTAAGCTGTTTGATTTTCAGATAAAATGTCTAATACAGTGCATAGTTGTGTGACATAGACAGTGGCGGTACCATGGGCACCCTCTAAGCATGGCATCCGAGTAGATGAGGCCCACTCTTGGTCAGATTGTACAGGTCTCCTTGTGGGGTAGCCCTTATCCTGTCCAACATGGAAACATTTACAGTGCTCATTTCGCAGGCCCTAAAGACCTCCTTTCTGATCGCTGTGTCCTCTCCTGTCCGTCCATGGACTTGGTGACATGTCTGTTAGACTTCCGGCTCAATCTCACCTCAAACAGAAGCATTGTCCCTCGCCTTGCAGCATCGCTGGCAGCCTGTGCACAGCTGAGTGCCTTAGGTAAATAGCACCTTTATTATGTCTGTTGTACTTGATGGGAAAAATGGTCAAGCTTCTGATATTTTCTGTCTGCTCATTTAAGCTGCCAGTCACAGAATGTGGGCCCTTCAGAGACTGAGGAAGCTGCTTACAACTGAATTTGGGCAATCAATTAACATAAACAGGCTACTTGGAGATAATGATGGAGAAGCAAGAGCTTTGGTACGGAACATTACCTCACAGTTTCTAGATGTTTGACTTTGGGAATAAAATGTTGCTTGAATAATTTAAGGGGCGTCTGGGTGGCTCAGTCAGTTGAGTGTCTGACTTCGGCTCAGGTCATGATCTCGCAGTCTGTGAGTTCGAGCCCCACATCAGGCCCTGTGCTGACAGCTCACAGCCTGGAGCCTGCTTCAGATTCTGTATCTCCCTCTCTCTCTGCCCCTCCTCCACTCACACTCTATCTCTGTCTCTCAAAAATGAATAAATGTTAAAAAAAAATTTTTTTTTAAATATTGCTTGAAAAATTTAAGTCACTGAGAAGAGTTGGGAAATTCTACATAACAATAAGCCTGCTTTTGTCCCATCCAGACTCCTTTATGTTACTCCATATACTGAGTGCAGGCTGGCCTGTGATTTTTGGAAACAAAGATGTGTCAATGGCTGTGAGCATAGGATTGTATCTGTTAGACTTTGCAACAAGTCTGGCTCACCACATCCCCTTATTTTGTTGGATGAGGTAGTTACTGTTAAAAGGATGCTTGATCCTAACGATCTTGGGAGATGGGACTTTGTAGGCCAAAAAGGGCCTCGTTCCCTGCAAGTGGCTGTATTGAAATCTAGACCAAGCATTCTGAGGTAAATTTTCAAGCTCTTCTTTTAAATTTTAGTGTTCATCAAACCTATTTGAAAATATCAATACACATTTTTTAGGGAGAATAGTATCAATATAACAAAACTTTTGACTCACAGAAATAAAATGGTTACTTTCCCTACATTTTGGATTGCTTTACTAGGATATAATCTTGTTGTTTTCTTAGAGTTTTACAGGTAGTGCTCTTGCTGCTTTGGTAAAAGGCCTTCCGGAAGCTTTGCAAAGGCAATTTGAATATGAAGATCCTATTGTAAGAGGTGGCAAGCAACTGCTCCACAGCCCATTCTTTAAGGTAATATTTGTTTTAAAGTGATGAGATCCACAAAAGTATGGCCAACGATTAATCTTTGACAAAGTAGGAAAGAATATCCAATGGAAGAAATACAGTCTCTTTAACAAGTGGTGCTGGGAGAACTGGACACTGCAACTGCAACATGCAGAAGAATAAAACTAGACCACTTTCTTACACCATTCACAAAATAAACTCAACATGGATGAAGGACCTGAATGTGAGACAGGAAACCATCAAAACCCTAGAGGAGAAAGCAGGAAAAAACCTGTCTGACCTCAGCTGCAGCAATTTCTTACTTGACACATCTCCAAAGGCAAGGAAATTAAAAGCAAAAATGAATTATTGGGACCTTATGAAGATAAAAAGCTTCTGCACTGCAAAGGAAACAATCAACAAAACTAAAAGGTAGCCGATGGAATGGGAAAAGACATTTGCAAATGACATATCGGACAAAGGTCTAGTATCCAAAATCTATAAATAACTCACCAAACTCCACACCCGGAAAACAAATAATCCAGTGAAGAAATGGGCAGGAGACATGAGTAGACACTTTTCTAAAGAAGACATCCAGATGGCCAACAGGCACATGAAAAGATGCTCAACATCACTCCTCATCAAGGAAATACAAATCAAAACCGCACTGAGATACCACCTCATGCCAGTCAGAGTGGCTAAAACAAACAAATCAGGAGACTATAGGTGTTGGCGAGGATGTGGAGAAACGGTAACCCTCTTGCACTGTTGGTGGGAATGCAAACTGGTGCAGCCGCTCTGGAAAACAGTGTGGAGGTTCCTCAAAAAGTTAAAAATAGATCTACCCTATCAGCCAGCAATAGCACTGCTAGGAATTTACCCAAGGGATACAGGAGTGCTGATGCATAGGCACACGTGTACCCCAATGTTTATAGAAGCACTTTCAACAATAGCCAAATTATGGAAAGAGCCTAAATGTCCATCAACTGATAAATGGATAAAGAAGTTGTGGTTTATATATACAGTGGAATACTACTTGGCAATGAGAAAGAATGAAATCTGGCCTTTTGTAGCAACATGGATGAAACTGGAGAGTGTTTTGCTAAGTGAGATAAGTCATACAGAGAAAGATGCCATATGTTTTCACTCTTATGTGGATCCTGAGAAACTTAACAGAAGACCATGGGGGAGAGGAAGGGGAAAAAAAAAGTTACAGAGAGGGAAGGAGGCAAACCATAAGAGGCTCTTAAAAACTGAGAATAAACTGAGGGTTGATGGGAGGTGGGAGGGAGGGGAAAGTGGGTGATGGGCATTGAGGAGGGCACCTGTTGGGATTAGCACTGGGTGTTGTATGGAAACCAATTTGACAATAAATTTCATATTAAAAATAAATAAAGTGATGAGAGAGCTGGTTGGCTAGGAGAGACACAGAGAGTGGTTGTGTGTAGTGCACCACATTTCAGGCCTCCTTGAGGACATGGGTAAGTATTGCTGAAGTTGAATATGAAAAATTTCCAGAAATGACTATGACCTAATAAGCCCTTAATACTTTAGCCAAGTATTAGTGTACTTTGAGATGCTTGACTTGGGCAGTAAGTGTTGTGGCAGTTGTCAGATCTGAGGTCTTGTGTATAAGGTGCATCACTAGGAGCTGGGTGGGAATAATCCACACCACTGGTAGTGGTAAAACACTTGCAGACACATGGCAGTCAGCCTGGAATAAGGAGCTCCTGAATGAGAACTCACAGAAACCCTGTAATGGTGTCTGTCTTTAGCATGCAGTGTTGGTGAAGTAGATTCTTAGCTGCATTTCTGAGCTTCCTTGTTTTGTTAATTTTTGGTTGCTACAGGTACTGGTAGCTCTTGCTTGTGACCTGGAGCTAGACACTCTCCCTTGCTGTGCTGAGACGCACAAGTGGGCTTGGTTCCGAAGGTACTGCATGGCCTCCCGCGTTGCTGTGGCCCTGGACAAAAGAACACCATTGCCACGTCTTTTTCTTGATGAGGTATTGCATGTTATTTTGGAATGTAAAAACATTTTCCTTATTCAGTCATGGTGTAAACAGATGCCAATATTATGAGACACAGCAACATTTCTCTTACAAAGGGATACCATAAAGAAAAAAATCACATAGGTGAAAATGAATAAATGCATACTGTGAATTTCAGTTAAAGTTTATTTTTAGTAAACTAAAGATATACTAGTACTGCCCAGACATTCCAATATCTTAGACTTGATTATAATTGTATTGATTTTGCTTATTAACTATAAAATCACAGTATTGATGTTGGCATTCCCTCAGAGTCTGCAATCGGGATCACTCCTGTGTTGTTACCTTAATATTATGTGTTTCATTTTTGAGAGGTGAGTGTTTATTGATAATCTCATAATAATGTTGTCTAGGTGGCTAAGAAAATTCGTGAGTTAATGGCAGACAGTGAACACATGGATGTTCTCCACGAGAGCCACGACATTTTTAAAAGAGAGCAAGATGAACAACTTGTGCAGTGGATGAACAGGTTATTATATCAGAACCAAGAATAATGCTGTACACTGGGGAAAGGTGTTGTATGTGCAGTTCTTTCCCATGTTAATTGTTCACTTAATGTTTGTTGTAGGCGACCAGATGACTGGACTCTTTCTGCGGGTGGCAGTGGAACAATTTATGGATGGGGGCATAATCATAGGGGACAGCTTGGGGGCATCGAAGGTGCAAAAGTTAAAGTTCCCACTCCATGTGAAGCTCTTGCAACTCTCAGACCTGTGCAGTTAATTGGAGGAGAACAGACTCTGTTTGCAGTGACAGCTGATGGAAAGGTAAGGGTGCCTTTTGTGTGTCATATGTTAAAAACTAAGAGACAGCTATGGCTAGAGTGCGTTATTGGTCCATGGTATGTGTAAGGACTCTATTAAAACGTTATCTCAAGGTTAATAGTACTTATTGTTGGAAGCAGTTATCATTCTAAAATATTTCTGTATGATCTTTGATGTGTTCTATAACTTTACAGTGTTTTATTTTGAAATACAGCGTACGTAGAAAAGTGTACTGTTTGCATATCAATAATACATTAGAGTATTCCTTTTTTTTATTTGCTAGTGTAATGCTTTTTAAAAAATTGCTTCTAGTATGATGAAATGGTTGATACATATATATTGTCTTTATGTTTGGTGACCTTATTCAACTATTTTCTTTCTTTTCTATATCTCAGGATTTCTTGTATCTTCTTTATAGAGTCATAATCTGTAAATCAGTTTTGTTCCTTTTCAGTTCACCACTCTTATTTTTTCCTTTTTGTGTGGAAGAAAGGAAGCTCATTGTATTGGGTTGTTTTGGTATAATATTGAGCAGGGGTGGTAGTTCTGGGCTTGTTCTTGTCTTAATCCAGTTTGCAAAGTAAACACTGTGATTGAACATTTCACAAACTTACTGTGAGGTTTTGGTGGATGATCTTTATGAGATTAAGGAAATTGCCTTCTCTTTCTACATTAAAAAAAACTATTCCTAGGGATGTTTTCTCCTTTAGTGGATTTATGTTGTGAATTGGATTAATTGGTTTTCTTATATTTAACCCACTTGCATTCTGTGGAGACACCCACCTTGGTCAGGATGTTTTATATTTTTTTGGTTTGTGTTTGTGAATATTTTCTTTGGGATTTTTGGGAGCTCCAAGATCTTAAAGTGCGATTATAATAATGTTTCTGTCTTATATATTCCTTGTCTGATTTTGGTACTCTATTATTATATATCTATTTAACTTAACAACAATTAACTTAAAAATGCATGTTTATTATCTTGCAGTTTCTCTGCGTCAGGACTCTGGAGGTGGCTTAGCTTGGTCCTCCCACCTAGGATCTCTCCCCAGGCTGCAGTTGCCTCAGGGCTATACTGAGCATTCAGTTCCTCATGAGCTGTTGGTTGAGGCTGCCCTCAGTTCTTTGCCACATCACACTGTAGCAGCTGGCTTCCTCAGAGCAAGCAAGGGAGGTGTGGCAAGACACAAGTTACAGTTTTGTGTGACCTAATCCAAAAGTGACAGTCCATCCTTGTTGCCATATTCTGTCCATTAGAATTGAGTCACTAGGTCTAGCCCATGTTCAAGGAGAAGGGATTACACAGGGTGTGAATTAGGGATTCTTGGGAACCACATCAGAGACTGCCTGCCAAGAATATCAAGATTGCGCTAGTCTCATAAAAAAGGGTTGAAGTGTTTTGTTTTGTTTTTTTTCCTTTTTCTATTCTCTGGAGAATTCTATGTCTTTTATTGTTTCCTGGTTATTATAACATGCATATGTAAAATCTGAAGTGAATTACTACTTCTGTCCTCCTCCCAAGTAATACAAATAGCTGATACTTTGTTATCCTGTGTTCTGGCACAAACCCATTAGGGAATGATAGGCATTATTATTTTTGTTGTTATTTTTCCAGATTTACCCAAATGTTGCACATGTCTTTGCTCACATTATTTCTTATGTCTCAGACCTTATATCTTTAAACAGTTTCTTCTACTTCATTTTGCTTCTACTTTATATTTTCATTTTTCTTTAGTGAGTCTTTTGTTGGTTTATCCTCAGATTGTTTTTGTTTATTTGAATATGTCTTTATTTTATCCTTTATCCTAAGTAAGAGTTGCAAACATTTTCTGTAAAGGTCGTGATAGTATTTTTGGCTCTATGGGTCATGTGGTCTCTGTTGGCAACTATGAAAACAAGCCTATGAATGATATGTAAATGAATGTGTCTGGCTATGTCCAATAAAGCTTTATTTACAAAAGTACATGGTGGGCCTGATTTGACTCATGGGCCATAATTTGCCAACCCCTGTTCTAGAGTATGAAATTTTAAGTTGACTGTTATTTTCAGTCAGCCTGTTAAACGTTTTATTCTTTTGGATTTTGGACTTCATTGTTGCTAATGAGATGTCAGCAGTCAGACTAACTTTTACCCAAATGGAGGTAATAAATCTTTTCTCTATGGCTACTTTTAAGATATTTCTTTAGTGATCTGCATTTTGCTGTGATATATTTTTATTGCCCTTTTTTGTTTTACTTTGTTTTTGCCAGGTGGTAAGGGATGGGAGAGGGGGGCTTTCTGGCTCTTGAGAAGTTGTCTTTAAACAACTCTGGTAAATTCCTAGACTGTTTTTTTGCCTCAGATATTGCTTCTACCATATTCTCCGTGTGATCTCTGCCTGAAAATGTGTTCTGATTGTTGAGTGCTTTATATCTCTAACTCCTTCTTTCCATGTTTCCTCTTCTCTTTGTGTTTCTATGCTATATGCTAAAGAATGTCTTCAGATTCATCTTCTAGTCTCTTGTCACCTATTTATAATCTGCTATTAAATGTATCTGGGTATTTAATTTCAATTATTGTTTTTTTAATCCCTGGAAGTTCTGCTTTGGGTAATTTTGTAATTCCTTATTCCTTAGGGATACTTTCAAGCTTTTATTTCTTTAAAGATAATATTGGACTGTTGTTCTGACTCCCTCATGGCATCTTTTTTCAACTATGAGCTGACCCTTTTCCTTAGAAAATTTTATGTAGAAATTCTTTGAAGCTTAGTTGGAAATCACTCATCAAAAGAGAATTTATAACCCTGGGGTACTACAAATCTAAGTCATTGTAAATTAAATTCTCAAAGGAATTTAGACCATACATAGTATAAATTTAGACTGAAAACCAACCTAATGACCACCTTTCATGGTTGTTAATTCTCAGGAGAGCTTTTTCTCCATATAATTTAGTGCTGAGATTGAGAAAGGGAACTTGCTTTGTTGTTTTCTTTTTATTCCTCACAGTTGGCCCACTGGAGGATCATCTTTCTAAAAGGAGACTCCTTTTAAGCTTGGTACTTTACCCTCGACACCCCGTGTGCTGAAGATTCTCAAAACCTTCTCAGGGGACACTGGCTTTAGGGCTCTTTTATCAATCTGAGTTCTTGGTTTCACTTTCTGTTTTAGTCCTTGAGGTTTTCCTTACTATTGTGTCATTGCAGCAATGCATTTGAAACAGTATGAAACAATATTTAAATTTTTATAGGAGGGATGTTTGACATGCATTTGGAAAAGGCAGTCTGATTCTTTTTTAAATTAATGATAAACCTTGTGCACTGAAATAATTACTCACTTAGAACGAAAGAAAAATAGTGTATTCTACTGTGTGACTTATATGCAGCCTTGCTGAAATACTACATCTATTTATAGTTTTTCTATGAGTGTTTCTATCAGTGTTACTATCAGAGATTTGCTTCCAGGGAAAAGATCTTCTTTTTAAAATACATTTTGTGAACTTGGGATTTTAAATAGTCATAACTATTTCATTTTTAGTGTTTGATAAAGCATGGAAAAGTCTTAAACATTCTTGTAACTTTTTTTTTTTTTTTTTTTTTTTTTTGAGAGAGAGAGCGCACATGTGTGTGAGCCAGGGAGGGGCAGAGGGAAAGGGAGAGAGAGAATCTTAACCAGACTCCATGCTCAGTGCAGAGCCCAGTGCAGGGCTCAATCCCACGACCCTGACTGAGCCACCCAGATGCCCCCATTCCTGTGATTTTTAACTTTAAAATTCATTTCTCTGTGGTAAAAATATCTAGAACACTGATTGAGTTTGTTAATTACTAGAACATAGGGATATTTAGATAAAAATCTGATATTTATATTCTTCTCATCTTAGCTGTATGCCACTGGATATGGTGCAGGCGGCAGACTAGGAATTGGAGGGACAGAGTCGGTATCTACCCCAACATTACTTGAATCCATTCAACACGTGTTTATTAAGAAAGTAGCTGTGAACTCAGGAGGAAAACACTGTCTTGCCCTCTCTTCAGAAGGAGAAGTTTACTCTTGGGGTGAGGCAGAAGATGGGAAGTTGGGGCATGGCAACAGAAGGTATTATGTGAAAACATTATTTTTGATGTTATGCTTTCCTTGTTTCTTTTATCTCTTGTATAACATATTGGCACTTTGTTTTTCAGGACAACATTTATAATAATCTACTCAAGTTAAATGTTAATGACTCATTTGGCAGAAATAAGTTCATGTTACAATGTGTGGGCTTGCCTCCACTGCCCTTCTATTTGAGGGGAAAATCAATTCTGAATTTTCGATTTTTAAGTACTAAGTACATTGAGCTTCTCTTTGTCCTTCTCCCCAAGTTTTCTTCCTCTGATCCCAAGTAATTCACTGAATCAACAGTTGGCATTTTGGTAACATGTGTGATACTAAAGCTGTAAATACAGAGGAAATGGAAGGAGTGAGGATAAGGGGACACACAAATGACAATATTTTTTAAACAAAGTAACCAAACTTTCTAGTTTTTAAAAATTAATGGGAATTACCTGCCCAGTTGGAGTAACAAAGACCTTCATCTCTGAAATAACTTAAAGTACCAGACTAAATATATGAAACAGCTGCCCTAAAGACAATGGATAACAGGCAGTAAAGTTACATACAGTGATCTACGGAGGTGAATACTGACAGTCACATGTGTCAGTGGCCAAGGAACTCAGAGGCCAAGGAACAAACCACCCAAAAGGACTAGAAGGAATGGTCCACAGAGCTCACAGAGGGCAGACAATACAGCTTGCTTCCAAAACCTGATAATTCCCAGAACATTGGTTAGAGGACTAAGAATGATGTTGCACAAAAGTGGGTAAAAAAACTAAAGGTAGACTGTTGCTCTGATCCCATCAAAAACACTTAAAAGCAAAACCTGAAAGGATTAAATTGTTCACAAGGAACCGGAAGCTCAGGAATATCTTTATCAATACAGACATATCAAGCGCTCAGCAAGAGAAACGTCACAATGTTCTATATCCATTCAGAAATTACCAGGCATGTGTCTCTTCAATAAATAGTATTGGGAAAATTGGATATTCAAATGCAAAATAATGAAATTAGATCCCTGAATTATACCACTTACAAAAATTAACTCAAAATGGATTAAAAACCTAAATATAAGTTCTGAAACTATAAGAGTCCTCTAAGAAAACATAGGGAGAAAGCTCCTTGACCTTGGTCTTTGCAATGTTATTTTGGATATGACACTAAAAGCACAAGCACCAGAAGCAAAAATAAAGTGGGACTACATTAAACTAAAAAGCTTCTGTACAGCAAGTGAAACAATCAACAAAATAAAAGGCAGCCTATAGAATAACAGAAAATATTTGCAAACCATATAACTGGTAAGGGATTAATGTCAAAAATGTGTAAGGAACTTGTATAACTCAGTAGCAAAAACTAAAAAAAAAAAAAAAAAAAAAACCCAATTAACAAATGGGCAAAGAACCTGAATAGACATTTTTCCAGAGAAGACATACAGATGACCCACAGGTACATGAAAAGTTGCTTAGCATTACTGATTTTCAGGGAAATGCAAATCGAAGCCGTGAGATATTACCTTACACCTGTTAGAATGGCTTTTATTAAAAAGACAAGATATAAGTGCTGCTGAGGTTGTGGAGAAAAGGGAAACTTTATACACTGTTGGTGGGAATATAAATTCATGCAGCCACTATAGGAAAACATAGAAAAAAGTAAAAAATAGAACTACCATGTGATCCAGCAATCCCTCTTCTGGGTGTATATCTGATGAAAATGAAATAATTTTCTTGAAAGGATCTATACTCCAGTGTTCAGTGTGGCATTGTTAACAATAGCCAAGACATGGAAACAACCTAAATGTTCATCCACAGGTGAATGGGTGAAGAAGATGTGGGGTGGGGTGGGGTGGTGGTAGTATGTGTGTTAGAATATTATTCAGCCATAGAAAAAGAAATCTTGGCATTTGTGACAATTTGGATTAACCTAGAGGACATTATGCTAAGTGAAATCAGTCAGAGAAAGACAAAACACTATGATTTCACTTATATTTGGAATCTAAAAAAACTGAACTCCTAGAATTAGAGTAGACTGGTGGTTTCCAGGGGCTGGGGATTGGGGGGTTGGGAGATGTCGACAAAGGGTACTAACTTCCAGTTATAAGATGAATAAATTCTGGGGACATAATGTACAGCATGGTGACTGTAGTTAACAATACTTTATTGTATCCTTGAAAGTTGCTCAGAGGGAGTAGATCTTCAGTGTTCACACCACACAAAAATTATTATGTGAGGTGATGGCTGTGTTAACCTTATTGTGGTAATCATTTTGCAGTATATATGTATCAACTCATCATATTGTACACCTTAAATTTATACAATGTTATATGTCAATTATATCTCAAAGCTGTAAAAAATTTATCAGGCATGCAAAAGAGTAGGAAAATATAGCCCATATAAAGAGAAAAATCATTCAATTAAAACTGACCCAGAAATGACATAAGTAGTAGAATTACTAGATAAAAATATTAAAACAGTATTTTAACCACATGCCTATATCTTTAAGAAACTTGAGGGAAAACTTAAGCATGTTAGAGATTGAAAGGTATTTTAAATGCCCTAATCAAAGTCTGGGATGAAGAATACAGTGCATGTGTTTAATATAGATTAAACATAGTAGAGGAAAAGATCAGTGAGCTTGATGACGTAACAATAGAAACTGAAACAAATGAAATACACAAACATATAAAATGAATATCACATGAGTGAATTGTGGACAACAGCCTCAAGTGGCCTATTATATAAGTAAAGTCACCAAAGGAGAGGAGGATAGGGGATTTTGAGAAATGATGGCTGAAAAATGTCCAAATTAGATCTAGGAATAAAAGAGAACTTCTGTAACTTGATAAAGGGCATCTCTGTTAAATATAGAGCTAATAGTGACTTAATATGACATACTGAACTTCCCCTAACTATAGGAACCAAGACCAAGGACATCTGCTATCAAGATTCAGCATTGTACTTCAAGATTGTCAAGTGAAGTTCAGCAGTATAAAGATATAAAAGGCATTCAAATGGGAAAGAGAATTAAAGCTGCTTCTTTACACGTAGTATAATTGCTTATATAGAAAACCTATGGTACTTACAAAAAAGCTACTAGAATCAATAAGTGAGGTTAGCAGGGTTGCAGGATAGATCAATAAATAAAAAGCAATTGTCTTTATACTAAGCAAATGTAATCAGAAATTGAAATTTAAAAATACCATTTATATTACCCTCCCCCACAATTGAAATAGTAAGGGATAAATTTGACCAAAAAAAAACAAAACAAAACACATGGATGACTTAGAGAAAACTATAAAATATTGCTAGGGAAGATTTTAGAAGACTTAAAAATTAACAAATGAGTATACTGTGTTCATGGATTAAAAGACTCAATATTGTTGATTTATTAGTTTTCCTCAAATTAACCTATAGATTCAACCCCTTCTCAAACAAAATTTCTGTAGAAATTGACAAGCTGATTGTAAAATTCATAGAGAAATACAGAGCACCTAGAATAATCAAAGCAACTTTGAAAATCAGGAGCAAAGTTGGAAGACGCTACCTTATTTCAAGCCTGATTTTAAAGCTACAGTAATCAAAACAGTGTAGTACTGTTGTAAAGAGAGAGAAATGTATTAGTGGAACAGAATAGAGTCTCAAAATGTACCACAAATACTGAATAATGAGTGTGGAAAAATGAAGTTTGATTTCTGCCTTATAACTTCCAATGCACAGTTTACAAAAGTGCAGTTTATTGGAGAACAGAGCTTTTCAACAAATGGTCTTGAACAACTGGATAACCATATAGCAAGCAGTGAACTTCTTGACTTGCACTGTATCCAAAATTAACTCAAAATGAATCATAGTCATAAATGTGAAACCTAAGTCCAAAAGCTTATAGAAGAAAACATGAGAGAAAACCTTTGTGACTTTAGGTCAGACAAGGAGTTTTAGAAAGAACTCCAAAAGCATGATCCAGTAAAGAAAAACAGGATAAATTGGACTTCATAAAAATGTGAACTCCGGGTGTTTGAAAAGACATGCTACAGACTGGGAAAGCATTATTTGCAATCATACATCTGGCTTAGGTCTTACTTTCAAAATTATTATAAAGAGCTTTCAAAACTCAGTAATAAGAAAACAAACTTATTGTCAGTGCTTGGCACATTGTAGGCTAGTTGACATTCATTTGATAAAACTCTATAAATGAAATGTTGATTTATAGCAAGGGTGGATGAATTGTTTTGGTAAAGAGCCAGGTAGCCTACATATTTTAGTCTTTGTAATATATGCTTCTTTCCTTTTTTTTTTTTTTTTTTAAACAACCTTTAAAAATGTAAAATTCATTCTAGGCTCATTGGCCTTTCAAAAACAGGCCATGGGCCAGACTTGGCCCACATTTGGGCACTAGTCTCCTGGCCTCTGATTTAGCAAGTCTCCTGCTCAGTGGCATTAGGACAACTGGTGTAAAGGAAAACATTTAGGAAATTATAAAATTTTGAGTTCAGGTCTGAATGATTCTTCTTAATTAACAATTGATTTTATGACAATAACCAAAGTGTAGAAAGAGCCCAAATGTCCCTTGACAGATGAATGGATAAAGAAGATTAAAGAAGATGTGAGATATGTATGTGTGTATACACACACACACACATACATACACATACTCCATTATATATATATATATAATGGAGTATTACTTGACAATCAAAAAGAATGAAATCTTGCCATCTGCAACAGCATGAGTGGGACTAGAGTGTATTATGGTAAGTGAAATTAGAGAAAGACATATCATATGACTTCACTCATGTGGAATTTAAGATACAAAACAGATGAACATGAGGGAAGGGAAACAAAAATAATATAAATACAGGGAGGGGGACAAAACATAAGCGACTCTTAAATATAGAGAGCAAACTGAGGGTTGCTGGAGGGGTTGTGGGTGGGAAGATGGGCTAAATGGGTAAGGGGCCTTAAGGAAGACACTTGTTGGGATGAACACTGGGTGTTACACATAGGGGATGAGTCACTGAAATCTATTCCTGAAATCATTGCACTATATGCTAACTAAGTTGGATGTAAATTTAAAAATAAAAAATAAACATAAAAAACAATTCATTTGAGAAGTGTACATTGAATAAGTATATAACAAACCAAAAGCCTAGTATTTAATACTTTTAAAATATTTAAGAATAAAACTATTTCAGTTATATTTGGTGGCCTTTTTTACAGTCCATGTGACCGCCCTCGCGTCATTGAGTCTCTGAGAGGAATTGAAGTGGTTGATGTTGCTGCCGGTGGAGCCCACAGTGCCTGTGTCACCGCAGCAGGGGACCTCTACACATGGGGCAAAGGCCGGTATGGCCGCCTGGGGCACAGCGACAGTGAGGACCAGTTAAAGCCAAAGCTGGTGAGAAGGCGCCTTGAGAAGGTGCTCAGAGGCCTGGGGTGTCTCCTCACACCCTCACTTTTGAAGGTGGTGGGGAGGCAGCTTCTCATTGTCATTATGCCATTTTGATTTTTAAAAGTCAAAAGTATTTCCTGTTCTAGTTTCTTTTTAGTTTTAGAGTTGATGGTCTTAGCCTCATTATTTACAAGGAGGTTTATATTCCATGTGTCATTTAAACAGAATAGTATTTGAAATCTCCTTTTATTATTTTATTTATATTTTACACATATAAATATATATAAATAAATATTACCTGGCATCTAGCTAAATGCTTTGGCTTCTAGAAGGCCCACTGTATTTTGGGTGAGGCAGTGAATAAGACTTCCTGGTGTGGTAGGACTGGCTCACTAGGGACACTGATAACCTGCCTCCTATCGTTTAGATTGATTTGGTTCAGATTGATGAAGGTGTTTTTGGTCTTATCTTACATGATTATTAAAATTACACATTCTTTGTAAAGGCTTAAAATAGTACCGCCCCCACTCTCCCAACCCAAGAGCATCACAGTACTTTAAAGCCTTTCCTTAGGTAAACCTTCTTTCTGCTGTGATTGCATAACTTTGATTTCTTTTTTTTGAAGGTGGAAGCACTGCAGGGCCACCACGTGGTTGATGTTGCCTGTGGTAGTGGAGATGCCCAGACCCTCTGTCTCACTGATGATGACACCGTCTGGTCCTGGGGGGATGGGGACTACGGCAAGCTTGGCAGAGGAGGCAGTGATGGCTGTAAAGTACCCATGAAGGTATTTGTGTCTGCACAGTGGGAGAAAGGCATCTTTCCCAATGATCTGGGACTTGAGGGTTCCACGTCTTTGTGGAGCTCTTAGAGCCCGCCCCTCCCCACCCCAGGCCCTCCTAGGCTTACCACCCCATCCCCCTCTGCATGCTTCTCAGGAGTCTTTTAACCTCATCTTTACCTTCTTTGCAGAAAATATAATGGGTAGTTGAGTAAAAAGTGAAAGGCCCAAAGGTATTAAGATATATTAAGTGCTATTTGTGCTGTCTTGGGAAATTTATGTAAGTTAGCACAACCTGTGGTTTTATGTAGTATATAGACCTGTTTGAAGAAAGGGATAACAAATTGTTCATGGTCTTTTCAATTCACAGAGTTCTGTAGCTATGATTGTAATGGTACTTGCTGAAAGGGTTGCAGCTGGCTTAGCCAGAAGCTGTGTTAAATAGACATCCTGTGACACACTAAGAGAAGAGACTGTAGGCCTGGGTTGGGGGTCAGATTGCTTTTCTCCATGTGATCTGCATGACTCTGAGCAATTTCTTAACTTTGTGAGACTCTCTTGCCCTTGTGAGTGGGTAGTTGGCAGAGATTAAGTTCATTGATGTGTTTAGATCATGTGCTGACTGCTGTGCTGCCTACAGTGCATGAACATGATGGAGCCATTTAGCTGAGGTGCTTTGCTGTGGATTTGGGAGTATGTGTGCTGTGAAAGAAAACTAGAAATTGTTCTCTGCTTGGTGTTTGGTCTTGTTGGGGATCTGGGACTGCATGTGAGGAGTAGAGACCCTTATAGCCCACAGGCAGCTCTGTGGGGGAGGAGGGCAGCATTCTACTAGAGCCCCCTCAGATGGGACAAGAGCCTGGCCGAAACTGCATAGCTTTTCTTCCCAGAGCTGTGCAGCCCAGTATAGGAGCTGTTGGCCACACATGGCTATTTAAGTTTAAATGTAACTCAATTAAAATTCACTTCCTTGCTCATTCTGGCCGCATTTCATGTGCTCAGTGTGAGCATGTGTCTGGTGACTTCTATATTGGGCAATGTGGACACAGAACATTTCCATTACTGCAGAGAGTGGTTTTGGCAGGCAGTGCTTAGAGCCAAAGCCTGGTGGAGATGTGCCTGGAGACATCCCTGCATGCTGGTGGGCACTGCTGGAGAACCAGAAGCTCAGTGCTTCCTCTTCATTCTTATCATTTCTTATTCCTTTTCTCTTGCAGGTATACAGTATTTTAACCACATTACCAGTTACTTAAGGTTTCCAAATTTATGAAAAAAATTGTGTGTTGTAGACTTTCTTATGCTTAGGAAAGCTTTAGACACAGGCTTTGCACCTTCAGGGATTAGGATGTTGAGCATTGGGGGAATGGAAGTTACTACTTGATATGATTGTGACAGAGGTGAGGGTGAGGAGAGAACTGAGAGAATTGTTTTTAATTAATTTAAATTTAAAATCAAATATGAGGGGTACCTGAGTGGCTTGGTTGATTGAGCATCTGGCTTCAGTTCAGGACATGATCTCGCAGTTCTTGAGTTCGAGCCCCATGTCAGGCTCTGTGCTGACAGCTCAGAGCCTAGAGCCTGCTTTGGATTCTGTGTCTCCCTATCTCTTTCTGCCCCTCCCCTGCTCACACTCTGTCTCTCTCTGTCTCTGAAAAATGAATAAACGTTAAAAAAATCAGGGGCGCCTGGGTAGCTCAGTTGAACGAACATCTGACTCAGCTCAGGTCATGATCTCGCAGTTTGTGGGTTCAAGCCCCACGTCGGGTTCTGTGCTGACAGCTCAGAGCCTGGAGCCTGCTTGGGATTCTGTGCCTCCCTCCCTCTCTCTTTCCCTCCCCTGCTCACACTCGATCTCTCTCTGTCTCTCAAAAATAAACATTAAAAAATTTTTTTTTAAAAATCAGATATGAGAACTTAAGTCTGAGAACAGTCACAGGTAACAAGGAGCATAGCTTGCTGGCTGAGAAAAAGTGATGATTAGGTTAGTGAGCCCCAGTGAAACTTCTGGGTGTTGGTTGTGAAGGGCCTGGACCCCCGATGTACACGGGTGGAAATGACTTCTCATACTAGCCTGACCAAGGTCATGTTTGATTTGATTAACCTGGATAGATGGATAGGTTCTAAAGGCCAGAACCTGGTCCTCTTGGCCAATCCTCCTCCCCCTTTTTGCTGATCCTTTCTTGGGGGCCTGTGGGGTCTGAGAGGGTTGGAGGGCAGAGGAGCATTGCAGGGCTTACTGGAGAATGGGGCCGCCACACCAGAAAGAGAAATAGAGTTGGGAGAATAGATTCTGGGGGGAAATGATCATAGAACTTCCAACTGTGACATGTCCATTTTTAGTGACACATGCTGAGTGTCATTGTGCAGTAGCATGGGCTCGTGGCCTAGTGTCAGCAGGTGTGCCTTCAGAGTCAGGCATCCTCCTGAGAATATTACTTGGTTAAGTGGAGTAGGACTTTAAGTTGTGTGAAATATTTGATCTGAGTAAGGATTTTCAGAGTTCTTTATTAGATTTAGTTCAGTCTCTGTGTGGTTGCAGCAGTCAGAAAAAACCTTGATTCAGTCTGATTGAACCTTTTTCCCTTCCAGATTGATTCTCTTACAGGCCTTGGAGTGGTTAAAGTAGAATGTGGATCCCAGTTTTCTGTTGCCCTTACCAAATCTGGCGCTGTTTATACATGGTATGCAAGATTCTGTTTGTTTAATCTCACAAAACCAGTTTGTTAATTTGAAGTTATATTAACTGACATCTCATGGACTGAGATGTAACTTCTATAGCAGGCTGTGATTTGTGTCCTGAAGTATGGTGCTTATGCCAGGAGGGTGGGACGGGGTGGTAAACGACAGGGCCTTGCACTCATAATTCGATGTTTCATTTTGTGCAGGGGCAAAGGTGACTATCACAGGCTGGGCCATGGATCTGACGACCATGTTAGAAGACCTCGTCAGGTTCAGGGGTTGCAGGGGAAGAAAGTCATTGCCATTGCCACTGGCTCCCTGCATTGTGTGTGCTGCACTGAGGACGGTAGGTGGGGAGGCCCGGTGTTGCAGCACAGAGGCCTTTAAATCTAAGAAGTCCGGTCAGGGATAATATATGCATATATATTATCTGAGAATTTCTGTGGTGAGCAGGGCCTGGTGTTAACACCTCTGAATATGTTAAATTTCATGGCTGTGCAGAAAAGAGCAGAGTATACCTGATACTGTTGTCCTTAGGAAGGGCTGCTTGCAAGGTGAGCCTCAGCTGGCTGCTGGGAAATGAATTTGGGGAGGGCTCTCTCCCTTCCCTAATTGACAAGAGGCCTTGCTTTGCCTAAAACTGCACAATGTGGTCTCTGCTGAAACCTGTTTCCTGGAACATGGGTATGTGCCAGGTGGAGGTGCCCATGTGACAGCCCTAGTGAAAACTAGGGGCTCTAATGAGCTTTCCTGTTCGAAGGCACTTTGCATGTGTTGTCACAACTCTTTGCTAGAGGAATTAAACTTGTGCTGTGTAACTCCACTGGCATAGGGTCCTTGGAAGCTTGCATCTGGTTTTCTCTGGACTTCACCCATGTGCCTTTTCCCTTTGCTGATTTTATTTCATATTCTATCACTGTAATCATAGCTGAGTATGACTATATGCTGAGGCCTGGGCATTCACTCAATGAATCAGCAAACCTGAAGGTGGTCTTGGGGACCCCAGTACAATGGCAAAAGGGACTTTATAGATAGAAGTAAGGTTGATCATTAGTTGACTTTACAATTGAAGTTATTCTAGATTATTTGGTGGGCTAGTGTAATTACATAGACCCTTCACAACAGAAAAGGAGGCCAAAGAGTCAGTCAGATGTGACAGAGAAGAGGCAGGAGAGAGTTTTCAAAGTGTGAGAGAATCTTGATCCACCATTGTTGGCTTTGAAGATGGAGGAAAGGGACCAGGGAATATTGGTGGCCTTGGGAAGCTGGGATCAGCCATCAGCTGATAGCCCACAAGGAAACAAGACCTTGGTCTTCCCAAGAACTGAATTCTTCCAACAGTCTGCATAAACAAGGAAATGAGCTCTCCCCTAGAGCATCCGGAAAGGATGAGCCTGCTGATATCTAGACTTTAGCCTAGTCAGACTCCTGTTGGTCTTCTGACCTACAGAACTGAAAGAACTGTTTAAGCCAGTAAGTTGTGGTAATTTGTTATGGCAGTAATAGAAAACTAGTGTATCATCTTTTATTAAAAGAGCCATTTCCCCCCAGTTTTGTCTCCTTTTAAAGCCTTTGATAAATTATATGAACATGTGCCCTTTAATTGTTTCATTGATGGAAAAGTTTCCTATATGAATAAGCAATTTTTATGGCTTATCATGGGACTGGCATTATAGTTCTTAACCAAGAACTTACAATACATTTTTTTATTTGCTTTAATTCTTTAAATTTTTGAAGCAAATCACACACTTAGAGAATAGGTGGAAGTGCAGTACAAAGAACTTTTTTTTTTTTTATCCGTTTGAGAGGTGCTGCCCTGATGCTCCATCACCCTGAACATTTGAGTGTATATTTTACAAATAGGAACAGCTACTAAACATTCCCAACATGGCTGTTCATTTGGGAAATTCACACTGGTTATTACTCCACCTAATCTTCACTCCCATTCATGTTATAGCACAGGTTATACTTAGCTGTCATTTTAATGTCTCATCTTCTCTGAGACAATCCTCAGTTGTCCCTGAGTGTCATTCTTTGACACTTCTTCAATCTTCCTGAGCTTTTTGGACTGTGACACATTTAAAGATTACAGGCTGTTTATTTTGTAGAACATCCCTCAATTTGAGTTTGTCAGATATCTCCTCAGTAGATTCAGGTTGCACATCTGTGATCTTAATTCAGTCTGTGTTGTTAATTCATTCTAAATTCATCAGGTGTCATATAGTTTTTCTTTGTCCCAGTGGTGTTAACTTGATTAAGGTGGTGGCTGCTAGGCTTTTCCATTCTGAATATCTTTTGTAACTAGTAAGTATTTGGGAGGGTATTTGAAGCTATTTAAATATCCCTTTTCTCATTGTATATTTTATTCTCATCAAATATTTGATATTTGTTTTTAATTTATATCTATGTGGGACTCATGGTTTCCTAATTTATTCATTGGATTGTACGTAATCTGTTACTGTTAACAATTTTGATGCTGAAATTGGCCCTGTTAGGCTAGCTTTATTTCCTTTTTTTTTTTTTTTTTAACGTTTATTTATTTTTGAGACAGAGAGAGACAGAGCATGAACAGGGGAGGGGCAGAGGGAGAGGGAGACACAGAATCTGAAACAGGCTCCAGGCTCTGAGGTGTCAGCACAGAGCCCGATGCGGGGCTCGAACTCACGGACCGCGAGATCATGACCTGAGCCGAAGTCAGACGCTTAACCGAATGAGCCACCCAGGCGCCCCTTTATTTCCTGATGTGTGCCCATCATTCACTGGGTATTTCCTTGCTTTCTGGCACAGTAAGACACCCTATCTTCTTGACCCTCCAAGGCCCAAGCCTAGCATTGACCATTTCCACAAGGAGTCTTGGTGTCTTTAGAGGACAATGGTGTTTAGAAGACAAGATCAGGTCGATAGATGTGCTCATTGCTCATTGCTCTCTCTGGCTCAAAAATAAATAAACATTAAAAAAAGATTAAAATCCTTGATAGTCTACAACACACTAGAGAGGTTAATATGGTAACTAAAAGGAGAACAACGGCCAAGGATGTGATGTGCTCATTATATATATATGTAAATAATATACAAATTTGCATCTATGTTTATTTTTGTGTGTATATATATATATATATTGAATACCACACATTCACACCAGGAGCCCAGGTTCTAGTTCTATACCACAGGATTCATTCTAATTTTCTTTCTTTCCACACTTACAACTCCTTTCTCTTTTGGTGAGAAGTCTGGATTTCATTATCTCTAATATAGGTATCCACTCACTCTGCCTGAATGTGACCAGTGCCCCATCATTACCTTTGCTCTCTCCCCTGCATGGATCCTTACCTGACTCGGGCTGTGACTGCCCATTCTGGGCCACCCCCACACATGGGCCACTCTGCTTGGGCCAACTCCCCACACTGAGCGACCCCCTGTATGGAAGTTTTTGTCATGTATGGATTCTGATTCTCTGCATCCAGTTGTACCTCTGCAGAGAAGTCCTCCTCTCCTTACTTGTGCTGTAACACTGACCCAGTGGCTTTAGGACTGAATTGTCTAGGGTGGGAATGGGCCAGCAAGCACACTGCCGTTGATCATGTAAGCACTGCACTTTACAGAGTGCTGCTTATGGCTGCATGGCTCTCTTAGGAGTCTTTGTGGAATATGGCAAGGCTAATCTCTAGAAAACTAACCTCATTTCTGTTTTAGTCACCAAGTGACCTTACCCTAGAATAGTTTTCTGGTGGTGTTTCATGGTTGGGATCTAGTATGGTACACTGAAAAATATGATTCTCATTATGATGAATCTCATGTTTGGGATATGAATAACTATAGGAAGAACTATGTGTTCCTTTAAAAACAGGTTGTGTTTTTAAAAAAAAAAACTGATTTTTTTCTCTCCATTTAACATAAAAAATTAATTTGGGCAGTTAAGGATATTACCATCTGTTTTACTATTACTTGTTCTGGTAAAGAACTGTTACAGTTATGTGCTTACTCCTGTGAACAAATGCTATTGTATTTTTAAGACCAGAGTCTTGTGCCTCTTACTAGAAAAGGCACGTTGGCCAGCAGGGGCTCTCAGGAGTTCTGAGAAGTGTGCTCCCTCTTTGGATGCTGCAATTAGAGACATCTAGGTCACACATGAAGTTGACATTCAGACAGCTGACCACCAGCACCATTTGAAGGGAGAGATGATTGTGATGGGAAGATGGTAGAGGTTGTGCATTCACTGGTCCTAGTATACAAGTTCTTGTTCTAAATCCACTTCATTTAGGTGAAGTTTATACGTGGGGCGACAATGATGAGGGACAACTGGGAGATGGAACCACAAATGCTATCCAGAGGCCTCGGTTGGTAGCTGCCCTTCAGGGTAAGAAGGTCAACCGGGTGGCCTGCGGCTCAGCACACACCCTTGCCTGGTCAACCAGCAAGCCTGCCAGTGCTGGGAAGCTGCCTGCACAGGTTCGTACTGGTTGGGCTGGGTGGGCTAGGAGGTATACAAGTAGTGACAGAGTTACTATCTGTATATTGAATTATGCATGTAAGTAAGCCACACTCACATTTCATTTTCCATTGTATATTTACACAGGTGTTCCACTGAAAATAATTCAGGTTAATATTCACATTAACCAACATTGTCCATATATCCATGTGTCACCTTCATTCTAAATCTTATAAACTGTACAAAACCATTCTGATAGTACAAGCTGCACACTTTCCTTAGTAAATGTATTTCTATAGACTAATTTTTAGCATTTTCCTTGGTTCACATTACTTGGCTCAAGCAGTCAAACTGGCCAGAATATTATTCTAAAACCAATAAAGTTTTTCACATCAGACTCTGAAGTCTCAGTGATTCCTTGTTTTTGAAAAAAAAAAAAACCAAAAAACACTTTTTCAGAATTCATCTACAAACTGTGACTTATCTGTGCATTTGACACCTAAGTTGATTTAATGTAGTTTCAACATTTCAGGTTCCCATGGAATACAATCACTTGCAGGAAATCCCCATAATAGCACTGCGGAACCGGCTGCTGCTTCTGCATCACATCTCAGAGCTCTTCTGCCCCTGTATCCCCATGTTCGACCTGGAGGGCTCTCTGGATGAAACTGGACATGGGCCTTCTGTGGGGTTTGACACTCTACGAGGAATTCTGATATCCCAGGGAAAGGTACTCTTGTAGCAATCTTTGCTATAGGCAAAACTGGTATTTTCAGTAAAATTTAATCCAACAAAAATTCGCAAATTGGGAGTAGACAGAATACAGTTTATTCAGCAGAGACTCATTGTTGAGTACCTGCTATATGCCAGGCTCTGTTCTGGGTGCTCAGAATATATCAGTGAAAAGCAGACAAAAATTTCTTCTCTTTTGGAGCTTACATTAAAAATTAATAGTGTGGTGCGTTATTTCCCTGTTGTAATCTCTGCTTGCTAACTCTCCCCTTTAAGGGGTGGGGTGGTTTGCAAAACTAAGCCTCGTTCTTGCCCATGTTCTCTGCTTACCTAGCCATGAGGCATTATGGCAAATCTCCACTGGCAGCAGGAAGGATAAATGAGATAATTTCTTCCCCAGGGATGTCCAGCAGAGGGTGCCAGATATTATACATCATTTAGATAGAAATTCAATATCAGGATATGTAGAGATTCCTAGTCAAAGGATAATTTGTGAATAGAATCATGAAGGAGGGCATCTAAAAATCACTGGACATATTTTGACCCGTTGACATTTGTAATAATTTGAGCTTTTTAGAAATAGGATGCCTGATTCAGGAGTTAAGAGTTTCCCATTACTGGACATCAAGTTTCTGGCAAGTAGGTTGGCAGGATGTTCTAAAAGAACCATTGTGTGGTAGGGGTAATATTTGTGTAGAAAAAAGCATAGAGGTCAGATTGAGAACTCCTAATTCTGAAAAGCCTATGATTCTGAGACCTATTTTGTAACTTATTTTGTTATCAAAGATTACGGTCCCTTTTTTTTTTTTTTTTTTTAATAATAAAATCTGTATTATTTGGAGTCCTATCCAAACAGATTTATTCTTTTTTAAGAATAGCTTTGTTTGCACTTAGCTGGAGGGGACTGGTCCACACATTTTATTTTCATGTGTGGCTTAGAGACAAGTGGACATTGATAAGGATTGTAGTAATGTAAGATCTCTCTGATGATGGGGAAGAGGAAAAAGTTGTATGCAGTTAACATTGATAAGAAACTTAACTTCAACCATTTTTTTTTAAATTTTTTTTTTTAACGTTTATTTATTTTTGAGACAGAGAGAGACCGAGCATGAACAGGGGAGGGGCAGGAAGAGAGGGAGACACAGAATCCGAAACAGGCTCCAGGCTCTGAGCTGTCAGCACAGAGCCTGATGCGGGGCTCGAACTCACAGACCGTGAGATCATGACCTGAGCCGAAGTCGGACGCTTAACCGACTGAGCCACCCAGGTGCCCCAACTTCAACCATTTTTTAATAATAAAAAGTAACAAATTGATCCCTTTTACCATTTTTTAAAAATCTATCAGAGTGGAGATGATAATAGGCAGCTAGGAAAAAGCCTTTCCTCATAGGGAGACAACCAAGTGAGAGGCAGGATGGATCCCACATGGATTGCATGAGTGTTCTGCAGGCTGTGAGCACAGGGGCAGGACAGCAGGAGCACTGAAGGAGTCTGGCAGGCAACTTCAGTGGCAGAGAATGTGTAATCAGCCTCTATTTTGGTCCTGGGTGAGAAAGGATTACATCTGCTGGAAAATTTGGGAAATGCGTGTTGGTGGTGACCATGGAACATTATTACCAGTATGCAATTCAGAGCACAGAAGAGAGAGCATCATAGGAGACCCCTGCTGGATCAGGCCATCAGAGAAGGGAAATGCATGTCCCTGTGGAGGAGGAGCTGTCCTTGACTCTGGGCAGAGCAGTCAGGAAAGCAGAGGTCAGGCGGGATGGAGGACAAAACTAGCTGGTAGGTGTTGTACAAGGGTGCATGGTGATGGGTGCACCTATGCGAGCCCCTGTGTGGCGTAGGGTGCCCTGTGAAAGTCCCTTTATGGTAATGGGTGGACCGCTGTGAGGTGTGATGGGTCTGTCTCTGTGGGCTGGTTGCCTCTATGACACTCTTACTTGACTCTCTCTACCTCTGAGGCCTCATCTTTGGGCTGCTTAGGGCTCTTGCCCTTCCTGCTTTCAGAGGTTGGAGTTCTGACCTGGGAGAGGGACCTGGATACTCTTGTAGGTACCTTGTGCTCCCCCAACCATGCTATCTGTGGACAACGGCAGAGTTATCCACTTGGCAGAGACTTGGGACTCCCATCGCTCCTATCTCGTTTGTGTCTCTTGAGTCTCCTTCCCTACCCCTGTGCTCACTGGTGCTGCCGGTGCCCTGGTCCATATGAGTATGGCAAGCCTACCTGTACGTGGGTGTCATTGGGCCCCAGTATTCAGGTTTCTGTCAGTGTATGGTACCTATATGTTTCCTCCTTCACTGGTCTCTCATTCTCACCCCAAGCCTGGATCAACATACAGGACTCCCTGGCCCTGCTGCTGGTTTGTGGTTTTGTCACAACAGTGACACTGAGGCATAGTGTTTAATGTCAGTCCTGCCACGAGTGGACTTGTGGTCTGTCTGGGAGACCTTGGCTTTTCTAGTTAATCCTCAGGGCCTGGCCTGAGTCCCAAGTCAGAGCAGATATGTGCCAGACTCTGGCCCTCCCCACCCTGTGCCCAGAGCATGGTGGGCTTCTCTTGCCTCCAGATGGGGGGCAGAGAGCACAGGTGGGCCTCTGCATAGGCTGTGCCTCTGGCACCACCTCACAATTTGGAAAAGAAGAGTTTGTAATTACTGTTCTTAAGAAAATTTGACTTTTAGGAGAGAATATTTAAAACAAAACTATGACATGATTTATCTATGGATAATAATATTTCCTATGTCAGATTCTAAATTTTGTCTATCCATCATATTTTAGGAGGCAGCTTTCCGTAAAGTAGTACAAGCAACTATGGTGCGAGATCGCCAGCATGGGCCTGTGGTAGAGTTGAACCGAATTCAGGTAACAAGTGGAAATTGTTCTGAGTCTGACACTTCTCAGATAAGATGGTTTTGTGGTTGGGAGTTGTGGCTCCACAGCCTGGGGGAACAGCAAACTTTCTCTTGTGCCCTTGCCTTAGAGAGCAAGGTATTACCTGTCTATGGTGTCCTGTGGTGCTGAGCTTTTTAGTTGGGAATGTAAATTGTTTTGTTTGTAACAGAAGTAAGAAAGATTTATTTCAGATAATCCAGAAGCATGCATACAGATAAGCAAAGAGGGGTAAAAATGACCCATATTTCCACCACATGGCGATAATTACTGCTGACACTTGGAGGTGTGTTTGTATGTTTGTTATAACTGAAACTGGGTGCCTCTCTTTTGTAACTTGCTATTTTTTCCCCCTGAAAACACTGTAAGCACCTCTCCTTGCAATACAGTGGGAGTGTGGGATTATTTTTGCTGACCAGCTACCCCATGTTCTCTTGGTTTTTCTGTGCAGGAGGCTAGAAAACCATGCCCACTTTTCTGGAATACAGCTGTGCTACTCATCACAGCCCCAACTACAAGTGTATCTTCAGTTGCCCTTCTTGGGTTAGGTTCTGAGAAGGAGGTTAGGTCAGAGGCCCTCCATGCATCAAATTGTATGTGGGGACAGTCCCCATACCCACCAGTCTCACACCCTTCCTGGCTCTGATAGCTTTCTTTGCCCACTTAATAGACCAGAATCACTAATACTGTTCTCTAGTAATGAATAAATGAAAAGTAGACCATCTCTGAATTAATACTGCTGCCAAGTATAGATAAGCTTACAATTTAAAAAATTAACTGGATACCAGAGGAGCTCCAGTACTGATTATGGTATTGTGTGGTACTTGACATTTAACATGCAAATGAATTGGGCCCCACCTCTTGGAACAGAAACAGAGAGTTATGAAGAACAAATTCTTTGTTCCTTTATATTAACACATGATTTCTACCCTGGTGTTGGTTATATGACTAGACATTTCTCCAGAGTTGTACTTGGGGGCATTTTGAATTAAGACACAAACTCTTATCGTTTGTTGGAGAACACATGTGACCACACTGATGGATGTGGTCCCTTCACTGACGTCAGACTGTTTAATGCTAAGCTCTAGGTCAGTCAGCCTACTCTACAAACAAATGGGCTGTTTAATTAGGTTCATGAAAAAGGTTTTATTTCCGCACCTTGGAGGATCATTTTGGTTTGCTCTACATTATTAGGTCTTAAACACTAAAGTTCATAAGTGAGGAAAGCTCACCTAACAGATTGTTGGGCATTCCTAGATCGTATGCATGCCCTAGCCACATATAGGTGCCTGATCAGGGTCAGTGACCTGATACAGGTGGTCAAATCTGGGGCTTTTGGCATCATTGAACCTTGCTTACCTGGAACCCAAGTTAGGTGTGCCTTTTCTATCTTTCCCTTACCTCAGATTTTGCACTCATCATGTTTGGATGCCTCTTTCCTTCTAGTCTTTATATTCTAGCACAATGCCTTGTGTTATGAAAATGTTCAGTACGTGTTTGAAAAAAACAGAATGGATAAAGGGCAAATTAATATTAGCATTTTTAAAAGGCACATAAACAACTTTCAATGCAGCATGCCATGCTACTCCAGTTATACCCAGTGACCTTCTGGTACCAGAGCCAGATCTTTTTCAATTCAGAGTTCATACTTCCATCCTGAAGCTGGAAAGATCTTCCACAAAGATAGACATAGAATTGTTTTTCTGATCAAAAATAGAGTACAGGATGAGAGTGGAAGGTATTCCACGAATCCAAGTTGAACTCAAGATACCAGTTGATCCAGAAAGGTGGTATCAACCATCCTGTGGTCAAAGGATGCTCCTGGCATCAGCTTCCTCCCATGGGGATGCCACTGTAGATATTCTCATATTGTCTGTGCAAAGTGTTCTGGAGACACTAAAACATAGGCGTGTTCCTGGAGGGTTTTCTTTGTTTGAATTTGATTTAGTTTTATAACAGAATCTGAAAATCAGCGTGCATAAAAATTTTTAATTTAAAATTTATTACAGAATTAATGCATACTCATTTCTGAAAATTTAGAAAATTCAGATTAAAGGCAGTTAAAATGACCTATATTTCTACTGTCCAGAAGTAGCCACTGGTATACAGGTGCATCCATGCAGAGTCATAGCTGTCTTATCATAGCCATTTCCTTCAGAGGAGCCAAAAGCATCAGCCTCTGTTAACTGGTATTATGAATGGAGGTGATGTGACATTCACAATGGGAAGCTGGGTCTGTGGCTTGTTCCTTATGAACAGACACACCTCTCTTCCTTTCTTTAGCACAGTTTCCATCAGGGATTTGGGTACCTTAAAGAACTGCTGTGAGGTTTAAATAAAATCACATCTGTGAACATAGAGCCAAATGTGTGGCACACACAGAAAATTTCATTCCTTAGGAGTCTGTTATCGTTAGTGTTATTATTTATAAGTCTTGTTTATGGTTATTTGTGTGTGAGAATTAGCTATTTATTTTAAAAATTTTTTTTAACGTTTGTTCATTTTTGAGAGATGGAGGGAGACAGAGCGTGAGTGGGGAAGGGGCAGAGAGAGAGGGAGACATAGAATCCAAAGCAGGCTCCAAGGCTCTGAGCTGTCAGCACAGAGCTGACGCAGGGCTCGAACTCACGAACCATGAGATCATGACCCGAGCTGAAGTTGGACACCTAACCGACTGAGCCACCCAGGTGCTCCAAGAATTAGCTATTTAAACTCACCTTAGAACTCATTAAGAAGTTAAGGATTGTAAGAGTTTAGCTGGAGGAGGCAACAGAAAAGTGCATTTTCAAGATCATTTTTTCTTAACTTTTCATTTTGCAATTATTTCAGACTGAGCTTCTCAGGTGATTCTGAAGCACAGCATAGCTAGCAAAGCTGTAGGGTTACTGAGTCCATACCAGGTGAGGGCCTTAAGGGCTCTTGGTCTGATCTGTTTGAAAATCTTAGATTGGGGGCACCTGGGTGGCTCAGTCGGTTAAGCGTCCGACTTTGGCTCAGGTCATGATCTCATGGTTTGTGGGTTCGAGCCCTGCATCGGGCTCTGTGCTGACAGCTCAGAGCCTGGAGCCTGTTTCAGATTCTGTGTCTCCCTCTCTCTGTGCCCCTCCCCCACTCACGCTCTGTCTCCCTCTGTCTCAAAAATAAATAAACGTTAAAAAAAATTAAAAAAAAAAAAAAAGAAAATCTTAGATTAGGATGAGAAATAAAGATAGGAAAAGTGATTGGGGGAAATGCAGTGACCCAAGGGTTGGAGTAGGATATGTGCAGGTGAGTAAGGGAGGGGAGCAGGGTTCTGTTCTGGCTGAGATAGTGGCTCCAGGTTTGGGTTCATAGTGCTGATAGTCTGCTAAGGAGAGCTGCTTTTGGAGCTCCTGGCATCTTATTCATGGAGGCCAAAGCAGAGCGGTAAAGTGGTTGGCCATA
Source organism: Panthera uncia (assembly GCF_023721935.1). Lineage (NCBI taxonomy): Eukaryota > Metazoa > Chordata > Mammalia > Carnivora > Felidae > Panthera > Panthera uncia. The sequence goes on from NW_026057582.1 coordinate 116,470,497, forward strand.
GTTAAGTTATGAAATGTGTGGATGAATCAGATTGTAGTTACCCCACCAGGTGCCACCACTCTGTGTGAATGACCAATGAGGTTTGTGATTTCTTGAAGGAATGTTTACTTAGACACCACCAGTCCTGAGGGGTGCTGGGCTGTGGCAATGTGCTGCAGGCATTTGGGTGACCAGAGGCCATGCCTCCCATGATTATAGCAGAGCTTCTTTTGGCACAGCTGTCCAGCAGGCATCCTGTGCACGAGGCCTGAGCAGGTAAACATGTGTCGAGTGAGGGGAAAGGAGTGTGAAACCAGTCTTTGAGGTCCTCAGAAGGTTTGTGTGCAGGAAGTTAGAGACATGAGGTCCCTCTTGGGGGGAGGAGGGAGAATCATAGAGAAATGAGGTATGGCTTAGTCTAGAAGCTCTTCCACCTTGTACAGATGTGTTTTGTGGGTTTTGCTTTGTTTTGTTGGGTGATCACAGCAGCATCTGAGTGCTGCTGGCTGTGGACTCCATTCATGACAGCTCTTTAGGTCTGGTAGCAGAGTGCTGGCTGGACTTCTACTCTGGTGACCAAGGCAGAGGAAAAAAAAGGGTAACAGGAGGGGTAAGTGGCTATAGGGCTCATTATTGCCTAGGGCTGGTTGGCTGTGGAAGATAGAAGCTGTGTCCTTTCTGCTGCTGCAGCTGTTTCATATTTCTTTCTTTCTCCTCTGTAGGTCAAACGTTCAAGGAGTAAAGGTGGCCTAGCAGGCCCCGACGGGACCAAGTCTGTCTTTGGGCAGATGTGTGCTAAGATGAGCTCGTTTAGTCCTGACAGCCTCCTCCTCCCCCACCGTGTCTGGAAAGTCAAGTTTGTGGGTAAGAACTTGCATGCACTGCAGACCTGTGGTCCTGAGGGTTGTCAGTCTGAACACAGGCATTAGTGCAATGGGCATTACAAGGAGAGCTGAGAAGCCCAGCTGGCTGCACCCTGTGGGGTTTGCTGGGGTGACTATGAATTACTGATTCTCTTTTCTTTCAAGGTGAATCTGTGGATGACTGTGGTGGTGGCTACAGTGAGTCCATAGCTGAGATCTGTGAAGAACTGCAGAATGGACTCACCCCCCTTCTGATCGTGACGCCCAATGGTAGAGATGAGTCAGGTGCCAACCGTGACTGCTACCTGTTCAGCCCGGCCGCTAGGGCGCCCGTGCACACCAACATGTTCCGCTTTCTGGGTGAGCCTACTCACACAGGCATCGTGTGACTGTGTGTGCCTTAGTTAGCTTAATGTCTACTGTGTCTTGGGAATCACAGATATTTTGAGTACTGTCTTAGCTTTTTTGATGTGTACCTGCAGGGACATGCAGAACCCAGCCATCATTTGCTGGGTGCTAAGGGGCAGAAAGTGTCTTTGGCACTCAGAAGATCTGAAATTTCATATTTCTGTAGTTTAAATGTATCTGAAACTTGGAATCAGATCTGAGGGGATTTTGGTAGTTGGCCAGTCCCTTCCTCCTTTTGCATTAAGTATTTGTGCTGAGTGCTCCTGTTGCTGCCTGTACTTCTCCAGCCATTGCACCTACCTTCCTTGAGAAACTCCAGCTTTTGTTTTGTCATCAAAGGAACGGGGATTGGCCTCTGTGTGGTTTATATCCGTTGGTGGAAAGAGGAGGAGAATTAGAAACTCTCCCATAGGAATAAAAGGAACAAAGGAAATAATGAATTTAGAATAGGACAAAATGTTTTAAGGATGGACCTAACTTGGGGTGCCTGGGTAGCTCATTTGGTTGAGTGTCTAACTTTGGCTGAGGTCATGATCTCATGGTTCATGAGTTCGAGTCCCACATCGGGCTTGCTGCTGTCAGCACAGAGCCTGCTTCAGATCCTCTGTTCCCTTCTCTCTTTGCCTCTCTCTCTCTTTTTTTCTTTCTCAAAAATAAATAAACATTTAAAAAAAAAAAAAAAAGGATGGACCTAAGTCTCCATGAATTTGGGTAGCACTGGGTTAGAAGGCACTGAGGCCCCAGTGTAGAGCTAGTCTCTACTGTGTTGTTGATTGAACTAGCTGTTTCATCATTGATTTCAAGTATCTACTGTCACTTGTGCTTTGAATGAGCAGGTGTGTTACTAGGCATTGCTATCCGGACTGGGAGTCCCTTGAGCCTCAACCTGGCTGAGCCTGTTTGGAAGCAGCTGGCTGGGATGAGCCTCACCATTGCAGACCTCAGCGAGGTAACCACCAGGAAGGTGGGGATGGGGAAATATGACACTTTGTGTACCTGATACAGAGTACAGGGGGTGCCTCAGGCTGCAGACTACCTTCTGGTAGCAAAGAAGGTCTATGGATATGAGGCCAGTTTGCTGCCATAACTTGGTAGACCATCTGTTTTGTGGTGCTTTGCAACTTGAAATCTTGTCAGATAATAATGTTCACCATTTTTCCTGTGGAGGAGGGGAGCTTGTGAGTGGCTGAGTGGTGGCTCCAACTTTCAGTGGGGGAGACATGACTGACCAACCACAGCCAGCATCCTCCCATTGGCCATCCTTCCCTTGGTACCATGACTGTAGGGTGAGATTCATCTCCATCCAGTGGCTGTTGCTCTCTTATTGGTTAATTTTAAGGACTTCCTTGAATTACCAGTTCTTTCCTCAGCTCCCTGGGTGAAGTACTTTCTCACTGCTGGTCTCTGTTATTTCCTGGCGTGTACAGTGCACCAACAGCTTGAGGTATGCCCAGTGCAGACTGAGGCCCCCTTGTGGCTGAGTGTCTCAGGTGTGAACTGCAGTCAGAGGTGTAGGAAAGAGCCAGACTTAACATGTCGGCTCCCTTTTTTCCCTTAAAAGGTTGATAAAGATTTTATCCCTGGGCTGATGTACATCCGTGACAATGAAGCCACCTCAGAGGAGTTTGAGGCCATGAGCCTGCCCTTCACTGTGCCAAGTGCAAGTGGTCAGGACATCCAGCTGAGCTCCAAGTACACACACATCACCCTGGACAACCGTGCAGAGTATGTTCGGCTGGCAATAAACTACAGGTGTGTGGTCATCTATCCTCCATTGTTTTGATTCAGTAAGTAGCAAAAATAGAAAATGGTTTGCTTGGATGGCTGCATTTTTCAGAAATATCATACAGTAAAATGCTAATGGACTTGGTTCCAACTGCTGCTGATCTGTAGTCATCAAAACTTGTTTTGTAATCCGAGTCCGAGTACTCATTATTGCCTGAGATTCCTGGCTCTGACTAGAATACCAAGGTGGATAGAATTGCCCTGTTTTGGGAGCTGTCCGAACAGAGATCACAGGGCCTTTGGGTGCCCATCTGTGATCTGTCAACACTCCTGGGCAGGACTGTGCCTGGCCCCTGCCTGGCCATCACACCAGCATTCTGCGTGGTTGCTGTGCGGCAGGTCCGCAACACCTGCCCTCCCCATATAGCTTCTGCTCATTGCTGCTTCCACCTGACATTACAAATCCATACAGTGTGGTCCTTGGGGACCTCATTCTCCAGAAGCACCTGGCCAGGTGTTGTGGTGAGACTGCATATTGGGTGGACTTTACTTGCTGAGTTCTGCTTGTGAGTGGTCCTGGCAACTGTGCTGTGCTGTCTCTCTGTGTTCATTTCTGCCTTGTGCCCTAACTCACCAGTCATGAGGGCCACAGTATCTGCTTCCAGAGGGTTCTTACTGTTGGTGCTCTGGAGCCTGGTTCTCTGATTATGCATATCTAATTCTGTGTGCAATAAATATTAAGAATTGTGTCTTGGAAGCTGTAGGTAGTTTTTAAAATTATCTTCTATGTGCCAGTGTAGCTGCACTCAGAATGTGATGCCATTTCTATAAGATGCATACCTTGGTCATCTGAGTGGTAAGTCTTGTTATAAGCAGGACAAGATCTGTGTTACCAAAGATAGAAATGCAAAGTGATTTTTCTCTTTCAGACTCCATGAATTTGATGAGCAGGTGGCTGCTGTTCGGGAGGGAATGGCCCGAGTTGTGCCTGTCCCCCTTCTTTCTCTGTTCACTGGATATGAGTTGGAGACAATGGTATGCCCCTAAGTGCTACTGCCCTGGAACTGCCTTTTGCATATTGAGCCACCAAATCAGTGCCACTAGTTAATGTCTTGATTAAATCTTGCCCTTAATTTACATCTGAAGTAGCTCATGCCTGTTGAATGAAGTGAAAACATGTTCAGGAAGCTGGTGTTCCCTGCCTGCCTCTTTCCCTCCCTCACAGCTATCACCCCACACCAGGGTGGAGCACAGGGTCAAGTGCACATCCATCTGAACACACAGGACCTATCCTCCCAGCCATCCACTCCAGCTCTCACAGCCATCCTGCCCCAAACAAGCCTTGGTAGAAAGAAAGAATGATTTGACTCTGTACTGAAGAGTCAAAAGTGTCAACCATCCCTGACAGTGTGTCCTTCTGCAGGTGTGTGGCAGCCCAGATATCCCTCTGCATCTTTTAAAGTCGGTGGCAACGTACAAAGGGATCGAGCCTTCTGCGTCCCTGATCCAGTGGTTCTGGGAGGTGATGGAGTCCTTCTCCAACACAGAGCGTTCCCTCTTCCTTCGCTTTGTGTGGGGCCGGACGAGACTGCCCAGGACCATCGCAGACTTCCGGGGCAGAGACTTTGTCATCCAGGTGCGGTTCCTCCACATCTCGTGGTGTCAGCTGTGGGGGCATGCTCCTTGCACACGATCCTACAGCAGATTAGAAATGGGACTCTCATGTTATATGGTTTTTCTTTCTTCCTGGGAACAAAAGCACACCAAACTTCTTTGATTTGATCACTCAGAATTTTATGACTACAGGATTTAGGTCTCACTTTCTACTTCTGGAAAATTTATCTGGCCACCACAAGAAGATACTGCTATTATGTTAGCACATTTGAGATTTTGAGCACACATGTCATTTAAAGCATATGTCTGATTCTCTGGTTGAATTAGGTAAATTAAGTAACGTTACTTACTGAGAAAAATAAGAGCACCATCAGACTGAGAGCAGGAGTTTTGCTTTGATTTCTAACTCGGTGATCTGATGGCCGGAAATAGGCTCCATTTATCTTCCAGGTCATGGGGACTCAGCTGCCCTCTCTCTCCCTCCTCCATCCTGAGGCACTGAGTATGACTTTCCAGGTAGCAATACCATGGGAGTGGGGAGCTTCCTCAGAGGGCAGATTGGGGTGGAGGGTCCATTCTCTCTGCATGCTTGGAAGGATTTGGGGATGGGTTTCTTCCTGAGCATAGCCTGACTCCAGTCTCTGGCCAGGGTTGCAAAAATAGTTGGAGATCTTTGAGAATACATATAGTTTTTCTCTCCTAAGGTGGGTAATTACTGGATTTCATCCACATGTCTTGCTGGCTTCATAATATCATATCTGTAGTAATTGAAAGGGGGCTAATGGTTCAAGGAGAATTCCCCATGTAAGTGAGTGCTGAGGACGTGCCTTCTGCCTGCCTTGTGCCAGGCCCTTTTTACAGCACTGATTTGTCAAAAGTAGTTGTCACAGTAACCAATTGCTATTTTTGACCATAAGTCCTAGGAATTATTGAGCTGTTCCTTTTAATTTCTAAAATTGACTATAGAGTATATGTTTTCTGATATTTTGTTACTCTTAGCCAAAAATGTTACGATTTTTGTGAGAGTCAAGAATCTAATGAACATAATAAAATACATTTGCAGTTTTATCTGTCCTTGCACACCATCTCTAATTATTTAACATTTTTTCATCAATAGGTATTGGATAAATACAACCCTCCTGACCACTTCCTTCCTGAGTCCTACACCTGCTTCTTTTTGCTGAAGTTGCCTAGGTATTCCTGTAAGCAGGTGCTGGAGGAGAAGCTGAAATATGCCATCCACTTTTGCAAATCAATAGACACAGATGATTACGCTCGCATAGCCCTTACGGGAGAGCCGGCTGCTGATGACAGTAGTGACGACTCGGAGAACGAGGATGTGGATTCATTTGCTTCAGACTCTACACAGGATTATTTAACAGGACACTGAGATAGAGAAATGCCATTCATCGCAAGACACCACGAGACTGAGCAAGAAGGCAGAGCATTACAGTTTAGAGTGCAGGAGGTATAATGTATTTGATGAGAAATATTAGGTCTCTAAAATGCATGGGGGTGGTCAGGGAGACTGATCGCTGGTGATTGAACAATGAATAGAATAATGATTGGGAAATCAGCCCTTGCACGAGGGGCACTATGTGGACACTAACATTTATTTTTGAGACTTAAAAGGGTCTTCTCACCCATAATGCTGCATTACATGTAGGACTTCTGTGTTTACTACAGTGTGTAAATGTTTATATAAATACTGAATTGCAGCATCCCAAAATGAATAAAAAGCCTTTTTACTTGTGGGTGCGATAGACTGTGTTTTTTTCTTTTTTTTCTTTTCAAGTGTTGTGCATTGTCTTGATTGTACATTGGAAATACTGTGTAATGACTAAATCGTATTATAAATACTTCAATATTACCCTGAATTTGTTTATTAAAAGTTTTTTGAACATTAAATGATCAGTATTACTTGAATGCATCCAGAGATTATTTAAATCAAAACCAAAATAAAAAGGCCCTTGGTCTCCCTCTTCTCCCCAGGTGCACATTTTAGCATATACGGTATGTAACTTGAATTGAGGCCTTTCTGTGAGCAGTATCTATGATAGAAGGTATACTATATATAATGCTTGTGTCTTGTATATCCCTAAATTTTAATTCCCTATGAATAAAACATCTGTCACAAAATTATAAGCTGAACTTTCTTACCTGGTTAGACTAGCACTTGGTGGTGTGCTACAACCAAAAAGTAGTCTTTGATATAGCATTAGTTAAAGCCATTCCAATCTAGGTTAGACTTTTTTGGTTACAAAAACCAAAGTCACTCTGGTGATAAAGGAGGAATGGGTATTAGGAGAAAGTTAAGTTTCAAGAGGACTGGCTGGCATTGGGAACTGGGGACCAGGAGCCTTCAGGATCCATTCCCCTGTCCTGCACCCCACCTGTCCTGGTTCCCATTCCCATCTGCCTAGGGTCAGGGGTGTGTTTCTGGTCTAGCCGGCCATGGGGTACTATTTGAGGTGCTTGTTCTAGGGTTGTGTGTATGGCAGGTTCCCTGCAAAGGGAAGGACAGAATAGGGTATGAAAGTTGGCCGACAGGTCTGGTGCACTAGAACTTGAGGTAAACTAGATGTAGGCAAAAGGAGGTATTGTATGTTGGGAGATGATTTCTTTATTCTGGGATACTACGTTTTGCATTAGAAAATCCAAAGAGAGGAAGTTTTTCCAGGAATTTATCCATGATCAAATTGATGAATGCCCAGATTAGTCTTTTATTTTTAACTCAGCTCAAAATCTCCATAATCTGCAAGGTATTTTTTAAATCACCAACCCTTTTGTTGTCAGTCAGCTTTTGCTGCTTAACAAACTACCCCCGAAGTCAGTGGCATACAAGATGCAGCATTTATTTCTCTCATGATCTGGGTTGGCTAGTCTTGGCTAAATGGCTCTAGACAACAGGTAAGGTAGGGCTCTGCTTCACAGATCTTTCTGTCCAGGGCAAGAGAACAAGTGAAAACAGGTGAGGCCTATGCTCAGAACTGAACTTTCACCTCCACCCACATTCTGTGGGCCAAAGCCAACCAAGTATGTGGCCAACCCCAAAACCAGTGGGCTGACAAATGTCTTTTGCCTATAGAATAGCAGTTCTCAGAAAAGTCTTGTTTGAGGATCCCAGGAGGTCTTCCCTTTTCCAGCTATATATCTGCATGAGGCCAAATTTTCTTTATATCCTTCAACTGAAACTATATTGTAATATATGGATGGCAGAAGCAGAAATGGGATTCCAGGTATCTTCTCATAAGCCAGATAGTAAAACAGATTAACATGTTTAATACCATTCGTCCCACTAAATTTTTTAGTTTTGGAAAATAATTTTTCAGAATAGTATTCATGTTAATAAGTAGTGGGTTTGTTTTCCTTTTTTTTTTTCAATATATGAAATTTATTGTCAAATTGGTTTCCATACAACACCCAGTGCTCATCCCAAAAGGTGCCCTCCTCAATACCCATCACCCATCCTCCCCTCCCTCCCATCCCCCATCAACCCTCAGTTTGTTCTCAGTTTTTAAGAGTCTATTATGCTTTGGCTCTCTCCCACTCTAACCTCTTTTTTTTTTTTTTTTTTCCCTTCCC
>NW_026057582.1:116478770-116585952 GCF_023721935.1 Panthera uncia
GAAATTGGTTTCCATACAACACCCAGTGCTCATCCCAAAAGGTGCCCTCCTCAATACCCATCACCCATCCTCCCCTCCCTCCCATCCCCCATCAACCCTCAGTTTGTTCTCAGTTTTTAAGAGTCTATTATGCTTTGGCTCTCTCCCACTCTAACCTCTTTTTTTTTTTTTTTTTCCCTTCCCTTCCCCCATGAGTTTCTGTTAAGTTTCTCAGGATCCACCTAAGAATTAAAACATATGGTATCTTTCTCGGTATGGCTTATTTCACTTAGCATAACACTCTCCAGTTCTGGGTTTGTTTTCTTTTAAAATGAATGAATATTTTAAAACTTTTTAGTTTTAATTTCCAACATGGTAACAATTGAAAGATAGAACCTGGATAAAAATTAGTGAATGAAAAAGGGTTCTGAGTCAAACTGCTGCAGAGGAGGGAACTGCAAAGTCATGACCAGAAGTGTGGTCCAGAGATGTGCAAACAGATTGGGTACCCATACCTTCTACCACACTGGCTTTGTCTTTGCTGGGTTTGCACTGTTCAGAAGCACTTGTTTAAGACCTACTTGTTATGAGCTCTTTTTCTTTAACTTAGGAAATAGTAGAGGATTATCTATTTCCTATTTTTGTACTATTCCACTAAAAAAAAAAAAAAATTAGGGACTTTGATTTTTTTAGGAAGAGTTTCATTTTTGTCCAAGACAAATCTCTAAGACAGTTACAGATCCTCTTCAATTTAATCTCTTTCTCTTATTTATGAAGCCTAAAGTTATAGTTCATTTTTTTAATGATAAACACTAAAATAATTTTGTGAGAGTGAGAGAATGTGAGTGTGTGTGCACGTGCAAATGTTCAGGGGAGAGGCAGAGAGAGAGACTCCCAGGCAGGCTGTGCACTGTCAGCACAGCGCCTGATGCAGGGCTCAAACCCATAAACCTTGAGATCAAGAGCTGGACACTCCACCAACTGAGCGACACAAGTGTCCCATAAAGTTATAATTCATTTTGGCAGACTGAAACTAGTACAGCAGAACCTATGGAAGGATAAACTGTAGGAAAGACAGACCCATCCATGCTAGGAGTGAAAATCCTCAGTCACTGATAAAGACTACTTAATTTTATTGGCAGATTCCATCAACATTTTGAATTGTGGATTAATCCTTTCTGAGGCATAAAGTTGGTGTGATACATCATGTTTGTTTTTCTACCAATAAAAATGGTAATGGATGTGCATTTACAATGCATATGAAGCTACATCTGCTTAGATTTATAAAAACTTAATATGATGCCTGACACCAATGTTCACCCTTAGAATCCCTGACAAATTCTTTTTGGTTTTCTAAGCATAGAGCATCTCCAGTATTGTCCCCCAGGGCCTGATAGCCTTCCCTTCCCTAGTGCTTGCTCAAGGGGCTGTCAGCCTCTTGTGCCTTTGTTTGAACTTAGGTACCCTCCACACCTCCACATGACCAGCTGCCTTGCTCTGCAGTTTTTCATTTGGTACACCCCATCTTTTAAAGCCCAAGTACAAGCTCCAGGAGCTGGGATCAGTTTCCTTTAGCATGTCCCAGCGCTGGGACCAGGCCTGAGTGAAGAGCAGTGCAGGGTGGTGTGGAGTGGGTAGCCTCTGCTCTGCCACTTGATCTATGACCTCAGAAGTGGCTGCTGGCTCTGTGTTGTTGCTGGACACTGGGCCCAAGTCTGACAGGTCCACTTCTGGAAGACACATCTTACCATCTATAAATGGCAGCCCTTGCCCTAGTGGCTGTTTGAACGCTAGAGAACGTAGAGACAGTACCTGGCTGACAGGTGTTCAACAATGAACGCTAAGGAAGGTTATTAATTTTCACCAGCATAGAATACTACTGTCCAGCATCAGGGTGACCACTGGTTTCTGAGGTTGTTAGAAACATCTGGGTTGACTAGAAATTGGCATACCAGAGAGAGCTTCCTAAGTTCATGTACATGTGAATTGTCTTGACTTGCAAAACTAGCCAGATACTTTCTTTTGGGAACAGTGGAAGAGAAGGGAGAAGTCTGAGGTATAGGTGACCTAGCCTGGTCTTTCATATGCTAGCTGTTCACATATGTACCAGGCACTGGGGTTGAGGCCTTCTCCAGGCTGGATCTGCTGGCTGGAGGAGCTAGGGAACATGGAGTGTGACACCCCTGGGGTTTCAGTCTGCTCTGTGGATTAGGGTCTTCTGATCCTTCCTATCTCTCAGTCTCATTACAACTCAGGCTTTAGCACTGACAAGGCTGATTAATCACTCTTTTTTTGTAGGTAAATACTTTATAGCAAGTGTCTCTGATAGGGTATGTCTCTTGGAAATCCCAATGGGCTTAGTAAGAAGGCCATGTATCATGAATCTTGGGTGTGGATGGGCTGGGGACACAGCTCCTTTTGTGGGTCCATCTGCCCTGTCCATCTGTTCTGTCAGAGCTCAAGGGTGCCAGGCAGGCTGGCCAGGGCTCATGCCCAAGACTGCAGGAATAGGCCATGAGGGTTACCCACTCCTGCCCTGTACTAGCCCTAGGTCCTTCCAACCACAGGGCTGCCCATAGTGAACCTCTGCCTCTTTGTGAATCAAAAAGGGAATCCATGATCATGGGACTTCTACCCCTTGAGGGGCGCATCTGAGACTAATGTGGCCATGGCAGCGTCCAGGGTTACCTGGTTACCCCACCACCCCACACTGGCTGGGCAGCCTAACATTGCTCTCAGGAGGCACAGGTAATGTTCCTGTGGTACCACTCTGTCCCGGGTGCAGGCTGCATGAGGTGAGTCCCTGAGCCATCTGCTTGAGTGCAGGGACATGCAGGGAGCACAGGAGATTTGAGAACTGGTTCTACCAACCCTGCTATACTGTGGGGTCTTTTGGTCTGTGGATAGGTGAGTTCCACTGTATGCAACACATGCCACATACTATAAATGCTGCCACCAGGCTGATAGTAGTCCCTGGCCTCCTGCACTTGCTCTTGTTGGCATGTCATGGTGGTCACAGGCATTTGGTGTCTCTCTTGTCCTTAGAAAATTCTTTGTGTGTCATTGCTGTGACCTCAGCCTCAGCTTTGCACCCTGTTGTGTATGTGCATGCCCAGTGGAGGCACCCGTGCCCAGGGCTCCTCCTTTAGTTGGCTTGGATGGAAAGAGGCCCTTAGAGGGAGGGACCATTATTTCTCAAAGCAGTAACATCCCAGTCTCAGTGCAGGGCACAGAAAAACCTGTAGTTGACACATTGGTCCTAGTGAAGCCAGCACAAATGCAGGACTCTGGGCATTTCCTTTCTGCCTCACCAGGGCTGGAGTAGGCTAGACCTACTGCTGGCAGTGAGTCTCAAGGACACCGTCCTCATGGGTGAGCAGGTGTGAGGAGCAGGCCCTTCTCTGCTGCAGGGAGCTCTACCTGGTGAGCCTCATCCCAGCCACTTTTCAAAGGTTTTTTTCCCCTGTATACAATGGAATCTGCACAATGAATTTTCCTCTAGATCATTACATTAAAAAATAGACTTTTATTAGAGCAATTTTATATTTACAGCAAAATTGAACAGAAGGTGCAGAGATTTCCCATATACCCCTTATTCTCACACATGCATTGCCCCCACCAGAGTGGTACATTTGTTGCAACCAATGAATTTACCATTGCGGTATCACATAGAATAGTTTTACTACTTTAAAGATCTTTTGTGCTCTGTCTACTTACTTATCTCTCCCTCCCCCAAACCCCTGATCTTCTCATTGTCTCCATAGTTTTGCCTTTTCCAGAGTGGAATCTTTTTAGATTGGTGTCTTTCACTTAGCAATGAATTTAAGATTCCTTCATGTTTTTTCATGGCTTGATAGCTCCTTTCTTTTTAGTGCTGAATAATATTCCATTGTCTGAATGTGCCAGTTTATTTATGCATTCATCCACTGAAGAACATCTTGGTTGCTTCTAAGTTTTGACAATTATGAATAAAGCTGCTATAAATATCTGTGTGCAGGTTTCTGTGTAAATGTAAGTTTTGAACTCCCTTGGGTAAGTAGCAAGGAATGCAACTGCTGGATCATATGGTAAGAGTATGTTTAGTTTTGTAAGAAGCTGCCAAATTGCTTTCCAAAGTGGCTGTGCCATTTTGCATTCCCACCAGCAGTGAGAGTTCCGGTTGCTTTACAGCTCATTACATATTAAAATGCCTTTAAAGTGCAGACTTGAAGGGGTTCCTGAGTGGTTCGGTCAATTAGCTCTTGATTTTGGCTCAGGTCATGATCTCCTGGTTTATGAGATTAAGCCTCAATGCCAGGCTCTGAGCTGACAGTGTGGACCCTGCTTAGGATTGTCTCTCTCCTTCTCTCTTCCCCCCCCCCCCCCCACCCCCCCCCCCATGCCTCTAAGTAAAAGAATAAAGTACAGACTTGAATCCCAAGATTCCTCCCATTGCTTGCATCATGCCTTCATTGTTTCCTTGCTACATCCTTGGCTAGGATGCAGTCTGGGGCAATTTAAACATGGCTCTAATGTTCTTTGACATTTTCCCATCAAGAACTGGAGACTGTGTCCTTTTCCTTGAATCTGGCCTCATGACTGCTTGACCAATGGAATATGATGGAAGTGACACTGGCCAGTCCAGGATGCAAGGCTGAAGGAACTGGCAGCTTCCAATTCCTGTCCCTTAGGCCCCAGCCGCCATGCTATAAGCAAGTCCAAGAGTCAGGGCAGAAGCCACATGGCAGGGCAGGCAGTTTCACAACAAGTGAGTGAGGGCACCTCCAGATGCTTCCATTCCCCAGTCTCAAGTTGCTTCCTGCCTTTGTGCCACCTTGACTGTACTGGAGCCCAGATGAACTATTTCCACTGTGCCTTTCTGAGTTCCAAGACCCATGGCATCTGGGAGCATGATAAATGGTTGCTATTTTTACCACTAAACTTGGGTGGTTTGTTACACAGCAGTAGATAAAGAGAACCCATGTGAGTCTACATTTGATTTTTCTTCTCTCTCAGGTCACTCTCTGGGCTGGGCTAAGAGACAGAAAAGGAAGTTGCCCTGGCTGTCTGCCCAGTGTCCCCTCTCTCCTACATCTTTTAGGAGTCAGTGCACAGGCTGGGAAAATTGAACTACCTGTGGGCAGCAGTGGAGAAACAGGATGTGTAGCCTATGCAGTCAGAGCAGGCAAAGGCTGGTGGCCAGAGAGGCCTGCACAGTGGGTGGTCACAGGGACCCCTGAGAGAAGGTGGGATTTCCAAAGGGGAGTTGCAGACAGGTTTCCATGTGAAATGGGGCTGGAGGACTGGGATGGAGATCACTCTGAGTCACACCTATCTGTTGAGGGTGAGAAGCCAGGGGCACTTCACTGGATCACCCACAAAGGCAGAAAATATGTACATCTGCACATCCATATAAAACTCACCACTACTTATATAATGTAAGCAAAGGGATTTTATTACAGGTATATAGGAATTTATACATTCAAGTACTGCATACTATTTTTTAAAATTTTTATTTATTTTTAAGAGAGAGAGAGAGAGAGCATGTGCAAGCAGGGGAGGGGCAGAGAGAGATGGAGACATAATCTGAAGCAGGATCCAGGCTCTGAGCTGTCAGCACAGAGTCCAATGCGGGGCTCGAACTCACAACCCCTGAGATCATGACCTGAGCCAAAAAGTCGGACACTTAACTGACTGAGTCACCCAGGTGCCCCTCAAGTACTGTGTATACTTGAAAATAGCAACCTTATGTCAGATTCCAATGATACTGCTCTTTGCTAAGAATATTTAGAAAGTCCCTATTTTGGAATATCCCTTGGTGAAATCTTCCTGCCCAGCTCAGGAATCACATCATTTCTGACATTGTCCCCAATCACTTCTGACTGAAGAAATCAGAACCTCTCCATGGTATAGCACCGGCACCATGAATTATGCTGCAGGTTTCCAGTAACATCATCTGCATCCAATCCTCATTCTTAACTGCCTGAAAGGTACGCTGAATTGGACCTGGCTTCAACAACCAAGAGGATGGGCTGCCAATAACTGAGGAGCCCAGAGATGGAAAGCTTGATTCCTGTTCCAGTGTGGAAACCTGTACTGTGGGGGCTTTGTTGCCATGTGGGTTGGGACATGTAGATGCCAATCTCTAGCAGGGGTGGGATTTCCTCCATAATTTAGGCCACATGCACCCACTCCTGGAGCAGGGGTAGTTGATCCCACCACAGACATTAGGGGCTTATGATGAGGGAGTGAGAAGGAAGCATGCAGTCAGCCCTGCTCGCCAGGCTTAGAGTCAGTAGGTGGACATTAGTAACACAGGCACTAGGCACCATGTGTTTGGCCATGGTTGTCCTCCTAATGCTTCACGATCCTCCTTTGGACCTACTGGCCTGCACACCAAGGTTCCTCGGGTATGGATACCATTCTGTAAGGGTGGGAGCAACCCAGAACCTTCCAACCATTCAGAGTGCCTGCACATTCATGCTCTGGGCTCCCCCCCTTGACACTTTCTATCCTGTATTGGTGTTTCTTGAGGCATTGGAGGAGAATGTGCAGGCTCAGGGATGAGCATGGATGAGCCAGCATTTCTGCTGTGTTCACAGGCTCAGTAGTGCCCTGCCCCATGTGGATGGAGTCACCAGGCACAGCATATATGAACTGTGTCCACACCCAACGTGTGCAGTGATATGATTTGAAGTGTCTGAAATGCCGTACTGGACCTTACTGTAGAGAACTTGGGCTCTCTGGTGGTTGTGGCCAGCTTGGGGACTGCAGTGTGACAGTGCCCACCATGCTCTAGGAGGCCCAGAGGCTCTTTGGATCCCTGGTGTCTGCTCCTGGGTAGTCTGACCACACTATGTCCTATGCAACGTGCTTGTTATAAAGTCTGTGCCTCCCAAATACCTAGCATAGCCAGACTCCATGAAGAAACAATTCTCCCGGAGAGGTTTAAAGAGACATTTTCCAGAAAGAGAACTTTTGGGTTTTGCCTGTTACATGGTGGAGGACCCAAGAGCCTCTAACTTCCTGCCAATCCTTGGGCAGTGCTTGGGGTGGGGTGGAGTGGGGCTAAGATCCCACTTGAGCTGCCTGGCCCACTGCAGGCCTGGGTGTCTGTGTCTGTGTAGTTTATGTGTTTGTGTGTGGCTCTATGTGTCTTGAGTGTGTCTGTGCATGGGTGTTGGTGTGTGTAGTTATGTGGCTCTCTGTGTGTCTATTTATATTTCTGTATTTCTGTGTGTGTCCCTGTTTCTGTGTGTGGTTAATGTGTGTATAGTGTATGCTTGTGATATGTGTGTCTCTGTGTGTGTGTCTTTGTAGTTTGTGTTCTGTATGTGTGTGTATCTATATGTGTGCCTGTATTTCCTTGTGTGTTTGTGTCAGTATGTAGTTTATGTGTCTATGTTTGTGTAGTGTTTGTGTGGTGGGCTGGTGGCCATGTGTATACTTATCTGTATCTGTGTTAACTTTATGTGCCTGTGTGTCTATTTGTATGTCTGATGCATCATGCATAAGTTTGTGTGTCTCTGTTTATGTTTCTTTGTGTGTGTTGTATGGGAGAAAGGGTGAGCCTTCTACAAATGTAACATTGACCACAGCCCAAGGCTTGAGGGGGAACAGGCAACGAGAAAATAAGAGGAATCTGGTCAGGTTTATCAGTTCTAGCTGAGAACTCTTAAAATGCAGGAGAAAAAAGGAGGCAAAATATGCACTCAGTTTATGTTTTCCCCAAATCTCGTTCACAGGAAAAAACCTGTTATAAGTACTTGGCTACCTTCTATAAACCAGACCCTGGAATAGGCACAACAAGCAGACTGTCCGCTTTCAGAGAGGGTCCGGCCTTCTACATTTTCTCCATTTTTTCCCCCTCCATTCCCGATGGGTCTTCCATAGCTCTTGGGGTGAGGGAGCCCTCTCCTCCTCTCCAGGGCAGGCTGCCCTGGGTCTGGGGGAGTCTTCCAGAGGTGCCGTCTGTGGGAGTGGCCAGGCCGGGAGGTGCGGAGGAGGGCTCGCCCCGCCCCCGCGGTGCCCACGCCCGCATCCAGTCCCAGCAGAGTTTTCCTTAGCTCTCCACTCACCCGTTCGGGAGCTATCAGTTTGTATCTTACAACTTCACTTTTGGAGAAAGATCAAGTCGTCAGGCCAGTGGGGAGAGAGGACGTGAGGAGCTAACCTGTCTGTTCTGGGAAGCAGGTAGGGTTTTAAAAAGCCTGTGTTGAGTCGTTGCTTTATGGAGGGGAAAATGAGTAGCTGGTGTGAGCACAGGGCGCTCATTACCACACCAGGCATTTTCTAGATTTAACGGGAGCCGCTCACTGAGAGGCAAGTTCCCAGGACAAACCGGGCCCCTCACCCCGGGGTGGCCCATGGGGATACTGAGGGGCGTTTGGACGTGTTCAGACAGCGAATGTTCTGCTTGAACTGCAGGGCGGCATCTGCTCCCACTGCTGGCTTCACACACGTGAGCGCTAGTCAGGCGTTTCTGTGGAATGCGCCGGCGGGGGGGTGGGGGTGGGGGAAAGCATTAAATCCCCCAGAGCCTCTTCTTTTCACTCTGACCACACACAGCGGAATAAATGGATTGGATGTCGCTAGCTCATTCCAAGGATATGGATAGTAAGCACAAGCTTCCCTGTGTGGATATTCTTGGGGTTACAGACCCAGGCCTGGCTGGGCCAGGTGCCTAGCATTCCACCACACAGAACTGGCTGCTCCTGAAGTTCCGCAGGTGATCCTTTGAACACTTCGGGGATGTGACAACTCCACAATATGCAGTGATTCTGAGGGAAAGCAAACAGGAGGCTGTTGTCAGTTGTGAGCAGTTATCTCCTGAATGCAAGGCAGTCCACTGTTACCTAAACCACCTAGGAAATACAGTTCCTGAATTTGCTTATAGGGGTTGGCATGGAGTCTGCTGTCCAGGCCCCTGGGGCAGTGCCTGCTATCCAGGTCCTTGGAGTAGGACTTGTGGGGGCTGGGAGCTTCACTGCTTCTGGTGATACCAACTCACATAATTGCTAATGAAGATTAAATCTCATTAAAAACAACAGAGGTGAAAGCTGTAGGTAAACCATGAAGGACTGAACAAAAACTGCTTGTTATTGCAATTTAGTTTACAAACATTTGAGTGCAGTTGTTCACATCAGATGTAAAGTGCAAGTGATTTAGGAACATAAGTTTTATTACACTGATGAAAAGCAAATACTGATACTGCTTTTATTCTTGAAAAAGGTCATGGCCCCTTTGAAGTTAGCTGAGGTCTGAGGAACATCAGGAATTACATAGGAAAGAAAAGCCCTGTCTGGAGATTTAGCAGTGCCCACACCTGGGACACCTGGGAAAGGTTTTAAGCCAGAGGACACATAGTCTGATGTGTATTTTGGAAAGATCACTGTGGTTGGGTGGTAGCTAGCTGAGTCTTGCCCACTGAGAGGTAGTTGCACAACCAGGGCAGTGGTAGGGGACACTTCATAGGTAAAGGGTCTGCAGGGTGAGGACAGTTCTCAGGCTCTGGGTTTGTGATGGGTGCATCTAGAAGGATGCTGGACATCAGGGGAGACAAGAAGGCAGCTGCACACAGTGATCTAGGCTGCAGAGGGCAGCTTGGGAGCATTGCCTGTCCACTAGTGAGATCTAAGCCTTTTGGGAGAGGGAGAGGAGTAGGGCCTTTTAACTCTGGGGTTAGTTGGGGGATGGTGGGGATAGGGTGGGGAGGATTTGGCTTGCAATGGAAACATGAAAGTCCAGAAAAGGGGGAGGACAACCTAGAGGCTGGAGGCCCAGAGGAGGCGGCCTGTGTACACAGGAAGGGGAGAGCCTTTCGGGGAGTTTTCAATCTTTCCTATATATTGGAAAATAGGAGGAGAGACCCCACACACCAGGTGTCTCTGGTTAGCTCCTGGGGGCAGCCCTACCACTTCGCAGAAGCACTTTCCTGTGCTTGAGAGCAGTCTCCTCTCGGCCAGTTGCCCACGCACTGGGCACTGTCCTAGTGGCCCAGGCCCTCGTGAGGTGGGGCCCGATTCGGTGGCCTGTGAGGCCACTCTGCGATGAGGTTGGTGCTCTGGCCGCGCCCCAACCTGCTGTGCCCTGTGCAGCAGGAGGTGCGCTCTGAGAGAGAAGGGAGCGAGGACTCGCCCCAGCACGGGTCTCTCTCTCTCTTTTTTTTTTTGACGGGCAAAGGACAGTTTCAAACTTGTTTGCAGGATGCGCGAAAAGTCAACAACACAGCGCCGCAGGAATAAGCGAAACAGCCTGGAATGCAGGTAGAAGAGATGGATACTCCTTCGCCTGGGGGCTGGTGGCAAGGCCTGGCGTGAGAGGGTGTCCTGCCGAGGCAGGCAGGCGAGGGCAGGAGGCTGAGCACAGCGGCCCAGTTCCAGACTGCAGCGGGGATAGCGCCGCTCCTGGAGGCACTCAGAAGCGCGCCCACTAGTTACCTTCCCTGGGCACAGCACGGGGAGAGCATAAAAGGGATTACAAACTGTCCTGTTGGGTTGAGTGTTCTAGACACTTCCACCCAAATTCACATGTTGCAAACCCCATCTGAAGAGATACAGGGTCAGACTCTTGTGTCCTGGCCTGTTGTGCGGGTGGAGGCACAGCCCACCCTGTGCTACCCACCACAGACATATCTGCCTTTTCTCAGAGTGGACTGAGAAGTAGTCTGACCGGGGAGCTGGCCTGCAGCAGCCTCCTCACCCTAGGGGCTGTGCCTCTTTCCAGGCTTCATCAATTAGAAAGGTGCACTGGGCTCAAACTGCTGCAGCCTCGTCCCCACAGACAGCCACACCCCTGTGGACACAGATCCTCCTACAGCCACACCTGGAGGCCTCAGCAAGCAAATGCAAATACAGCATTTACCCTTCAGAGGCAGCCACACACCCCTGGAGACACAGCCACTGTGTCTCCACACTGACTGCGGAGCTTTGGGCCTCAGTAGTGCTTACCATGGAAAGGAACATTAGAAGATTCGAGTGTTTTTTTAGGACCTTGCACAAGAGGAGAAGATTAGCTGCTGAGCAGGTTATTTTCAATAACAAAGTTTTCACAGCAGCCAGTATACTCTTTTCTTTTTCTTTTTTCATTAGTGTATTATGTCAAGTGATTAAAGAACTTGAAGAAAAGTGTTCTTAAAATTCACAAACGATGTATATTGCTGCTACTGATTTACTGTAAAACCAACATGAGGATCGTCCTTCAGTAATTTAATTAGTTTAATTGGCATGTCTGTGCAGGGGAAGGTATCAGATCCTCAGAACGGGAGGTGCACAAGGTGTCAAAAAGATAGTTGTTGGACTGGGGTGCACAGAGGGCAGGTTCCTGGGACCTCTGTTCTCCTGTTGCTTCCTGCCCCTCATGCTCTGTCAGGCCATTTGCACTAAACTTGAGTTGTGCTCCATAAATGCCAACAAACCCTGCCATGCCCACAAAAGCCCAGCCAAGTTCTGTTAAGAGCCATTGGGTGCCCTGGCCTGGCTCTAGCATCTGGGATCAGCTCCGCAGATCCCCGCCTTTCTTACATCTCAATTGTCTGATCATCGTCTCAGGCCCAGCAACCAACAACAACTGCTGGACCAAGTTGAGAAAGGCCCAAAGGCAGAATTCTGTTCTCTCCTCAACATTGGCAGGTATTGGAACCTGTGTCCTATGCCCTGCCCCTGTGCACTGAGCCTTGGCCTCCAGCCACTCTTGACCCAGAGCTATCCTCCCAATGAGCCCCTCCACCACATCACAGGCACATCTCTGGGAGGAGCAGCAAGGCCAAATAGCACAACCTGAAGCAGGGTTGGTGAACTTCAGCTATGTCTCCAGGCAAGGCATGGGCAGGGTGTCAAGTCTGTGGCAGGACACACCAACAGGAGGAGGGCCTAGGTGGGCAGGGTCCTTGTAAGACCTGGAGGGATGGGGAAGTACTGCTACAAGGCTGCTGGGGAAGGGAGCAGAGCCAGAGGGCAGACCCAGGAGCTGCAAGATCCAGGTGTGAAGATAGGAACATTCCATGGGGTTTGAAATGTCAGCCACAATATCTACTTTTTTACAGAAGTTGGTGGCAGTTTGGTCAATTTGGTATGAATCTTGCTTAGAAGGAAAGGCCTGGGCTCAGCCATGGTGGAGGGCTGTCTGGCAGAGGGCCATAGCCCCTCTGTTACCACTCAGACCTCACGTAGTAGCTCTCCCACCCCAGCAGGAGCCTGCTGTGTCCTCTACCCCTGCTCAGGACACAGCTGCACCCAGGGGCTCAGGGGTGTAGCTCTTCCCCTATTGACTGCAGATGTCTATTGTAGTCTGAGCTTAGCTCAGTGCTCAGGGTGGGCCCTTCTCTGTGGAGTCTTAAGGGGTGAGTCCCAGACATCTCTCTGCATGTCAGGCATATGGGGAGAGGCTAGGCTGAAACTGTGGGTTCAAGAGAAGAGCAGCCACAGGCTAGGGTGCTGGAGAGGGTTTTTCCAGAGGTTAGTCCATGGGCTAGCATGTTGGGAGGGCCCCCTCAGAGGATGGGCTGTGGGTTGGGATAGTGGAGGTGGGCATTCCTAGAGGATAGATAGTGGAATTGGGGGTTGGGGTCCTCATAGGACAGATTGTGAGCCGGGGAGTTGGAAGGTGTTGGGAAGTTGAGAGTGGGCCATGGGCTAAGGTGTTGGGGTCCCTCCCAGAGGACAGTCTGTAGGACTGGAATGCTCCAGCCACCTAAATGAAAATTAATGACCGGGTGCAAGCAGGAGGGTTTGGGATGTGTTTAGAAGACCTGGATGAGAAACGTAAGAGAAAGAGAGGGACCTCTGGGTGAGCAGAAGCCTTTGTGACCCCAGAAGGTATCCAGAAAGTGAGCTGAACAAGAGCAGAGGCACTGGGCAGTTGCTGAGCCAGGGTACAGAGGAAGTTGTGGGTGGGAGACTCAGCAGAGAGCTAGTTGGGTCAAGAGATAGACCTCTCCAGAGAATGGCCAGTGTTTAAAGCTGAGACTAAGATCTCTTAGGGAGGGCAGGCCTCGGTGGAGGGTGGGAATAGTGGAAGGAGCCAGCAAAGGAGAATGAGAAAGAGCAAGAGCCTCAGTTAACCCTGAAACTAAAAGGGAAGGCTGCTGAGAATCTGAGAAAGGGCCAGAGCTTGGACGTTATTGGAGGTGACCCTGACTAGATTGTTTTCCATCAGGTTGGGGGGACATGAGGTTGGTTGAAGTGGGTTCAGGAAAGAAAGGAGAAATGAATACAGTGGTCTTGAGAAGTTTGCTCTAAAGGACAGGAGAGAAATTGGGCAGTGGCTAGAAACCTCTGTGAAGACAGATTAAAGTTTTTATTTCGAGGTAATTATAGATTTACATGTACCTTTTACCCATTTTCATCCAATGGTAACATCTTGCAAAATTATGGTACAATATCACAACCAGAATATTCACATTGACACAGTCAAGGTACAGATATTCCATTATTGTGAGGACTCCTCATGTAGCCCTTTTATAGCCACACCCGCAACCCTTTTGCCTGTATCACTTGCTTTACACATGGCGACCACTAATCTGTTCTCCATCTCTATAATTTTGTTATTTCAAGAATGCCAAACATACAGAATCATACAATGTATAACTTTTTGGGATTTGCTTTTTTTTTTTTTAACTCATTACTTTTGCTCTGTAGTTTCATGCTATTTGTTGTATATATCACTAGTTGTACCTTTCTATTGATGAGTAGGATTCCATGGTATAGATGTACCACAATTTGGTTAACCACTCATCCATGGACAGACATTTGGGTTGTTTCCAGTTTTGGATTATTATGGATAGAGCTGCTGTGAGCATTCATGTACAGGTTTTTGTGTGAATATTTAAGTTTCATTTATCTGCTGGGATAAACGTCCAGGAGGGCAATCGCTAGGTTGTATGGTAGTTTTTTAAGAAACTGTCAAACTGCTTTCTAGAGGGTCTGTGCAGTTTTATATTCCCACCAGAAGTGTATGAGGGGTCCAGTCTCTGCATCCTCTGCCAGCATTTGCTGTTGTCTCTATTTTGTTCATTTTAGCTATTCTCATAGGTGTGTAGTGATATATCATAGTTTTAGTTTGCATTTCCCTAATGGGGAATGTCACATTTTCTCATGTGCTCATTTACTATCTGTATATCCTCCTAAGTGAAGTGACTCTTAATATCTGCACTTATTTGATATTTTTTTAATTTTTAATTTTCCTTTCTGTTGAGTTTTGAGAATTCTTTATTATTATTATTTAGAAATATTTTTTAAAAATACCAGTATAGTTAACATATAATGTTATATTAGTTTCAGATGTACGATACAGTGATTCAACAATTCCATACATCACCCAGTGCTCATCGGGACAAGTGCACTCCTTAATCTCCATCACCTGTTTCACCCATCCCTCACACCTGTCCCTTCTGGTAACCATCAGTTTGTTCTCAATAGTTAAGATTCTGTTTCTTGGCTTGTTTCTGTCCCTCATTTCCCCCACTTTGTTCCCTTGTTTTGTTTCTTAAATTCTACATATGGGTGAAATCATAGTATTTGTCTTTCTCTGACTGACTTATTTCACTTAGCCTATACTCTAGCTCCATCCATGTTGTTGCAAAGGGAAAATTTCATTCTTTTTAATGGCTGAATAACATTCTGTTGTATATATACTATTTTTTCTTTATCCATTCATCTATCCATTCATCACTTGGGCTATAATTTGTCTATTTTAAATAATACTGCTATAAACATCAGAGTTCATGTATTCCTTTGAATTAGTGTTTTGTATTTGTTTTGGCAAATAACAAGTAATGTGATCCCTGGATCATAGGTCTGTTGTATTTTTAACTTTTTGAGGAACCTCCATATTGTTTTCCAGAGTGGCTGCACCAGTTTGCATTCCCACCACCATGCAAGAGGGTTCTCCTTTGTCCACAGCCTCACCAACTCTTGCTGTTTCTTATGTTATTGATTTTAGCCATTATGACAGGTATGAGGTGACATCTTATTTTAGTTTTGATTTGTGTTTCCCTGATAGTGAGTGATGTTGAGCATCTTTTCATGTGTCTGTTGGCTGTCTGTATGTCTTCTTTGGAGAAATTTCTGCTCATGTCTTCTGCCTATTTTAAATTGGATAATTTGTTTTTTGAGTGTTCAGTTTTATAAATTATTAATACACTTTGAATACTAACCCTTTATCATATATGTCTTTTGCAAAGTTCCAATTCTGTAGATTGCCTTTTGGTTTTGTTGATTGTTTCCTTTGCTGTGCAGAGGCTTTTTATTTTGATATAGTTTATTTTCACTTTTATTTCCCTTGCCTCTGGAGACATATCTAGTAAGAAGTTGCTGTGGCCAAGGTCAAAGAGGTTGTTGCCTGTTTTCTCCTCTAGGATTTTATCTTATGTTTAGGTCTTTCATCCATTTTGAATTTATTTTTGTGTATGGTGTAAGAAAGTGGTCTGGTTTCATCCTTCTGCATGTAGCTGACCAGTTTTCCCATTGCCATTTGTTGAAGAGACTCTCTTTTTTCCATTACAGAATCTTTCCTGCTTTGTTGAAGAAGGCTTGACCTTATAATTATGGGTTTACTTCTACGTTGACTATTCTGTCCCATTGATCTATGTATCTGTTTATGTGCCAGTATCATACTGTTTTGGTTATTATAGCTTTGTAATATAACTTGAACTCTAGAATTGTGATATTTCCAGATTTGCTTTTCTTTTTAAAAATTGTCTTGGCTATTTTGGGTCTTTTATGATTCCACATACATTTTAGGATTGATTGTTCTAGTTCTGTGAAAAATGATTTTGATATTTGGATAGAGATTGCATTAAATGTGTAGATTGCTTTGTGTAGACATTTTAACAACATTTGTTCTTCTATTCCATGAGCATGGAATGTCTTTCCATTTCTTTGTGTCATCTTCATTTCTTTCATCAATGTTTTATAGTTTTCAGAGTGCAGATATTTCACATCCTTGGTTAGGTTCATTCCCAGGTATCTTACTAGTCTTGGTGCATTTGTGAATGGGACTTTTTGTAAAAATTTGTCTGTCTGTTGATTCATTATTAGTGTATATAAATGTGACATATTTCTGCACATTCATGTTGTATCCTTTGACTTTACTGAATTCATTTTTTCTAGTGTTTTTTTGGGTGGAGTCTTTAGGGTTTTCTATATAGAGTATCATATAATATGCAAATAGTGAAAGTTTACTTCTTCCTTACCACTTTGTATGCCTTTTATGTCTTTTTGTTGTCTGCTGTGGATAGGACTTCCAGTACTATGTTGAATAAAAGTGGTGAGAGTGGACATCTCTGTCTTGTTCCTAACCTTAGTGGGAGAGCTGTCAGTTTTTCCCCACTGAGTATGATGTTTGCTATGGGTTTTTCATATATGACCTTTATTATGTTGAAGTATGTTCCCTCTAAAACTACTTTGTTGAGGGCTTTTATCATGGATGGATGTTGTACTTTTTCAGGTACTTTTTCTGAGTCTATTGAAATGATCATATGGTTTTTATCCTTTCTCTTATTGATGTGATGTATCTTGTTAATTGATTTGTGAACATTGAACCACCCTTATATCCCAGGAGTAAACCCCACTTTTCGTGGTGAATGATTTTTTTTTAAATGTAATGTTGGATTTGGTTTGCTAATATATTTTTTGAGGATTTTTACATTGATGTTTATCAGAGATGCTGCCTGTAGTTCTCTTTTTTATGTGGTGTCTTTATCTGGTTTTAGTATCAGGGTGATACTGGGTGATAGAATGAACTTAGTTTTCCTTCCTCTTCTATATTTTGGAATAGTTTGAGAAGAATAAGTATTAACTGTTCTTTAAATATTTAGTAGACTTCACCTGTGAAGCTGTCTGGTTCTGGAATTTATTTGTTGGGAGTTTTTTTGATTACTGATTCAGTCTCCTTGCTGGTAATTGGTCTATTCAAATTTTCTATTTCTTCCTGTTTCAGGTTTGGTGGGTAATATGTTTGTAGGAATTTATCCATTTTTTCTAGATTGTCTAATTTTTTGGCATATGGTTTTTAATAACATTCCCTTACAATTGTATTTCTGTGGTGTTGGTTTTTATTTCTCCTATTTCATTTGTAATTTTATTTATTTGTGTCCTTCTGTTTTTTGATGAGTTTGGCTAGAAGTTTATGAATTTTCTTTAGGTTTTGAAAGAACCATCTCCTGGTTTCATTTATTTGTTCAAAAAAAATTTTTTTTAGTTTCTGTATCATTTATTTCTGCTCTAATCTTTATTATGTCCTTCTTTCTGCTGTTTTTGGGTTTAGCAAACAAGTTCTTTCTCTAGCTTCTTTAGGTATAAGCTTAGGTTGTTTATTTGAGATTATTCTTGCTTCTTGAGGTGGCCTGTATTACTATAAACTTCCCTTTTTAGAACTGCTTTTGCTGCATCCCAGAGGTTTTGGACTGTTGTGTTTTTATTTTTTTCTGTTTACTTTTTGATTTCTTGTTTGATTTCTTAGTTAACCCATGTTATTTAAATTCCATGTATTTGTGGTCTTTTCAGGTTTTTTCTTGTGGTTGACTTCTAGTTTCATAGCACTGTGGTCAGAAAAGGTGCATGGTATGACTTCAGTCTTCTTGTATTTGTTTAGGCCTGTTTTGTGGCCTAATATGTGATCTATTCTGGAGAATGTTTCATGTGCACTTGAAAAGAATGTATATTCCGCTGTTTTAGGATGGAATGTTCTGAATATATCTGTTAAACCCATCTTCTCCAGTATGTCATTCAGAGCCATTGTTTCCTTGTTGATTTTATCTTCAGATGATCTGTCCATTGATGTAAGTGTGGTGTTAAAGTCTCCTACTATTATTGTATTACTATCAATTAGTTCCTATATGTTTGTTATTAACTGTTTTATGTATTTGTTGTGTACATGTGGTCCTATGTATTTTATGTATTTGGGTGCACAAATATTTACAATTGTTATATCTTGGTGGATTGTCCCCTTTATAATTATATGGCGTCCTTCTTTGTTATTACAGTCTTTATTTTAAATATTTTGTCTGATGTAAGTATTGCTAATCTGGCTTTCTTTTGCTTTTGTTTTTGTTTTTAAGTCTGGCTTTCTTTTTACATCTATTTGCATAATGAAAGTTTCTTCATCCCCTCACTTTTAATCTGCAGGTGTCTTTAGGTCTAAAACAATTCTTTTGTAGGCAGCATATAGCTAAGTCTTGTATTTTTATCCATTCTGTCACCCTATGTCTTTTTTTTTTAAAGTTTATTTATTTATTTTTAGAGAGAGGGAGGTGGGGGAAGAGGGACCGAGAGAGGGAGAGAGGGAGAATCCCAAGCAGTCTGCACTGTCAGTGCAGAGCCCGATGTGGGGCTCAAACCCACGAACCATGAAATCATGATCTGAGCTGAAATCAACAGTCAGATGCTTAACCAACTAGCCACCCAGGCACCCCTGTCACCTTATGTCTTGATTAGAGTGTTTAGTCCACTTACATTTAAAGTGATTATTCCTGGGGACACCTGGGTGGCTCAGTCAGTTGAGCGTCCGACTTCGGCTCAGGTCATGATCTCATGGTTCATGGGTTCAAGCCCCGCGTCGGGCTCTGTGCCAACAGCTCGGAGACTGGAGCCTGCTTCGGATTCTGTGTCTCCCTCTCTCTCTGCTCCTCCCCCGCTTATGCTTTGTCTCTCTGTCTCTCAAAAATGAATAAATGTTAAAAAAGTTTAAAAAAACTAAAAAAAATAAAGTGATTATTCCTGGATATGTATTTATTGCCATATTCTTACTTGTTTTGTGGTTATTTGTGAAGTTTTTTTATGATCCTTTCTTGTGTCTTTCATGGTTTCCTGGTTTTCATTAATGATATATTTGAATTTCTTTTTCTTTATTCTTTGCATATCTATTAGTGTTTTTTGATTTGTGATTATCATTAGGTTCATATATAAGATATTATGCATATAGCAGTCTATATTAAGTTGATTTCGCTTAAGTTTGAACCCATTTCTTTACTCCTCTCCTTCCCATGTTTTAGGTATATGGTGTTATATTTTACATCCTTTTATTTTGTGAGTTCCTTGACCAGTTTTTTAACAGAAATATTCATTTTTACTGCTTTTGTGTTTGCTACTTTCATATTGTTACTTTTGGTTTTCCCTTTCCACTCAAAGAGTCCCCTTTAATATTTCTTTCAGGGCCAGTTTAGTGGTCATGAACTCCTTTAGTTTTTGTTTGGGAAACTCTTCATCTCTGGTTCGATTGGCTGCATATTTTTCCTACTCAGCATTTTGAATATATCATGCCATTCCTTCTGGCTTGCAAATTTCTGCTGAAAAGTCCACTCATTGACATATGGGGTATATAACTGTCTTTTTTTGTCTTGCTGCTTTTAAATATTTTTCTTTATCACTACATTTTGCCATTGCAAAATGTTTTTGTGGATCTGCTTTTGTTAATTTTGTTGGGGGTTCTCTGTGCCTTCTGGATGTGGATATCTGTTTCCTTCCCCAGATAAGGGAAATTTTCAGCTATTATTTCTTCAAATAAATTTCAATAATAAAAAATAATTTTCTGCCCCTTTCTCTCTCATCTTCTTCTGGGACTCTTATAATATGAATTTTATGTTTGATACTGAATTCAAACGGAGTCACTGAGTCCCCTAAGTCTATTGCCATTTGTTTTTCATTTGTTCAGCCTGATTACTTTCTATTACTCTGTCTTGTAGGTCATTAATTCATTTTTCTGCTTCTTCCAGCCTGGTGTTCATTCCATCAAGCGTGTCTCTCATTTTGTTTATTGAACTGTTCATCTGTACTGTACTATTCCTTATCTCTGTGTTAAAGGTTTTACTGATGTCTCCCACTTTTTTCTCAAGTTCAACGAATATCTTTATGATCGGTCCTTTAATTCTTTATGAGGCATATTACTTATATCGGTTTTGCTTAGATCTCTGACTATGGCCCTGTCATGTTCTTTCATTTTTTTCAAATTCCTCTGTTTTCTCATTTTGTTTAAGTCTCTGTGCCTGTTTCTCTGAGTTAGGAAAGTCATCTCTGTCTCTGTTCTTGAGGGTAATGGCCTTATGAAGAAGAGGTCCTGTAGTGCCCTTGCAGTATAGTGTCACCTGTTCCCAGGGCCTGTTGCTTCTGGCAGTATCTCCAATATGTGCTGCATGAACTCTGCTGTTGTTTCCTCGCCACTTTATCCTTTAGGCCAGTCACCTGCAGAGGCTCATTTTGCCTGTTATGGGCAGTGTTTGGTCCCTGGCCTGAACATGCTGAGTTTTAATTAGGCGTGTGCTGGTCTGCTTTTGAAATGAGACCTGTTGAGGGGCACCTGGGTGGCTCAGTCAGTTAAGCATCTGACTTGGCTCAGGTCATGATCTCACGGTTTGTGGGTTTGAGCCCCACATCGGGCTTTGTGCTGGAGCTTGCTTCAAATTCTGTGTCTCCCTCTCTCTCTGCCTCTCCCCTGCTTGTGCTCTCTCTCTGTCAAAAATAAATAAACATTAGAAAGAAAGAAAGAAAGAAAGAAAGAAAGAAAGAGAGAGAAAAGAAATGAGACCCGTTGCCAGCACTGCTGAAACCAAGGCCCCCAAAACTCCCAGGCTGGGAAATGTGGTGTGGGCAGGGGTTTTGGTTGGTCTTCTGGGGGAGGAGGCTACTTCACTGGGACTGGGATAAGCATGACTGGGAAGGGAGGTTCCACCATAGCCTGGGGGACAGGTACTGGTGAAGCAAGTTAGATAGCCTAGTGTCAGTGCTGCACTGGTAGCCCTGTGTTTATGCTGAGAGGTGGGGGGGGGGGGGCGGAGAGTGGCACCTGCTAGTTCCTTTGTTCCTAGAGGGATCTCTCGGTGAATGCTGCCTCTCTGGGATATGCTCTGAGATGAGCAAATGACCTCCCTTCTGTGGGCCCCAGGTGTTTTCAGATCGCTGTTTCCACACTGTAGGTCCACATGCTATTTCCTCTGCCCTCTCTCCAAGAGCAGCCTCAATGCTCTTCAGGCATTCCCTGAGCCAAAGCTTCTGACCTTTAAAACTCAAGGCTTTAAGCCCTGCTGGTTGGAAGAACTCACAAAATTTGGCTCCTCTTGCTTTCCAAGCCAGTTGCTTTGGCAATTTGTCTTCCTTGTGTGGACTCCCTTGTGCTTTAATCTGTCTTTGCCCTTCTCTGGGACCATGACTCTCTCCCCACTGCAGCAACCATGATCCATTCCTCTCTCAAACTGTGTCTCTGCACTTCCCACCTTCTTCGATATGGCCTGTTCTCTACCTTTAGTTTTGGAGTGTAGTTATGGAGAAGTCAGGTTCATTTCTGAGGTATTTAGGCTGATTTAATGGTTATCTAGTTGTATTCATGAGCTGAGCTGAGCCTAGGATCCTCCTACTCTGCCACCATCTTCTCTTCCCTGAGAGTTCTTTATGTATTCATATCCCTTCCTGGATATGTGATTGGCAAGTATTTTCTCCAAGTTTGTGGTTTGTCTTTTCATCCTCCTAACAGTCTTTCACAGAGAAAGAAATTATAATATTGGTTAAGTCCAATTTATCATTTTTTTTTCTTTTTATGGATCATGTTTTGGTGTCAAGTTTAAGGTTGTTTTGTTTTTGTTTTTGTTTTTGTTTTTGCCTAGCCCTATGTCTAAAGATTTTCCCCTATGTTTATTTGTAAAACTTTTATAGTTTTACATTTAAATGTGTGTTGTGTTTTTTAAAAATTTTTTAATGTTTATTTATTTTTGAGAGAGAGAGAGAGAGAGAGAGAGAGAGAATCTGAAGCAGGCTCTAGGCTCTGAGCTCTCAACACAGAGCCCGATGCAGGGCTCAAACCCATGGACCGCAAAATCATGACCTGAGCTGAAGTTGGACACTTAACCGACTGAGCCACCCAGGCGCCCCAGTGTGTGTTGTGTTTTGAGTTAACTTTTTTATAAGTTATGGGAAATAAACTAAAGGTTCTTTTTCTTTTGCCCATGGATATCCAGTTGCCCCAGCACCATTTGTTGAACAGGTTGTCTTTCTAATGTTAAATTGCCTTTGCACCTTTGTCAAAATCCACTGGGCATATTTTCATGGGTCTATTTCTAGGTCCTCTGTTCTGTTCTGTTGATCCATGTATGTATGTATGAGTCTGCTCACACCACACTCTTTTAGTTACTGTAAGAGTAACAGTAACTGTATAGTGTAAGTCTTGCATTTTGGTAGATTGGTTCCTCCCATTTTAATCTTTTTTTCCCCAAATTACATTAGGTATTCTAGATTATTTGCCTTCCCATGTGATATCTTGAATTTTATATCTATAAAATATCTTTCTGGAATTTGATAGGAATTGCATTAAATCTGTATATAAATTTGGAGAGAAATGACATGTTTACTATGTTGAGTCTTCCAATCCATAAACATAATTTATCTTTTAATTTATTTAGTTGTTTGATTCCTCTCATCAGTGTTTTATGGTTTCTAGCATATGAGTCAGTACATGTCTTTTTGGATGTACATCTAAATATTTAATTTTTTAGCAACTGTAAATTGTATTTTCAGTTTTGGTTTCAACATGTTCATTGATAGCATATGGAAATATAGATTTTTAAAATATTATCTTGTATCCTGTGACCTTGATGAACTCACTTAGTTCCATGAGGATATTTTTGTGGATTACTTGGAATCCACTGAAAATTGGGGCAGTTTTATTTCTTCCTTTCTGCTCTCTCTACCCCCCCCCCCCCTTTTTTTTTTTTTTTTTGCCCTATTGCACTGGCTAGATATTCTTGTACTATATTGAATAGCAGTGATAAGAGTGGAAATCCTTGCCTTGTTCTTGATCATAGCAGGAAATCTTCAAGTTTCTTTGTATTAAGTATGTTGTTAACTATAGGTTTTTTGTAGATATTCTTTATCAAGTTGAGGAAGTTCCCCACTATTCCAGTTTTCTTCAAATTTTTAGCATGAATGGGTATTGAATTTTGTCAAATTGATATGATTACAACAATTGATATGGTTTTTCTTCTTTTGCCTGTTAACATGGTAGATTATATTGATTGATGTTTTTATTAGCTTTATTGATATATAATTATCATATAATATGTCCATTTAAAAGGTACAATTCAATGATTTTCACTATATCCACTGAATTGGATGGTGATAGCCACAATCTATTTTGGGGCACTTTCACTAACCCAAAATAAAGCCCCATATGTATGGTCAGTCCTCATTTTCCTTGTATCTTTCACTCCTCTCCTAATGGCAGCCACTAATCTACTTTCTGTCTCGGTAGGTTTGTCTATTCAGAAGACTTCATGTATAAATGGAATGAGGCAATATGTGCTCTTTTGTGACTGGCTTCTTTTACTTAACAGTGTTTTAAAAGTTCATCCATGTCATAGCATGATCAGTATATTATTCATTTTCATTGTTGAATAGTATTCTATCATATGGATATACCACATTTTATTTATTTATTAATAATGGACATTTGGGTTGTTTTTACTTTTTGAGGGTTATGAATAATGCTCCTATAAATATGTACGTGTTTTTTTGTGGGCATGTGCCCCATTTCTCTTGGTTATCTACCTAGAAGTAGAATTATTGATTCATATGGTAAGTGTATAGTTAACATTGATCAATTTGTGAATCCTTAACTAGTTTTGCATCTCTGGAATAAATTCTACTTGGTCATAGTGTATATTATATATTGTTGAATTTCCTTTGCTAATATTTAACTATTTTTGTGCCACATTCACTCCCTCCCTCCCTCTCTTCTCCCTCCCTCTCTCCCTCCTTCTTTCTCTTCTTTCTTTCTTTCTTTCTTTCTTTCTTTTCCTGCCTTCTTCTTTCTCTTTCTTTTCTTTTCTTTCTCTTTCTTTCTTTCTTTCTTTCTTTCTCCTTCCTTCCTTCCCCTCCCACCCCCTTCCCCCTCTCTCCCTCTCTCACAGTTTCTTCCTTCCTTCCTTCCTTATTTCCTTCCTTCCTCTTTATTTCTTTCCTTCTTTTTTTTTTTTTTTTTTAATTTATTTTTGGGACAGAGAGAGACAGAGCATGAACGGGGGAGGGGCAGAGAGAGAGGGAGACACAGAATCGGAAACAGGCTCCAGGCTCCGAGCCATCAGCCCAGAGCCTGACGCGGGGCTCGAACTCACGGACCGCGAGATCGTGACCTGGCTGAAGTCGGACACTTAACCGACTGCGCCACCCAGGCGCCCCTATTTCTTTCCTTCTTTGCTTCTTTCTTTTCTCTTTTCTTTTCTTTTCTTTTCTTTTCTTTTCTTTTCTTTTCCTTCTCATACTGCCTCTGATTTTGGTATAAGGATAACACTAACCTCATAAAATTAATTGGGAAGTGTACCTCATCTTCTTGTCTCTGTCTGATTTTGGTATAAGGGCAACAGTAACTTCATAAAATTAATTGGGAACTCTTCCCTATTACCAACCTCATCTTCTATTTTCTAGAAGAGATTGGGTAGAATTGGTGTTATTCTTCTTTCAATGTTTGTTAGAAGTTTGCAGTGAAATAATCTGGCCCTAGAGATTTGTATTTTGGGAATTCAAAAATTCACAATCTACTTAGTAGTTGTAGCATTATTCAAATTATCTATTTTATATTGGGTGAATTGTACTCATTTGTGCTTTTTGATAAATTGGTCCCTTTCATCTAAGATGCCAAATTTATGTGTGCAGAGTTGTTCATAATGTTCCATTATTATCCTTTTCATGTCTGTAATGTCTGTAGTGATGTTCCCCATTTAATTCCAGACATTGGTAATTTCTATTCTTTTTTTCTTTGTCAGTCATAGTAGAGGTGTTTGTCAATTCTATGGATGTTTAAATTTTTTTTTAATGTTTATTTTTGAGAGAGAGAGAGATAGAAAATGCACATGGGAGAGAGGCAGAGAGAGAGGGAGACACAGAATCTGAAGCAGTCTTCAGGCTCTGAGCTGTCAGCACAGAGCCTGATGCAGGGCTTGAACTCACAGACTATGAGATCATGACCTGAGCTGAAGTCAGATGCTTAACCAACTGAGCCACCCAGACACCCCTCTATTGATGTTTTAAAAGAACAGGTTCTTTGTTTCATTGATTTTCTCTGTTGTTTTTCTGTTTTCTAGTTCATTGATTTTTACTCTTATATTTATTGTTTTCTTACTTCTGCTTTCTTTGGTTTATTTTGCTCTTCTTTTTCTAGGTTACTAAGATGGGAATTAGTTAATTTGATGAGAGTTTAGATTATTGATTTGAGACCTTTTCTTCTTTCCAGAATGAACATTTAATGCTGTAAACTTCCCTCTCATCACTGCTTAGCTTTATTCCACAGATTTTGAAATGTTATATTTTAATTTTGTTTAGTTCAGTACAATTTTTATTTCCCTTGAAACTTCCTCTTTGACTTCTGGGTTATTTAGAAGTGTGTTGTTTAATTTTCAGGTATGCAGATTTTCTGCTTGTCTTTCTGTTATTAATCTCTGATTTGATCATGGCTACAGAACACACTGTGTGTTTTCAATTCTTTTAAATTTTCTGAGGTTTGGGTTGGGAGATCCAACATGGCAGAGAAGTAGGGGGATCTGAATTTACCTCATCCCTCAAACACAGCAATGTGGAGGCCAAAGGACTCTGAATTCCAAGAGTCCAGGCTGCAGAGTGACAGAGATGTCTCCAGGGACACGCGGGGACAACCTGGCAGGCCATAGGTGCATGATTGTGAACTGGGAGAGATAAAATGGATGGCATAGGCACTGATGGGAGGGATTCCTCTTCTGCAGAGAGACAAAGGAAAGAGAAATAGAGGCTGTGGAAGGACAATATCTGGACAAGAGAAAAACCACAGACTGGGATGGAGAAAGATCCAGTTACTAACTGTGGGGCTTTCTCTGGACTGGTGCCAGCTGCCCCGTTTGTGCACCTGCGGAGGAGGGGAGCCAGCTCCTGGTTCAGTAACTAGTTCAGAGGTGCAGTCCACAGTGGGAGAAAGCAATACCCTCCCTGGAGTGCTGTAGGAAGAAGGTATATAACTGTTCAAGGGACAAAGACTGCCTGCACCCACCAGCCAGAGGCCATACATTGATGGCATGGAGCGGCACTTCCCTGAAACTAGGGTGCACAGGGGGACCCTTTAAGATATCGGGGTTTAAATCCCAGCCAAGAGCCAAGGAGGTTCAGGAGTTGGTGGAGTGGGACAAACTGCTTCATTTGCACCTGTGGCACTGCAAGGACGGCCTGAACAGAGTGGTCTGGGACACCCAGTCCATGGATGTTGCCATTTTTCTCCCTATCACCAACAAGGTGGGGCTTCAGGGAATGGACAGTGGGCCCACACTGGAGGCAGGACTGGTGCACACCAAACCATGCCCCTCCATGCCAGGTAACTGCATATCTACTGTACTGAAGCAGTATTGATGCTGATGAACCAGACAGCCCCTCCTCCAGACCAGCACTGCCACCAGTTCCAAGGCACCCAGCAGTTTTGCATTTTTTGATTTAATTCTTGGAAAATTCATAGTATATATATGTTTTTTTCTTCCTTATTTCTTCCCTCTAGTCTGGTTATTCTGATTGTTGGTTTGTTTAAGCAGACATATTTAATCTATTCTCTTTATACCTGTTCTATATCTCCTTATTTATTTTCCTCTCTCTCTCTCTCTCTCTGGATTAAGCCATATAGTTTATCTGCTTGGTCAATTTTCTTTTATTTCAACTCCCCCCTCCCATTGGTTTGTTGTAGCTGCTATTTTTGGTTGTTTTGTTTTGTTTTTTGTTTTTGTTTTTTGCTTGTTTGTTTTTTGTTCATTTGTTTTTTGTTGTTTTTTGTTTTGTTTGTTTTCTTTTCTAGGGCTACTTCAATGAACAAATCAAAGCACACCTGATGGAAGGTCCAAAACATCACTATGGGGAGGGAGATAAAGCAACCAAAGTCACAACAACAGAGAGCAAGGAACACACTCCAAAAAAGCACCTCCTGAAGGGCCAGGCCCTGGACAGTGTATGACCCCTCTTTAATATAGTAGTGCTCACAGGTGCAGGACACATAACAAGCTTTTAAAACACATAAGGGACAGAAAACTAGCCAAAATGATGAAACAGAAGAATTCTCCTCAAAAGAAATTCCAGGAAGAAATGACAACTAAAGAATTGATGAAAACAGACATAAACAATCTAACTGAACAATAATTTAGAATGATAGTAATAAAATTAATTACTAGGCTTGAAAAAAGGAGAGAAGACAGCAGAGAATCTATTGCTGCAGAGATCAAGGAACTAAAAAATAGTTATGATGAATAAAAATGCTGTAAATGAGGTGTAAAATAAACTAGACATAGTGACAGTGAGGATTGAAGAGGCAGAGGAGAGAAAAAGTGAAGTAGAAAATAAAATTATGGAAAAAGATGATACTGAGAAAGCTGAGAGAGAGAAAAAAATTCTAGACCACGAGGGGAGAATTAGGGAACTAAGTGATTCAATGAAACATAATATCTGTTATCATAGGAGTTCCAGAAGAAGAAAGAGAGAAAGGGGCGGAAAGTGTACTTGAACAAATCATAGCCAAGAACTTCCCCAGTTTAGGGAAGGAAACGGACATTGAAATCCAGGAGGCACAGAGAACTCCCTTCAGTGGTAACTTGAATTGATCTTCTGCACGACATATCATATTGAAACTGGCAAAATAGAAAGATAAAGAGAGAATTCTGAAAGCAGCTAGGGACAAACAGGCCTTAACCTACAAGGGTAGACACATAAGGGTAGTAGCAGACCTATCTACTGAAACTTGGCAGGCCAGAAGGGAGTGGCAGGAAATACTCAATGTGCTGAATAGGAAAAATATGTAGCCAAGAATCCTTTATCAAGCAACACTGTCATTCAGAATAGAAGGAGAACTAAAGGTTTTCCCAGACAAACAAAAACTGAAGGAGTTCATCACCACTAAACCAGACCCTAAGGGGGGGCTCTGTGAGTGGAATGTTGCAAAGATCAAAAAGTACCAGAGACACCACTACAAGCATGAAACCAACAGGATAACACAATGACTCTAAATCCATATCTTTGAATAATAACACTGAATGTAAGTGGACTAAATGCTCCTATCAAAAGACATAGGTTATAAGAATGGATAAAAAAACAAGACCCATCTATTTTCTGTCTATGAGAGACCCATTTTAGATCTGAGGACACCTTTATATAGAAAGTGAGGGGATGGAAAACCATCTATCATGATACTTGTAAGTCAAAAGAAAGCTAGAGTAGCCATACTTATATCAGAAAAACTAGATTTTAAAATAAAAGTTGTAACAAGAGATGAAGGGCATTATATCATAATTATGGGTCTATTCATCAAGAAGAGCTAACAATTATAAATGTTTATGCACCCAATTCAGAGGAACCCCAATATATAAAACAATCACAAACCTAAGCAATCTTATTGGTAAGAATGTGGTAATTGCAGGGATTTTAATACTACACTTACAACAATGGACAGATCATCTAGGCAGAAAATGAATAAAGAAACAATGATCCTGAATGATGCACTGGACCAGATGGACTTGACAGATATATTCAGAACTTTTCACCCTAAAGCAGCAGAACACACATTCTTCTCAAGTGCACGTGGAATATTCTCCAAGAGAGATCACATACTAGGTCACAAAACAGCCCTCAATAAGTGTAAAAGAATTGAGATCATACCATGCACATTTTTAGATCACAATGCTATGAAACTTCAAATCAACAACAGGAAAAAGTGTGGAAAACCTCCACATGCATGGAGGTTAAAGAACATCCTACTAAGGAATGAACAGTCAACCAGGCAATTAAAGAAGAGATTCAAAAAATATATGGAAACAAATGGAAATGAAAATACAACAGTCAAAATCCTTTGGGGTGCAGCAAAGGCAGTCCTAAGAGGAAAATACATTGCAATCCAGGCCTATCTGAAGAAATAAGAAAAATCCCAAATACAAAATCTAACAGCACACTTAAAGGAACTAGGAGCAGAACAGCAAAGACACCCCAAGGCCAGCAGAAGATAAATAATAAAGAGCAGAAATAAACAATATAGAATCCAAAAAAACCATAGAACAGATCAATGAAACTAAGAGCTTGTTTTTTGAAAAAATAAAATTGATAAACCCCTAGCCAGACTTCTCAAAAAGAAAAAAGAGAGAACACAAATAGATAAAATCATGAATGAAAATGGACTTATCACAACCAATCCCTCAGAAATACAAACAGTTATCAGAGAATACTATGAAAAATTATATGTCAACAAACTGGACAATCTGGAAGAAATGGACAAATTCCTAGACACCCACACATTGCCGAAACTCAAACAGGAAGAAATAGAAAATTTGAACAGACCCATAACTAGTGAAGAGATTGAATCAGTTATCAACAATCTCCCATCAAATAAGAGTCCTGGGCCAGATGGCTTCCCAAGGGAATTCTACCAGACATTTACAGCAAAGTTAATACTTATCCATCTGAAGCTGTTCCAAAAAATTGAAACGGAAGGAAAGCTTTGGCTCATTCTATGAAGCCAGCATTACCTTGATTCCAAAACCAGACAGAGACCCCACAAAAAAGGAGAGTTACAGGCCAATATCCCTGATGAACATGGATGCAAAAGTTCTCAACAAGATACTTACAAATTGAATTCAACAGCATATAAGAAGAATTATCCACCATAATCAAATGGGATTCATTTCTGGGCTGCAGGGCTGGTTCAGTATTCACAAATCAATCAATGTGATACACATTGAATGTGTAGATAGATTTGGGTAGTGTTGACATTTAATAATATTTATTCTTCCAATCCATGAGCATGGAATGTTTTTCCGTTTCTTTGTCTTCTTCAATTTCCTTCATAAGTTTTCTATAGTTTTCAGCATACAGATCTTTTACATCTTTGGTTAGATTTATTCCTAGGTATTTTATGTTCTTGGTGCAATTGTAAATGGGATCAGTTCCTTGATTTTTCTTTCAGGTGCTTCATTATTAGTGTAGAGAAATGCAACCGATTTCTGTATATTGATGTTGTACCCTGAGACTTTGCTGAATTCATGTATCAGTTCTAGTAGCCTTTTGGCCTTCCATGTAGAGTATCATGTTGTCTGTGGAAAGTGAAAGTTTGACATCTTCTTTGCCAATTTTGATGCCTTTTATTTCATTTTGTTGTCTAATTGCTGATGCTAGGACTTCCAACACTATGTTAAACAACAGTTGTGAGAGTGGACATCCCTGTCATGTTCCTGATCTCAGGGGGAAAGCTCTCAGTTTTTCCCCATTGAGGATGATATTAGCTGTGGGCTTTTATGATGTTTAGGTATGTTCCTTCTATCCAGAATTTCTTGAGGGTTTTATTAAGAAAGGATGCTGTGGGGTACCTGGGTGGCTCAGTCAGTTAGGCGTCTGACTTTGGCTCAGGTCATGATCTCATGGTTTGTGGGTTTGGGCCCCGCATCAGCCTCTGTGCTGACAGCTCAGAGCCTGGGGCCTGCTTCAGATTCTGTGTCTCCCTCTCTCTTTGCCCTTCCCCCACTCACACTCTGTCTATGTCTCTGAAAAATAAATGTTAAAAAAAGTTGAAAAGAAAGGGTGCTGTATTTTGTCAAATTCTTTTTCTGCATCTATTGACAGGATCAGACTATAGATGCTGGCGAGGTTGTGGAGAAATGGGAACCGTCTTGCACTGTTGGTGGCAATGCAAAGTGGTGCAGCCACTCTGGAAAACAGTGTGGAGGTTCCTCAAAAAATTAAAAATAGAGCTACCCTATGACCCAGCAATAGAACTACTAGGAATTTATCCAAAGGATACAGGAGTGCTGATTCATAGGGGCACATGTACCCCAATGTTTACAGCAGCGCTATCAACAATAACCAAATTATGGAAAAAACCTAAATGTCCATCAACTGATGAATGGATAAAGAAGATGTGGTTAATATATACAATGGAATACTACTTGTCAATGAGGAAGAATGAAATCCTGCCATTTGCAGCCACGTGGATGGAATTGGAGGGTATTAAGCTAAGTGAAATAAGTCAGTCAGAGAAAGACAGATATCATATGTGTTCACTCATGTCGAACTTGAGAAACTTAGCATAAGACCATGGGGTAAGGGAAGGGGAAAAAACAGAGGGAGGGAGGCAAACCATAAGAGACTCTTAAATACAGAGAACAAACTGCGTGTTGATGGTGGGGGGAGAGGGGAAAATGGCTGATGGGCATTGAGGAGGGCACTTGTTGGCATGAGCACTGGGTGTTGTATGTAAGCAATGAATCATGGGAATCTACCCCCAAAACCAAGAGCACACTGTACACACTGTATGTTATCCAATTTGGCAATAAATCATATTAAAAAAATAAATTTTCTGAGGTTTGTTTTATGGTCCAAGATGTAGTATACATTGGTATATGTTCTATGGGCACTTAAAAAGTATGTTCTGCTGTTGTTGGGTGGAGTATTCCATATGTGTCAATTAGATCCTATTGGTTGATGGTGTTATTCATTGCGTCTATATCCTTGCTGATTTTCTGTGTGGTTGTTCTATTAATTGCTGAGAGGGAAATGAAATTTCCAACTATAGAACTGTACATGTGTCTTTCTTCTTTCAGTTCCATTAGTTTTTTGCATCACATATTTTGCAGTTCTGTTGTTTGGTACATACATATTTAAGATTTCTATGTCTTTTTAGTAAATTGACTCTTATTATTATATAATGTCTCTCTTTGCACCTAATATTTTTTCTGAAGTCTATCTTATATCAATACAGCCAGTTGTGCTTTCTTTGGATTAATGCTTGAATATCTTTTTCCATTCTTTCACATTTTAGCCTACTTATATTATTATTTTTGAAGTAATTTTTTTGTAGACTGTACATAGCTGAATCATGTTTTATAATCCACTCTACCAGTCTCTGTCTTTTAATTATATTTATACCATTTATATTCAATGGAAGTTTAATGTTAGGAATGTGGGTTGTTTTATTTTGTAATTCCATTTTGATTTATCTCCTGTATTTTTGAATATATCTCTTTTGTAGCTTTTTCAAGTTGTTTCTCTAGGTGTTAAATTATATATACAATACTTGTCATAGTGTTATCATTTTATCAGTTTGAGTTAAATTTAGAAAAACCTTACCCCTCTCTATATCCTTTTACTTCCTCCATTTGTGATAAAGTTGTCTTAAATATTTCCTCTACATAGATTTATAACTACATCAAAGAGTGTTACAATTTTTGTTTCAAAATCAAACATAATTTAGAAGATCCAAGAGGAGAGGAAAATGTTGTATTTACCCATTTCTTGTTTCCATTTTTTCTTTTTTACCTTCCTGATGCTCCAGAATTCCTTCCTTTAGCTGTCCTTTTATGTTTTGATAACTCCCCTTTGCCATTCTTTTAGGATAGTTCTTTCAGTTTTGTCCATCTAAGAAGGTCTGATTTCATCTTCATTCTTGAAGGATATTTTCACTGGATAGAAGATTCTAGGTTAATAGTTTTTATTTTTTCATTACTTCAAAAAATATTCCACTTCTTCTGTCATTTGAATTGTTTTTACTGTCTAGGTATATTGTCATTTGCTAGTGGTTTCAAGAGTTTTTCTTTTTCTTTAGTCTTCAGAAGTTTGTCTATTTTATGTCTTGATGTGGATTTCTTTGAATTTATCATTTTTTAATATCATTAAGTGTCTTGGATCTGTAACGTTTATGTGTTTTGCCAAATTTGGGGAGTTTTCAGCCCTTATTTCTTTAAATGCTTTTTCAGCTACACAGTCTTTCTCTTCTTCTGGGATTCTGATTACATGAATGTTAAATATCTTATTATTGTCCCACATGTTTCTGAGGTTCTGTTAATTTTTTTAAAACTCTATCAGATTGTATTTCTGTTGTTCTGTCTTCCAGTTCATCAGTTCTTTTCTCACCACCCCCCCTCCATTTTTTTGTTAAGCTCATCTTTGAGTGTAATTTTTCTATTGTTTTTTTTTTTTTCACTTCTATATGGCTCTTCTTTTCTGAGACTGTTTCTTTGCTGGGATTTTCTCTTTTCCCCCCATTTGCTTCAAGTGTCTGTTATTGCTTGTTGAAGTGTTTTTATTTTGGCTGCTTTAAAAATTTCAGTCAGATAATTCTAACATCTTTTATTTAAATGTTTTCTTCTATTTTTTTCAAGTTGAGGTTTTCCTGGTTATCACTGTGACAGTTGATTTTTTTTAATTAAAACCTTTTGAGTTTCATTGAACATTTTGGGTATTATGAAACTCTGTATTCCTATTTAAAGTTTCTTTTAGCTGACTTCCTCTGACACCACACCAGCAGAAAGGCCTGACTTCCTCTGACACCACACCTACCATCCTGGCTGGAAGGGGGTAAAGCACCATATTACTTCTTATGTGGCTTCTAGTGACACCATTGGGGGTGCCCTCATTACTGCCAAGCAGTGGTTAAAGTCCTGACTTTCCACTTGGCCTCCTCTGAAATCTTAGCAAAGATGGGGAGGGGTTCTTTTTATTGCAGGGAGGGGTAAAGTTTAGGTTCCCAGTGTGTGGTTTCTGCCTACACAGGGGTTGAGGGGTGTGTAGGGAGGAGATGGGACTACCTAGCACCCAGTAGAGGTGAACATCCCAGATCCCCATAAGTCTTCTCTGACACCAATAGGGATGGGGGCCTGGCTCCTTTATTTCAGCCTGGGGAGGGTGGAGGTTTAGACTCCCCACTTGGCCTTTGCTGTCTTGGGTGGATATGGGTTTGCAGTGTTTGGCTCCAGTAAAGCAGTTACTGCCTAAAAGTTTTCTGTCCTGCTAAGCTGCACCTTAACTACTCCTTTGGTTAGAAAAAGTAGGCTTTAGGGGAGCCTGGGTGGCTCAGTCTGTTGAGCGTCCGACTTTGGCATCAGGTCATGATCTCGCAGTTCGTGAGTTTGAGCCCCGCGTCGGGCTCTGCTGACAGCTCAGAGCCTGGAGCCTGCTTCGGATTCTGTGTCTCCCTCTCTCTGCCCCTTTCCTGCTCATGCTGTGTCTCTCTCTCTCTGTCTCTCAAAAATGAATAAGTGTTAAAAAAAAAAAAGCATGCTTTTCTTGGGACTTTTTTGCTTTGTGCTTGTTGGTCTTTCCAGGTTGCCAACTTCTTCAGCACCCTTTCTGGGATATATGAGGCAAAATAAAAATTCAGGGGCCTCACTGCTCTGTCATTTCTTGGGTCCCTAACCAGTTTTCTTTCTTCTCTCTACCTTTCAGAGTCTTCTTATGGTTGTTTTATACAAAATGTCAGGTTTTTCATTGTATTTATCAAGAGAAAGAGGGAAAAGTAGGTCTACTCTGTCTTCCTGGGAGCAGTAGTCCTGAGATGTATCTTTATAGTGTTGGCAGATATCACAGTATGTTTCCATGCTGGCCTGAATTCTTCAGGAGAGGAGAATTGTAACAATACAACTGAGTAGGTGAGAGTGGGTGGGCTCCAGTGTACCCAGTAGGGTTGCAAACTGTTGTGTACTTGGGAGGCTGGACATTTTATTCTCATTCCTACTAGTTTTGTCAGTGTGCCAATTCTGGGACTTTTGCTATCGGAGACATTCATCACCTTCACTGTTCTCTGCTTTGAATCTCAGTGTCTGGCTCCTGCTTGGGCTCCCAGGTCAGCATCTTCCTGCTGAGTTTGGCCAATAGGAAGCTCTGCTGGGAGATTGAGGGATGGGGAGAGGTAAGCTGGTACTTCTTACCACTCCACTCTGCTTTGGGAGGCATCTCTTCTGGCACTCCACCTTCTTTCAGAAAGGCCCACCATGGTTTCTGCACTCACTTCTTCCTCTGCTCTCAGCTATGGTGGGGTGGAAATTTTCCCACTGTTGCTAATTGTTAGCCTTTGGTGAGTGTCACAGCATGTCCATCTCTTGTGTAACCAGTTTCCACGGTTACGTCTTCAGCTTCTAGTTCCTTCTTGGACCCTGGTTGATTCAGTCAGTGAAGGAAGGAAGAGGCAAAGGCAGCAGCTGAGGTTGAAAAGGAGGGAGGGTGTATGGGAGTTTAAGGAGGGAGATGGAGGAGAACAGGAATGAAAATTGCCTTGGGAGATGTGTTAAAATTGTTGGGCAGTTTTAGGACCCAGTGGGAACACTGCACACAGAAGTCATGTAAGACTGTCAGAACCACAGAGGGTTCTCTATGGCTACATTCAGCTGCTTAGATGCTGGCACAGGGCAGGAAAGCCAATGTTGGGAGTTTTGCCATGGGTGGCAGACAAACCCCAGGGTAGCCCCCATGATCCCTACTGCCTGGTGGTCATGTCCTTGTGTGATTCCCTCCCCTGAGTTAAAGGTAGGCCTTGTGCCTGGCTTCCAA
This sequence comes from Panthera uncia, assembly GCF_023721935.1. NCBI lineage: Eukaryota > Metazoa > Chordata > Mammalia > Carnivora > Felidae > Panthera > Panthera uncia. Next base: position 116,514,005 of record NW_026057582.1, read on the forward strand.
CCAGTAGGATATGGCAAAGGCAGTTGATGGGATGTCACTCCTGTTTTTGTTACATTATGTAAAATTTTGCCTTGCCAGTGGATTCACTCTGGAGACTCTCATGGTTGCTTGATGAAGTGAGCAGTTGGACGAGTCCACATGGCAAGGAACTGCAGGAACCTGTAGAAGGTGAGGGTGGCTTCTGAGAGCTTAGTGTGTGGTCTCTAGTCAACAGCTATCAAGAAGCCAGGGCCCCAGTCCTGTAGGACCAGGAAGTGAATTCTGCCAACATTGAGTCATCTTGGAAGCAGATTCTTCCCTCGTTGAGCCTCTAGATAAGAAAAAAAGCCTGATGACACCTTGAGATTCTTAGCAAATGACCCAGCTAAGCCTGCCCCAACACCTGACCCACAGAAACCCTGAGCTTATAAACATGTGTTGTTTTAAGCTTACCAATTTTGTAGTAATTTGTTATGCAGCAATAGAAAACTCACACATCAGGTGAGCTTGACAGAATGAGTTGGGGCAAGTAGGAGGAGAGGGTTTGCTGGGAAGAGGAGTGGGGACAGGGGGTGTTTGGCTGATGAAGAAGCAGAGAAGCTCCCTGCCATTGAGGTGATCACATAACTGAGAGTCCAGGGGGTGGGAAGCATCATCTCTGTAGATGTTGAAACCAAAATATGACAAAGGTAGAACAAGACCACAAGCTATGATTCAGATCTTCAAAGAATGAAGAGATATGACCAGGAAGATATTAGTTGTTTCAGTAAGGGGTTGGTGGGGCATTCCAATGACATGTTCTAAAGCAGCTGGAATACTTTAGGGATGGGAGAAGATTGCAGTGGAGAACAAGGAGGATACATTTCCAAACTCTTGGTAGGACTAACTACATAATTTCTGGAGCCCCATGCAAATGAAAATGTAGGGCTCCTTTTTTAAAAAACGGGAAAAAAGTGATGTTAAGAGTATTAAAATGTAAAGCTTTTTCCTTTCTTCCACACTCTTTTTCTTGACTTGTCACAGTATTTTAAAATGTCATTATTCTAAGGAAGGACAAATTAAAAACCTAAATTATTAGCATGAATGTCATCCCTGATCTTTATTTTGAAGTATCATTTTAAATGCAAATATGAGAGCATTTAACTTGTAGGTGGAATCAGGAAAGTTGTACAATTTGTATTTTGCAGTTCATACATGCATGTGGACTTTGTTTTTACCAGACAATGGAAACATTGCATTAAACTAATGTAAATGCATTTACTTTACTTTTTGATACAGGCATATTCTACCAACACTCCACCTTCTTCTTACTGATGAGTGAGTCACAAGGAGTGGTGAATCCATGTATTGTACCCATTGAACCCATAGTCATGTACATTGCTTCTCAGTGTTGCAAATCCTGCTCAACCAAAGCTCACAACGAGTGTTGGGTTCAAAGCAACTATTGAAAGCAAACCATTCTGCTGCAAATCGAAGGTTATTTCTGGGGTTATGGGATGCTAGCAAATGTAAAAGAATAAAATTGTAATGGTTAGAAATATAATCCAAGAGTAGGACATCATAACCTTTTAATTTTACTTTCAATAAGCAGTTGTTTTCATTTTCATAGTAGGTATTATTTTCTCATTACAAAGGTATTAATTTGTTAGATGCAAAACCCATAAAACCATAGCATAGACAGGAACAAAGGAGAAAGCCCCCACCATCCAGAGGTACTCATGTTTCAGAGACTGGGTCTTTTTGGTCTTCTGTTCTATGAAAATGCTATGTATATATTTATATCAAGAAAAATATCATAGTTTATAAATGTTTTTTCTGTATCCTTAATTTTCCCCCATATCAATCAATATCCTTATAGAGCATTTTAGTTGAATAGCATTTCGTACTGCACACATATTACAACTTAACTAATGCTTCAGAGAGAGACTGCATGGATTCCATATGGATTCCCCAAAGTGCAAACAATATTTCCAGTTTGCTTTTCATCAACAGTGGTTTCTTTCTGGCTGACCTGGTGAGAAGAGTGACAACGGAACATGCATCTAGAGAACAAAGATGGTGGGCTGACCTCTGGTGTGCTGGAGATGGAGCTACATCAGTCATCTGCTCCTATGTGTGCTGGTCTGGGAAGGCCAGGGCTGGCGGTACCTGCCACCAGCAACCACAGGCTACTGCAGGGAGTCAACAGGGTAGACCCCACATCCCCCTACTCCAGCAGGGCAACTGGGCAGAGCTGCTTGGCTTCTGTGGACCAGGATTTTGGTTCATTCCTCACAGAGCAGAGGTGAGTTTATAATAGTTTTATCTGGTAAATGTGGAAGCCACACATATTGTGTTTTATGAGTGTAGTTCCCCTATTTTTTGTGGGAAATTTTCAGATATTATACAAGGAATGCAAGAATCTTTCTGTCATTAGATCACTTTCCTGGCCTGTTTCAAATGAATGCTCTTTCTAAAATGTAGCTAACATAACTCCAAAAGATTACAAAAATAGAAAAGAGTTTTTAGCATGAACTTGGAATTTATTATATTATTTTAAGGCATTAAAAGTATTCCATGATTTTAAAAAGCACATGCTGTATCCTTATATGCTTATATATATGTATCTTGAAATATGCTTTATTCCTATAAATGTCAAGTGAATCATTTCAATATTTTTTTCACGTTAGAAAAATCTTGATTTACATTAAAAAAACTTTTGATAAACCCTTAAATATTTACCAAAGTAAAACAATAAATAGGTATAAAAGTGTGCTATAAGTGTCTATTCATACCCATGTAGGGACATACTGGTTACCCTACAGATCTGGGTATCCTGGTCCCTACAGGCAAGAAGTCCTGCTTAACCAGGACCCACGCAGTACCAGTGGTCTAATGTTGAAAAAGGCAAAGATCACAGAAATACATACAAGTGTGGTATATAGCCCTGCCACTTGTCTGAGACTGCCTTCTCAGGTCCTAGCTCTGCATGGCATCTGCTTTGATGCTTGGGAGTTTGCTGTCATCAGCATCTTTGGCTCAAGCTGCTCCGCTGCTGTGTTCCTGTGAATATAGAACGTCGGCACAGTAGGTGTGCGGGGATGGGGAGAGGTACCTGCCCATGAGTGTGCCTCTCTGGAGCTGAGTAGGGGATTGTCACTGCCTGGCCCACCTGAACCAGTAAAGGGCTGCAGGTATGGTGGGGCTGGGTCCACTTGTCAAAGCATGCGCACAGGGCTACCTAGCCCATGGGAGAGCTTCCCACTGGGCTGGGGTGGGTGGGCAGCTCCCAGCTGTGAGGGCCAGTTTTATTTTGTAAAGGGCTAGAGGAGGCCATTGCCTGTTTGTGTCCCACACCTGGAACTGTGGGGGTGGGGCAGCTCCTTACCTGGGAGGCCCTAGAGAGATAAAATAGGTTGGCCATGGCTCCAAGCCACACTCCACTACCCCAACTGTGCAGGCAGCTAGGAGCAGGCAAAGGAGAAGGGCCCCTCTACCACCACCCACTGCCTCAGGTTGGCTGAGGCTGGGTGTGAGGCTGGCTTTCTCACATTCTCGATTGACTCTAAGTAGATTTACACCTGGAGATAGGAGAGAGCTATGGGCTCCACCTGAGTCAGAGTAAAAGGACAAATCTATATAGAACGATATCTCAGAGATTTTCTGATTAGGTTCCAGACCACCACAAGAAAGCAGGTATCTCAATAAAGCAACTCAAATGAGTTTTTGGTATCACAGTGAAAATAAAAGTTATGACTACACTATACTGTAGTCTAATAAAGTGTGCAATAGTATTATGTCTACAAAAACAATGTGTATATCTTAATTAACAAATACTTTATTGCTTAAAAATGCTAACCATCAAAGATGGCTGAGAAGTAGGGGAACCTGGATTTCCCTTGTCCCTCAAACACGGCTGTATTGAGGTCAGATCACTTGGAACACCCAGGAAATCAACCTGCGGAGTGGCAGAAGGATCTCCGCAGGTGGAGGGAGACATTGGAGGGATCGAGGTATGTGTATATTAATTGGGGGAGATAAAATGGCATAGGCAAGGTGGGGAGGGAGCCCCTTTTGTGAACAGACAAAAGGGAGAGAAAGAGAGAAGGATTCAGTATCTACTTAGCATTAGAGGAAAACCTCTCCAGACCATGGACTGGGGAATGAGAAATATGGAGAGTGCCGGTTTCCATTTTGCAAACAGCCTTAGGAGCTGAAACTTGGAGGTATGAAAGTGCCCGACTTTCTCTGGACTGGAGCCGGCTGTGTGTGCACGCCTGGCGGGAGAAGGAGCCAGCCCAGGGTGCTGTAGCAATCTCAGGGGCTCACTGGGAGAGAATAGTCCCTTTCTTCCAGTACTGTGGGAAGAGGATTTATTGCCTCCCCAGGACAAAAGACCCTTTGGTGGCAGCCAAAGACCTTTTATCAGCAGGGCTGAGGGGCCCTACAGCTGGACAGGGTCCCCACAGTGCAGGACCGTTTAAGACATCAGGGTTTGAATCCCAGTCGAGTGCCTAGAAGGCGCAGGAGAACTGTGGAGCAGGGCAAGCTAACTGCTATTCTGTGATGGCTGCCTAAGTAGCATGGTTTGAGACACCCGGTTGGGGGAGAGATCGGAGTGTTGGCCATTTTTCTCCCAAACACCAACATGGAGGGACTTCAGGGAAGCAGCACTGCAGTCCACCAGTGGAGGCGGGCTTACACCAAACCCCGCTCCTCCATGCCTGGCAACTGCTTTTCTACTGGAGCTAGACTGAGCCAACGCAGCCAACCTCTCCTCCAGGTCAGCATAGCCACTGGTCCAAGGCACAACCAGACAACTGTTCTTTGTTTTTGTCTGTTTGTCTCTCTGTCTGTTGGTTTGTCTGTTTGTTCTTCTATTCTCTCTACCATCTTCTTTTTTTTCTTTTGGAATCAGGCTCATAGTTTCTGATTTGTTTTTGGTCAATTCATATATATATATATATATATATATATATATATTTTTTTTTTTTTTGTTTTTTTTTGTTTTTTGCTGTTTAGTCAGGCATTTTCACTCTTTTTACACCTTTCCAATATCTTCTTTTTCTTTATTTTCTCTTTCTCTGGATTAAGACTTATACTGTTTAGTCTTCTTTTCTCCCTTTTCATTTTTCTCTTTGTGTGGGATCAGGCTTCCCCCCCACACCCTTTCCTTTTTTTATAGGGCTACTTCAATGAACAAATCAAAGCACAACTGGTTGAAGGTCCAAAAACTCCACCACTACAAGAAAGGAGGAGCTTTGAAGAGGACTGACCAGTGGGATAGAGCAGCCAAAATGCCACAATAGAGTGTATGCAACACACCAAAAAATTCCTGAAGTGCCAGGCCCTGGATAGTGTATGACCCCTACTTAATATAGTAGTACTTCCAGGTACGGGACATATAACAAGCTATTAAAACATGTAAAAGACAGAAACCTAGCCAAAATAATGAAACAGAAGAACTCTCCTCAAAAGAAAATTCAGGAAGAAATGACAGCCAGAGATTTGCTCAAAACAGATATAAACAATATATCTGACAACAATTTAGAATAACAGTCATAAGACTACTAGCTGGGCTTGAAAAAAGCACACAAGACACCAGGGAAAACCTTTCTGCAGACATCAAAGACCTAGGAACTAGTCAGGATAAATTTAAAAATGCTATAACTGAGATGCAAAACAAATGATACAGTGACTGCGAAGATGGAAGAAGCGGAGGAGAGAATAGGTTAAGTAGAAGATAAACTTACAGAAAAAAAGAGGGAAAGGAAATTACTAGAACATGAGGGGAGACTAGGAGAATTAAGTGATTCCAAGAAACTAAAAAATATCCAAATCATAGGAGTCTCAGGAGAAAAAGAGTGAGAAAAAGGGGCAGAAGGTTTATTTCAGCAAAGTATAGCTGAGAGCTTCCCTAATCTGGGGAAGGAAACAGGCATACAAGTTCAAGAGGCACAGAGAACTCCCTTCAAACTAACAAACCAGGTCAACGCCATGACATATCATAGTGAAACTTACAAAATACAAAGATTTGAAGGAGAGTTCTGAAAACAGCTAGACACAAAAGGTACTTTTGTGTACTTTATGTGTCTACTACAAGGGTAGACACATGATGTTAGTAGCAGACCTGTCCACTGAAACTTGGCAGGTCAGAAGGAAGTGGCTGGAAATATTCAATGTGCTGAATAGGAAAAATATTCAGCCAAGAATCCTTTATCCAGAAAGTCTGTCCAGAATAAAAGGAGAGAGAAAGGCTTTTCCAGACAAACAAAAACTAAAGGAGTTCATGACCACTAAACCAGCCCTGCAGAAAATCCTAAGGCGGACTCTGAATGGGAAGTAGCAGCAAAGACTACAAAGGACCGGAGACATCACCACAATATGAAACTTACAGATAATACAATGGCACTAAATCCATATCTTTCAATCATCACTCTGAATGTAAGTGGACTAAATGTCCCAATAAAAAGACATAGAGTATCAGAATGGATTGAAAAAAGAACAAAATCCATCTATATTCTGCCTACAAGAGACTCATTTGAGACCTAAGGACACCTGCAGATTGAAAGTGAGAACCATCTGTCATGCTACTGGATGTCAAAAGAAAGCTGGAGTAGCCATACTTATATCAGACAAACTAGATTTTATTTATTTATTTATTTATTTATTTATTACTATTTAAAATAATTTTTTTTAACGTTTATTTATTTTTGAGACAGAGAGAGACAGAGCATGAACAGGGGAGGGGCAGAGGGAGAGGGAGACACAGAATCTGAAACAGGCTCCAGGCTCTGAGCTGTCAGCACAGAGCCCGATGCGGGGCTTGAACTCATGGACCGCGAGATCGTGACCTGAGCTGAAGTCGGATGCTTAACCGACCAAGCCACCCAGGCGCCCCTATTTATTACTATTTTTAAAATGTAATTTATTGACAAATTAGTTAATGTACAGTGTATACAGTGTGCTTTTGTTTTTGGGGGTAGATTTCTGTGATTCATGGCTTACATACAACACCTAGCACTCATCCCAACAAGTGCTCTCCTCAATGCCCATCACTCATTTTTCCATCTCCCCCCCATCAAACCTCAGTTTGTTCTCTGTATTTAAGAATCTCTTATGGTTTGCATCCCTCCCTCTCTGTTTGTAACTATTTTTTCTCCTTCCCTTCCCCCATGGTCTTCTGTTAAATTTCTCAAGTTCCACATATGAGTGAAAATGTATCATATCTGTTTTTCTTTGACTGACTTATTTCACTTAGCATAATATGCTCCAGTTCCATCCATGTTGCTGCATATGGAAGGATTTCATTCTTTCTCATTGCCAAATAGTATTCCATTGTATATATATAAACCATATCTTCTTTATCCATTCATCAGTTGATGGACATTTAGGCTTTTTCCATAATTTAGCTGTTGTTGATAACACTGCTATAAGCATTGGGGCACATGTGCCCCTATGAATCAGCACTCCTGTATCCTTTGGATAAATTCCTAGTAGTGCTATTGCTGGTTTATAGGGTAGTTCTATTTTTAATTTTTTTGAGGAACCTGCACACTGTTTTCCAGAGCAGCTGCACCAGTTTGCATTCCCTCCAACAGTGCAAGAGGTTTCCTGTTTCTCCACATCCTCACCAGCATCTGTTGTTTCCTGAGTTATTAATTTTAGCCACTCTGACCAGTGTGAGGTGGTATCTCAGTGTGGTTTTGATTTGTATTTCCCTGATGATGAATGATGTTGAGCATCTTTTCATGTGTCTATTGGTCATCTAGAGGTCTTCTTTGGAAAAGTGTCTATCTATTCATGTCTTCTTCCCATTTCTTCACTGGATTATTTGTTTTTCGGGTGTTGAGTTTGGTAAATTCCTTATAGATTTTGGATACTAACTCTTTATCCAGTATGTGATTTGCAAATATCTTTTCCCATTCTATCAGTTGCCTTTAGTTTTTTTGATTGTTTCCTTTACTGTGAAGAAGCTTTTTATGTTGATGATGTCCCAATAGTTCATTTTTGCTTTTAATTCCTTTGCCTTGGAGACATGTTGAGCAAGAAATTGCTGTGTCTGAGTTCAAAGAGGTTGTTGCCTGTTTTCTTCTGTAGGATTTTGATGGTTTCCTGTCTCACATTTAGGTCCTTTACCCATTTTCAATTTATTTTTGTGTATAGTATAAGAAAGTGGTCCAGTTTCATCCTTCTGCATGTTGCTGTCCAGTTCTCAAAGCATCATTTGCTAAAGAGATTGTCTTTTTCCCATTGGATACTCTTTTCTGCTTTATTGAAGATTAGTTGGCCATATATTTGAGGGTCCAATTCTGGGTTCTCTATTCTATTTCATTGATTAATGTGTTTGTTTTTGTGTCAATGATGATTGCAGCTTTGTAGTAGAGGCTAAAGCCAACAAACTAGATTTTAAAACAAAGACTGTAATAAGAGATGAAGAAGGGAATTATATCATAAGTAAGGGGTCTACCCATCAAGGAGAGCTAACAATTGTAAATTTTTCTGCTCCCAATGTGGAACACACAAGTTTATAAATCAATTAATCATAAATACAAACAAATGTATAGATAATAATACTGTAATTGTAGGGGATTTTAATACTCTACTTACACAATGGACATATCGTCTAGGCACAAAATCAATAAGGAAACAATAGCTCTGAATGACACATTGGACCAGAGGGATGTAACAGATATATTCAGACTTTTCATCCTAAAGCAGCAGAATACATACTCTTTGTGAGTGCACATGGAACATTCTCCAACATAGATCACATACTGGTTCACAAAACAATCCTCAACAAATATAAAAAGCTTGAGATCATACCATGCATATTATCAGTCACAATGCTATGAAACTTGAAATCAACCACAAGAAAAAATTTGACAAGCCCCAAAATACACAGATGTTAAAAAACATCCTACTAAAGAAAGAATGGGTCAACCAGGAAATTAAAGAAGAAATTTAAAAATATATAGAGACAAATGAAAATGAAAAAACAACAGTCCAAACCCTTTGGGATGCAACAAAGGCAATCCTAAGAGGAAAATACATTGCAACTGAGGCCTATCTCAAGAGGCAAGAAAGGTCCTGAATACACAACCTAATCTTACGCCTAAAGGAGATAGAAAGTCAGCAGCAAAGAAACCCCAAAGTCAGTAGAATAAGACACATAATAAAGATTAGAGCAGAAATAAACAGTATATAATAAAAAATTAGTACAACAGATCAATGAATCTAAGAGTTGTTTTTTTGGAAAGAATAAACAAAATTGATAAACCCCTAGCCAGACTTTTTTTTAATTAAAAGAAATTTAATGTTTATTCATTTTTGAGAAACAGAGAGAGACAGAGAGAGCAGAGAGAGAGGGAGACACAGAATCTGAAGCAGGCTCCAGGATCTGATCTATCAGCACAGAGCCCAATGCAGGGCTTAAACCCATGAACCATGAGATCATGACCTGAGCCAAAGTTGGATGCTTAACTGAGTGAGTCACCCAGGCACACCCCTAGCCAGACTTTTCCAAAAGAAAAATAAAGGACCCAAATAGGTAAAGTCATGAATGAAATAGGAGAGATCACAACCAATACCACAGAAATACAAACAATTATGAGAGAATACTATGAAAAATTATATGCCAAAAAAACTGGACAATATTGAAGAACAGACAAATTCCTAGATAGTCACAAACCATCAAACCTCAAACAGAAAGAAATAGAACATTTGAACAGACCCATAACCAGTGAAGAAATTGAATTGGTAATCAAAAATTGTCCCCCAAAATAAGATTACTGGACCAGATTGAATTCTACCAGACATTTAAAGCAGAGTTAATACCTATTCTTCTCAAGCTGTTCCAGAAAGTGGAAATGGAAGGAAAGCTTCAAGACTCATTCTATGAAGCGAGAATTACCTTGATTCCGAAACCAGACAAGACCCCACTAAAAAGAATAATGAAAGCCCAATATCCCTGATGGAATTGGGCAGAAATTCTCAACAAGATACTAGCAAATCTAATTAAACAGTACATTAAAAGAATTATTCACTATGATCAAGTGGGATTCGTTCCTGGGCTGCAGGACTGGTTCAATATTCACAAATCAACCAACATTATAGGTCACATTAATAGAAGAAGGAATAAGAACCATATGATCCTGTCAATAGATGCAGAAAAAGCATTTGAGGGGTGCCTGAATGGCTCAGCTGGTTGAATGTCCGACTTCAGGTCATGATATCATGGCTCGTGAGTTGGAGCCCTGTATCAGAGTCACCACTGCCAGTGTGGAGCCAGCTTTGGATCCTCCGTCCCCTTCTCTCTCTGGTCCCATCCCCACTCATGCTTTCTGTCTCTCAAGAATAAATAAACACTAAAAAAAGAAAAAGCATTTGACAGAATACGGTATCCATTCTTAATAAAAACCCTCAAGAACATTGGGATAGAAGGAATATACCTTAATATCATAAAAGCCATATATTAAAGGCCCACCATTGATATCATCCTCAATGAGGAAAAACTGAGGGCTTTCTCTAGATCAGAAACATGACAGGGAGTCCACTCTCACCACTGTTATTTAACATAGTGTTGGAAGTCCTAGCCTCAACAATCAGACAACAAAACAAAATAAAAGGCATCCAAATTGGCAAAGAAGAAGTCAAACTGTTACTCTTCACAGATGACATGATACTCTACATGGAAAACCCAAAAGGCTCCACCAAAAAACTGCTAGAGCTGATACAAGAATTCAGTACAGGTGCAGGATATAAAATCAATCTACAGAAATCAGTTGCATTTCTATACACCAATAATGAAGCAACAGAAAGAGATATCAGGGAATTGATCCCTTTACAATTGCATCAAAAAACCATAAAGTACCTAGGAATAAACCTAACCAAAGAGGTAAAAGATCTGTACACTGGAGACTATAGAAAGCTTGTGAAAGAAATTGAAGAAGACGCAAAGAAAAGGGAAAACAGTCCATGCTCCTAGATTGGAAGAACAAATATTGTTAAAATGTTGACACTACCCAAAGCAATCTACACACTCAATGCAATCCCTATGAAAATAACACCAGCATTCTTCATAGAGCTAGAACAATCCTAAAATTTGTATGGAACCACAAAATACCCCAAATAGCCAAAGTAATGTTGAAAAGAAAAACCAAAGCTGGATGCATCATTATCCCAGGCTTTAGCCTTTATTACAAAGATGGAATCATCAAGACAGTATGGTATTGGCACAAAAACAGACACATAGATCAATGGAATAGATCTGTGGATCTATTGGAATAGAATCTATGTATCTGTGTGGAATAGAATAGAGAACCCAGAAATGGACCTACAAATGTATGACCAACTAGTCTTCAATAGAGCAGGAAAGAGTATCCAATGGTAAAAAGATAATCTCTTTAGCAAATGGTGCTTGGAAAACTGGACAGCAACATGCAGAAGAATGAAACTGGACCACTTTATTACACCATACACAAAAATAAATTGAAAATGGATGAAAGACCTAAATGTGAGACAGGAAACCATCAAAATCCTACAGGAGAAAACAGGCAGCAACCTCTTTGACCTCGGCTGCAGCAACTTCTTGACATGTCTCTGAAGGCAAGGGAAATAAAAGTAAAAATGAACTATTGGGACCTCATAAAGATAAAAAAATCTTCACAGTGAAGGAAACAATCAACAAAACTCAAAGGCAACTGATGGAATAGTAGAAGATATTTGCAATTGACATATAGGAAAAAGTGTTAGTGCCAAAAATCTATAAAGAACTTACCAAACTCAACACCTGAAAAACAAATAATCCAGTGAGGAAGTTGGCAGAAGACATGAATAGACACTTTTCCAAAGAAGACATCCAGATGGCCAACAGACACATGAAAAGATGCTCAACATCGCTCATCATCAGGAAAACACAAATAAAAACCACACTGAGATACCACCTCACACCAGTCAGAGTGGCTAAAATTAACAACTCAGGAAACAAGAGATGTTGGAGAGGATGTGGAGAAAGGGGAACCCTCATGCACTGCTGGTGGGAATGCAGTGTGGCGCAGCCACTCTGGAAAACAGTGTGGAGGTTCCTCAAAGAATCAAAAATAGCAGACTACACTGTATGTTAACTAACTTGAGAATAAATTTTTAAAAATGCTTACCATCATCTGAGCTTTTACAAGTTCTAATAGCCAATTACAAATCACCATAACAAATATCATAGTAGTGGAAAATTTGAAATATTGCAGGGACACCTGGGTGGCTCAGTCAGTTGAGTGTCCTACTCCTGATTTTGGGTCAAGTCCTGATCCATGGTTCGTAGGATCTAGCCCCATGTCAGGCTCCTTTATGATAGCGTGGAGACTGCTTGGGATTCTTTCTGTTGGGAAAATGGTACCAATAGACCTTCTCCTCACAGGGTTGCCACAAATTTTCAATCTGTAAATAATGCAATATTTGCAATGCTCAGTAAAAGGAAGCACAATAAAACAAGGTATGCCTGTAAGTTATTTAGAGGCTGTGACAGGAAAGAAAATGGAGGCAGTTCCTGCTTTATGCATGTAAGGTCAGCTGTTCAATAAACTGAGTATTAATACTTATAATCTTGAAAGTCAGGATAAGTAAGAAATGACAAAGGCTGAGAATGAAAGAGGCCAATAACAGACAAAACTCATTTAGGAAGAGACTGGTCAAAAGCACTGGAAGGGTTGGGACATTAGGATGGTCCCAACCAGTATGTAAAGGGGATGAAAAGCTAATGAGCTTTTAATTTACAGAGTAAGACATTGAAGTGGGTAACAGTCTGCACGACTAGGAGAGTATTTTTACAAATTCTTTTACCTTCAGTGTACCAGGAGGCAACCTGGAGACACACATTGTGGGCTTCACAGGCAGGAGGTCTTGTCCTTTGGGACCTGATTCCAGGTACAGTAGGATGGAGAGCATGAGGAGGGTGTGCTCAGGGCTCAGGAAGGTCAGTTGGGATGTACCAGCAGCTGCCTGAGGATTGGAGAAAACTTGGGGGACAAAAGAAGGCCTCTGTGCAGCTCTCTCAACCCTTCTGTCCCCACATGGTGAGGATAGAGCCCAGAAATTTCTACCCTCCTCAACAGGGGGACAAACAGAAGGAAGTATCTAGGGAGCTAGTCTGGGGACCTCTTCATCAGGGCAAAGGGCCAGACCTCAGGGATGCAGGGATGGTCCATAGGTTTAGGGTAAGGGAGGTGAGAGTAGGTGGAAGCCAGGAGACAACAGCCATAGATGAGGACAGGTCCCAGGGATGGTAGAGATGAGCACTCATGAGCCACAACTTCCCCTGTAGAGCTTCTAGGAGAGGGAGCAACAGCAACTAGGAAACCTATAGGGGCAGCTCACAAAAGACCCAGGAGAATGGCTGTTGGCTAGTCCTCCTGTGGTGTGAGCCCTTAGGACAAGGATCAGCTTGGTGTAAGTATGGAGGGTGTAGTCCATCCTCACTTGTGCACTTAGGTGAGTTCCTCAAACAGCATACTCTTCCTGGGCAGGGATGTGCTGGTGTTGTCTGGTTGCCCCAGATGCATCTCTTTTTAAAGGTTATTCAAGGGCTTCATTACATTTTGCAATTCTTGTTTCATGAAAATAAGTATAAAATGAAGAGATGTGTTCACGTGGGTAATAAAACACAGAGGTCTTTCAAACCTAATATAGGTAAGGCAGGATGGAAATCACTGGATATGCAAACAAACAAACAAAAAAAGCAAACCAACTCTTTACCTCAGAGAATTGAAAACTTATTAACTGTTATAGGTTTGTGAAGAGAATGAAACTAAAGAATGCTATGGATAAGCTACAAATACATTGCTTAATATTGTGTTGAAAAGGTAATTTGGGATTTCATATTTTTTAACTCTCTGAGAACAGTCCTCTTGCAACCTGTTCATTTTCTGTTAATTCTGAACAGAAGGGAAGCAGGCAGATGTTTGTAGAGTGTTGCACCCCTTTTGTCCTTTGACTTCCAGCAAGTCTAGGGGCAGTTTCTCAAATCAGCTATACGACCTGTGTACAAACTGGTTAGTAAGTGTTTTCTTAAAACTATTAAAATCTTTGTGAAACAAGGCAGGGTATAGATAATGTGACTATCTACCTGGAGTTAGTGTTAGATCCCACAAGTTAAGGGCTCAGTTCCACAAAACTGTCCCCACTTTAGATGCCAATTGTAAGTACTAGGTATCCTGCACTTCTATCTGATTGGCTATTAATTGTGGGTTCTCATGACCCCCTCCTTAGGCTTGATAATTTGCGAGAATGACTCCTAGAACTTAGGAACAGACTTTACTTATGCTTACTGGTTTACTGTAAAGGATGCAACTCAGGAAAGGCCAAGTGGAAGATATGGATAAAGCAAGATGTGGGGTTAGGGGTGGCATAGTGTTTCCATACTCTCTCCACATGCACCAATTTCCCAGTATCTTGATGCATTTACCAACTCGGAAGTCTTCCTATCTGTCTTTTAGAAATTTTTTTAAATTTTAGTTTTTTAATTTACATCCGCATTAGTTAGCATGTAGTGAACAATGATTTCAGGAGTAGATTCCTTAATCCCCCTTACCCATTTAGCCCATCTCCCCTCCCACAACCCCCCCAGTAACCCTCTGTTTGTTCTCCATATTTAAGAGTCTCTGATGTTTTGTCCCCCTCCCTATTTTTATATTATTTTTGTTTCCCTTCCCTTGTTCATCTGTTTTGTCTCTTAAAGTCCTCATATGAGTGAAGTCATATGATTTTCGTCTTTCTCTGACTAATTTCATTTAGCAGAATACCCTCTAGTTCCATCCACGTAGTTGCAAATGGCAAGATTTCATTCTTTTTGATTGCCGAGTAATACTCCATTGTATATATATATACCACATCTTCTTTATCCATTCATCCATCAATGGACATTTTAGGCTCTTCCCATACTTTGGCTGTTGCTGATAGTGCTGCTATAAACATTGGGGTGCATGTGTCCCTTCAAAACAGCATACCTGTATCCCTTGGATAAATACCTAGTAGTGGAATTGCTGGGTCGTAGGGTAGTTCTATTTTTAATTTTTTGAGGAACCTCCATACTGTTTTCCAGAGTGGCTGCACCACTGTTGCATTCCCACCAACAATGCAAAGGAGATCCTCTTCTCCGCATCCTCGCCAACACCTGTTGTTGCCTGAGTTGTTAATGTTAGCCGTTCTGACACGTGTAAGGCGGTATGTCATTGTGGTTTTGATTTGTATTTCCCTGATGATGAGTGATGTAGAGCATCTTTTCATGTGTCGGTTAGCCATCTGGATGTCTTCTTTGGAGAAGTGTCTATTCATGTATTTTGCTGATTTCTTCACTGGGTTCTTTGGTTTTTGGGTGTTGAGTTTAATAGGTTCTTTATAGATTTTGGATACTAACCCTTTATCTGATATGTCGTTTGCAAATATCTTCTCCCATTCTGTCGGTTGCTTTGTAGTTTTGCTGATTGTTTCCTTCGCTGTGCAGAAGATTTTTATTTTGATGAGGTCCCAGTAGTTCATTTTCGCTTTCGTTTTCCTTGCCTCCAGAGACGTGTTGAGTAAGAAGTTGCTGTGGCCAAGATCAAAGAGGTTTCTGCCTGCTTTCTTCTCGAGGATTTTGATGGCTTCCTGTCTTACATTGAGGTCTTTCATCCATTTTGAGTTTATTTTTGTGTCTGGTGTAAGAAAGTGGTCCAGGTTCATTCTTCTGCATGTCGCTGTCAAGTTTTCCCAGCACCACCTGCTGAAGAGACTGTTTTTATTCCATTGGATATTCTTTCCTGCTTTCTCAAAGATTAGTTGGTCATACGTTTGTGGGTCCGTTTCTGGGTTCTCTATTCTGTTCCATTGATCTGAGTGTCTGTTCTTGTGCCAGCACCATACTGTCTTGCTGATTACAGCTTTGTAGTATAGCTTGAAGTCCGGGATTGTGATGCCTCCTGCTTTGGTTTTCTTTTTCAAGATTGCTTTGGCTATTCGGGGTCTTTTCTGGTTCCATACACATTTTAGGATTATTTGTTAGAACAAATAATCTGCGAAGAATGCTGGTGTCATATTGATAGAGATTGCATTGACTACGTAGATTGCTTTGGGAAGTATCGACATTTTGACAATATTTGTTCTTCCTATCCAGGAGCATAGAATCTTTTTCCATTTTTTTTTTTTTTTTGCATCTTCTTCAATTTCTTTCATAAGCTTTCTATAGTTTTCAATGTATAGATTTTTCACCTCTTTGGTTAGATTTATTCCTAGGTGTTTTATGGGTTTTGGTGCAATTGTAAATGGGATCGATTCCTTGATTTCTCTTTCTGTTGCTTCATTGTCAGTGAATAGGAATGCAACCGATTTCTGTGCATTGATTTTATGTCCTGCAACTTTGATGAATTCATGAATCAGTTCTAGCAGTTTTGTGGTGGCATCTTTGGGGTTTTCCATATAGAGTATCATGTCATCTGCAAAGAGTGAAAGTTTGACCTCCTCCTGGCCGATTTGGATGCCTTTTATTTCTTTGTGTTGTCTAATTGCAGAGGCTAAGACTTCCAGTACTATGTTGAATAACAGTGGCGAGAGTGGACATCCCTGTCTTGTTCCTGACCTTAGGGGGAAAACTCTCAGTTTTTCCCCACTGAGGATGATATTAGCGTTGGGTCGTTTTTATGTGGCTTTTATGATCTTGAGGTATGATCCTTCTATCCCTGCTTTCTTGAGGGTTTTTAATCAAGAAAGGATGGTGTATTTTGTCAAATACTTTTTCTGCATCTATTGAGAGGATCATATGGTTCTTGTCCTTTCTTTTATTGATGTGATGAATCACCTTAATTGTTTTGTGGATATTGAACCAGACCTGCATCCCAGGTATAAATCCCACTTGGTGGTGGTGAATAATTTTTTTAAGGTATTGTTGGATCTGATTGGCTAATATCTTGTGGAGGATTTTTGCATCCAGGTTCATCATGGAAATTGGTCTGTAGTTCTCCTTTTTAGTGGGGGGTCTCTGTCTGGTTTTGGAATCAGGGTAATGCTGGCTTCATAGAAAGAGTTTGGAAGTTTTCCTTCCATTTCTACTTTTTGGAACAGCTTCAAGAGAATAGGTGTTAACTCTTCCTTAAATGTTTGGTTGAATTCCCCTGGAAAGCCATCTGGCTCTGGACTCTTGGTTTTTGGCAGATTTTTGACTACTAATTCAATTTCTTTACTGGTTATGGGTCTGTTCAAATTTTCTATTTCTTCCTTGGTTTCAGTTTTGGTGGTGTATATGTTTCTGGAATTTGTCCATTTTTTTCCAGATTGCCCATTTTATTGGCATATAATTGCTTATAATGTTCTCTTATTGTTTTTTTTTTTTTACCCTTTAGTATGAGTTTATTTATAATCCACCCCATGCCAAACACATGTTTCAGGTGGCTTACAAAGTTGCAGATAATCCCAGATAGAATAAACTTCAAAAACAGCAATGGATTTGAGGCAAACAGAGCATGATGGTAGCCAGGGGTGAAATGAGGGCTCCAAACCTGGGAAGATCTTTGCATTTCATACAGGTGAGACCTAAACTGGGCACTCAGCTGTTTATCTGCCAAGGGCTAGTGCAAAATGGAATTGGTTGCATAGTATGGTCGTGTACAATTTTACACAATGGGTTGATATTTTCAGAATGGTTCCCACACATATTGACCTTGAGGAGGCCCTCCATCTGCTCTGTGACTGTGTTTCCTGCTGCCAACCTCAGTGGAGGCTGCCCTTTTCCCCATCTCCCATGTACCTCGGGATGCTTCAGAGTCAGTGCCGTCCTCCACAGTCACTGTTGTTTCCAGGCCATATTTTATCTATGTTTTTGTAAAAGCCTGTACTCCTCTGTCATCTCCCAGCCTCTAGATGCTTCCTCTCATCCTGCAAATACTTTGGCATCTAGCTCTCACTCTTCCACTGCACCCCTGTGCTACTCTGGACCAGAATGGACGCCCATCCAACACCGAGCCACTCAGAGCCTGTCCTCATGACTTTCAGCATCCAGCTCATCCTGCCCCAGCCATGCACTGTCATCTGCATTCCGCACTTCCGGAATCACCTACGCAATACCCTCAGTGCAGCATTCTCGACTCTGGTTGCACACTAGAGCCACAGGCTCACTAAATACCAGTGCCTAGGCTCCACCCTCTGAAATTCTAATTTAATTGACTCAGAGTGGGCCACAGACACCTGACCACTTTTTATAGCTGCCCAGGTGTTTCCAATATGCAACCAGAGTTGAAATTACTGTTCTAGCAGGTAATGACTGCGGGCACTGTGCTTTCTGCTTCATTCACTTACTCCAGCTATGTCCTGTCTTCAGCCTCACTGTGCTTCTTTTTTTTTTTCATGAAATTTATTGTCAAATTGGTTTCCATACAACACCCAGTGCTCATCCCAAAAGGTGCCCTCCTCAATACGCATTACCCACCCTCCCCTCCCTCCCACCCCCCATCAACCCTCAGTTTGTTCTCAGTTTTTAACAGTCTCTTATGCTTTGGCTCTCTCCCACTCTAACCTCTTTTTTTTTTTTTCCTTCCCCTCCCCCATGGGTTTCTGTTACGTTTCTCAGGATCCACATAAGAGTGAAACCATATGGTATCTGTCTTTCTCTGTTCTTATTGTTGTTTTTATTTCTGCTGTGTTGATTTTGATCTCTCCTCTTTCATTCTTGATTTTATTTATTTAGGTCCTTTCCTTTTTCTTTTTGATCAAACTGGCTAGTGGTTTATCAATTTTGTTATTCTTTCAAAGAACCAGCTTCTGGTTTCATTGATCTGTTCTACTGTTTGTTTTGTTTCGATAGCATTAATTTCTGCTCTAATCTTTATTATTTCCTGTCTTCTGCTGGTTTTGTGTTTTATTTGCTGTTCTTTTTCCAGCTCTTTAAGGCGTAGGGTTATGTTGTGTATCTGAGATCTTCCATCCTTCTTTAGGAAGGCCTGGATTGCTATATACTTTCCTCTTATGACTGCCTTTGCTGTGTCCCAGAGGTTTTGAGTTGTGGTGTTGTCATTTTCATTGGCTTCCATGAACTTTTTAATTTCCTCTTTAACTTCTTGGTTAGCCCATTCATTCTTTAGTAGGATGTGGTTTCGACTCCAAGTATTTGTTACCGTTTCAAATTTTTTCTTGTGGTTGGTTTTGAGTTTCATAGCTTTGTAGTCTGAAAATACGCACGGTATGATCTCAATGTTTTTGTATTTGTTGAGCGCTGATTTGTGTCCTGGTATTTGGTCTGTTCTGGAGAATGTTCCATGTGCACTGGAGAAGAATGTATATTCTGGTGCTTTGGGATGAAATATTCTGAATATATCTGTTAAGTCCATCTGGTCCAGTGTGTCATTCAAAGCCATTGTTTCCTTGTTGATTTTTTTGACTAGATGATCTGTCCATTGCTGTGAGTGGGGTGTTGAAGTTCCCTACTATTATAGTATTACTATCAATGAGATTCTTTATGTTTGTGATTAATTGATTTATACATTTGGGTGCTTTCACATTTGGCGCTTAAGTGTTTAAAATTGTTAGGTCTTCTTGGTGGATAGACCCCTTGATTATGATATAATGCCCTTCTGCATCTCTTGATACAGTCTTTATTTTAAAGTCTAGACTTTGTGATGTAAGTATGGCTACTCTGGCTTTCTTTTGTTTACCATTAGCATGATAGATGGTTCTCCATCCCTGTACTTTCAATCTGAAGGTGTCTTTAGGTCTAAAGACCTAAAGACACCTTTAGGTATCTTGTAAATAGCATATAGGTGGATCTTGTTTTCTTATCCATTCTGTTACCCTATGTCTTTTGATTGGAGCATTGAGTCTATTGATGTTTAGAGTGAGTACTGAAAGATACGAATTTATTGCCCTTATGTTGCTTGTACA
Organism: Panthera uncia; assembly: GCF_023721935.1. NCBI lineage: Eukaryota > Metazoa > Chordata > Mammalia > Carnivora > Felidae > Panthera > Panthera uncia. The sequence goes on from NW_026057582.1 coordinate 116,533,859, forward strand.
GTTGAAGTTTCTGGTGGTGTTCTGGTCCTTTCTAAGTTTTGTTGCTTTTGGTATTTATTTATGTATGTGTGTATGTATGTATGTATGTATGTTTGCATTTTTTCATCTTTTCTCCTCTCAGAGAGTCCCCCTTAAAATTTCTTGCAGGGCTGGTTTAGTGGTCACACACTCCTTTAATTTTTGTCTGGGAAACTTTTTATCTCTCCTTCTATTTTGAATGACAGCCTTGTTGGATACAGAATTCTTGGCTGCATATTTTTCCAATTCAGCACATTGAATATATCCTGCCACTCCTTTCTGGCCTGCCAAGTTTCTGTGGATATGCCTGCTGCAAACCTAATCTGTCTTCCCTTGTAGGTTAAGGACTTTTTTTCCTTTGCTTCTTCCAAGATTCTCTCCTTGCCTGAGTATTTTGTGAATATGAGTATGATATGCCTTGTTGATGGTCGGTTTTTGTTGAATATAATGGGAGTCCTCTGTGCTTCCTGGATTTGGTGTCTGTGTCTTTACCCAGGTTAGGAAAGTTTTCTGGTATGATTTGCTCCTGTAACCCTTCTATCCCCACTTCTCTCTCTACCTTTTCTAGGACACCTATGGTTCTGATGTTGTTCCTTTTTAATGAGTCACTGATTTCTCTAATTCTTAAATTGTGCTATTTTGCCTTAATCACCCTCTTTTTTTCTGCATTATTCTCCATATGTTTGTCCTCTATATCGCTGATTATCTGTTCTGCCTCATCTATCCTTGCTGCTGTGGCATCCATTCTATATTGCAGCTCAGTTACAGCATATTTTATGTCATCCTGACTAGCTTTTACTTCTTTTATGTCTGCAGAAAGGGATTTTAATATATTTTGACTCCAGCTAGCATTCTTATTATCATGATTCTAAATTCTGGTTCAGACAACTTGCTTGTATCTGTGTTTGTTGAGTCCCTGGCTGTCGTTTCTTTCTGTTCTTTCTTTTAGGGTGAATTCCTTCATTTCGTCATTTTGAAGGGAGAAAAGGAATTAATGGGGTAAAAAAAAATTAAAAAAATAAAATGAAAAAATATTAAAATTAAAAAAATTACAAACAAACACACACACAAAATTGAATAAATGATGCTAGATTCTAGGTGTGTTTTGGTCTGGGTGTTGAAAGGGGCTTGACAGATTAGTGAAAAAAGGTGAAAGAAAAAGAAGGAAATTAGTTAACAATGTGAAAAAATGAATACACTGATGTAGACTAAAGTGAAATTATGTAATTAAAATAGAATTTGAAAAAATTTACACAAAAGTGAAAAATATTGTAGAAAATATTAAAGGAAACATTAAAAAAATTGAAAATAAAAATGAATTTTTTCTCTTTATTCAAGGAAAAGAAAAGAAACGAAAAAGAGAAAATAGAAAAAAGAAACAAAAAAAGAAAGAAATTGAATAGATGGACCAGCAAACAGACTGAAATACGATTAAAATTACTTCGTTTTCCCCTAGAAGTCAAACTATGAATCGCTTTTATAGTCCATAAACTAAGCAGGTGGAGAGACTGGTGCTCCTGAAGAGCGAGGTTGGCCCAGTTAGGCGGGGCTTAGTGTAATGGCTCTGTTCTCCACTAGATGGCACTGCTTAGCTTACTGGGGTGGATTGTTGTGGTGCTTGTAGGTGTGTATGTGCATGCGTGGGAGCAGTGAATATGGCCTCATCCAGCTACTCAGTCTCTAGTATCTGTTCTCCCTGATCAGCAATCATGCACCTGTCCTTTATCTTCAGCTTCCATCCACTCCCTGCTTTTACACAGTCTGTGACCAAGTCCCAGACAGCACCTCTCTCCTGAGTTTTGTCTCAGATGCAGTTGTTTCTCCCGACCCCTTACTTTTGATGGACTGTGGCTTTGACTGGTTCTGCCCTTCTGCAGAAGGGTCTCACCGAGCAATGGCCAGGTGCTGGTCGTCCCCAGGAACGTTTGTGGGACTGGGTTGCTGCTGATGCCCAGAGACTGTGGCCGGTTGCCAGCCCGCCCCAGAAAAAGTTCTTGAGATAGTGTAGCAGCAGCCTTTCAGTTATTATGGAAAATCACAGCACACATCTGGCACCAGGCTTCACCCTAATGACATTGTTCCAGCACCAGCGAATGTGGTTGTTCTCCCAGGTCCACTGGAGCCTTGCCTTTGGAGGACCCACACAGCCTCCATCAGGTGTCCTTCTAGGAGGGGAACCGCCTCTCCCCATGTGGTCTGAAGAACCCGGACTCCACTCTGCTCCTGGGGATTTGCCCTTCCACCAGAGCACTGCCAGGTATTGAGCTGTGGAGTTTCAGACTTTGAGCTTCCCCTGTTCATAGTCTGAATGGAATTTAAACCCTCTCCTTTCTCCTTTCTCCCTTTTTAGTTCAGTCTTGTGGCTACTTCCACTTTTCCACTTTTTCTCCAGCTGCATTTGGTGGGAAGCACTTTTCCCATATCCCCCCCCCCCTCTCTGTCCTCTCTCTGCATGCAAAAGTGGCTCCCTGCCCTCCATGGCTTCTCTTTCCCCCAGTTCACCTCTCTGTGCCACATACCTGCTGATTTCTGTGGTTCAGGTGGAGCAGATTGTTGTGTTAATCTTCAGATCAGTTTTCTAGGTGTGCAGGATGGTTTAGTGCTGGTCTGGCTGTATTTCATGGACGTGAGACACACAAAAAACTTCATGATGTTCTACCATCTTAGCTCCTCCCCCCCATTTTTTTTAAAACAGAGATTATGTAGGCACCATTGATTAAATCATTGACAGTTGGTGATTGGATTCAATCTTCAGTCCTTCTCTTTCTTTCCACTGAGCTAGACTTCCTCTGAGTTAGGGATCAACTTGAGGTAAAGTTTAAGTTTTTCTCAGGAATTTTCTGGTCATTTGTCTGGCCTGAGTATGTGTGTGGCCTTTTAGATTCCCTTGTATTCGTGGCTGCTTTTGAATGTCCTAATTTCTCAAAGATTCTTACCCCAGTTTCTTCTATGGCCTTAGATGATCTATTGTATATCTCCACCTATAATATTTTGCCCCAGATGTTTGTGGGTTTGTAGTCCACCTTGAAGGTTTTGTTAGCAGATGACTGCTGATTTTCCCACCTGCACTGAGTTATGTGAAACAGAGATAAGCACATTTCATCATGTAGGAATCTTTCACGTAGCCCCCAGACAGCTTAGGATAGAGATGCTCAATACATTTCAAATGAAGTCTTTTTTGCCTTTTCTACTTTAAAAGTTTGGGATGAACTGAGAACCAGACTTCCACCTGTTCAAGAGTCAGATAACTTCCACATCAGGGAGTGTGTGGGTCAAAGGCAAGTGAAATGCCTCCAAACTTTCCTACCCTTTTGAAGATGGCTTGTTAATGTTTGGGCTTTTGGTTGATTGCTGTAAACCTTTGACTGTTTTCCAGAGCTCCTACAAAGTTGGTTCAAAAAACTTCTGGTCCTTCCTTACTTCTTTCCTCTCTCCTCCTCTTCCCCTTCCTTCCTTCCTTCCTTCCTTCCTTTCCTTCCTTCCTTCCTTTCCTTTCCTTCCTTCCTTCCTTCCTTCCTTCCTTCCTTCCTTCCTTCTTTCAGTTTCTGTGAGGGAAAGAGGGCTTAGAACTTCCCAGGTTTCCATTTTCCTCTCTCCTTTATTTTGAAGAGTCATTTTACAGTCTGTGGAATTATTAGTTGAAGGGATTTCTTTCTGAACATACTGTTGAGCCACCATATTGAGATTTTTATTTCACTTATACTTTACAATTATAGAACTTCTATTTGTTCTTTTTAATACTTTTTCTTTACTGATATTCTCTATTTTATGACACACTAGTCTCATTCTTGCATATAGTTCTTTAAATATGGGTTCCTTTGGTTTTTTGAACATGTTTAAAATCACTGATTTAAAGTTTTTGTTTAGGAAGTCCAATGTCTGACCTTTTTCAGGGAGGGTGCCTATTAACCATGCTCCTTGTGTATGCGCCATACATGCCTTTGTATGTATCATAAGTTTTTGTTGAAATTGGAAGTTTTAAATGATATAGAGTGGAAATTCTGGAAATCAGTTTCTTCCTAAGGTTCTTTCCTAAGGGAGAAATTCTTCCCCTTTCCTATGGTTTGTTGTTGTTGCTGTTCTTTAGTGACTTTCCTGAGTGAATTTTGTTAAGTCTGTATTATTTATTGTGTGTTGCCATGGAATTCTCTTAGCATAGTGATTTGATGACAAAGATTTTTTTAAATTTTATTTTATATATTTAGAGAGAGAGCGAGAGAGAGAGGCAGAGAGAGAGAGCGAGAGACAGAGAGAGAAAATCCCACAAGGTGTAGAGAGAAAGGGAGAGATGGTGGGAGAGACAGAGAGAGAGAGAGAGAGAGAGGGAGAGAGAGAGATTGAGAGAATGGAGCCCAGAGCAGGGTTCATGCTCACCTGAAGCAGGACTTGAGCTCACCCAAAGCAAGTTGTGAACTCATGAAACGTGAGCTCATGACCTATGCCAAAGTTGGATGCTTAACCGACTGAGCCACCCAGGTGCTTAACAGAGATATTCTTAAATGTCTAGAACTCCTAAATCTCCCTTTTTGCCCAGGGGCTATATGTGCATGTTGGGATAAACCTTTAACATTCAGTCAGGCACTCTGCCTTATTCTTCATTTCTTGCTTGTGCAAAGTCTCAAGGTCAGCCAGACATGACACATTAGGGCCTTCTCAGGTATTTCCTGGGCCTGTGCTTAGCCCTGGAAGCCCAGGCCCAGACTATGCACATGCATGTGGCTTCTGGATTCCCAAAATGTGTTGGAACTTTTCAAAATCCACAATACAACTAGCATATAAAAGAGCCAACTCTAGAACTCTGCCAAATTATCAATAACAAAAAAAGCAACCTACTGAATGAGAGAAGATATTTGCAAATGATATATCCATAAGGAGTTAATATCCAAAATATATAAATAACTTAAGAAACTCAACACCAAAAAACTGCAAACAACTCAATTAAAAAATGGGCAGAGGACCTGAGTAGACATTTTCCCAAAGAAGACATACAGATCACCAATAGACACATGAAAGGATGCTCAACATCACTAATCATCAGGGAAATGCAAATCAAAACCACAATGAGATATCACCTGAAACCTGTCAGAATGGGTATCAAAAAGACACTAAATAGCAAGTGTTGGGTGTTGTAGACTCTGGGTCTAAACTTCTCTCTTGTGTAGCAAGAGAGCAGGATGCAGGATGAAAAACAAGAGATGGCTAATGTCCGGGAAAAGACAAGAACCCTGAATAAAGGTCCTTGCCCCATTTTTATTAGGATCAGAAGGCTTACAAACATGGTGATGGATGTGCACAAAGAGACAATGAATCTGTGAACATTAACTGTGGATGTGAGGGAAAGGGGGTCTTGAAGATATTCGGATTAGGGGTTTGGGTTAATACAAAACAAAATCCGGGCACTGGGCAGTCGGGAGGAGGTTGTTTATTGCGGACATGAGGCAGCGCCTCTGTTTATCTTAGCTAGCCTAGGGGATGAGACAGATAGGGGAAATAACCTCAGGGTTAATAAGGCATCTTTTCTTTTGTTAACCATCTCCACTCTGGCTGCTTTGCGAAGCGGTCTATAGTCCAATTCACCAATTTACCTACCTTGGCCCTTTTCTTCTGTCAAAGCAGCTTTTCTGCTATAGTAGTAAATTGGGGGCATTTTTGCCCTGCATGCCTAGTCTTGTTTACCTCATATACCTTTGTATTGGGAGCCTTTGTGCCCATTTCTATTTTGGGCCTTTGCCCCTCCCTCTCTCTTCTGGGGGCTCTGCACCCCCTTTCTATTTTGGTGTGTCTTTGAACCTCCCTATTCCTGGTGCCTTTTCACCTCCCTATTCTTGGGGTGCCTTTGCACGCCCATATTCTTGGAGTGCCAATCTGGTTTACCCAAACTCAGGTGTGAGCATTCTATGGTTTTGTATTTCTTTATGCCTTGTTAACCTATTGGTGTAAGCCTGAGGGATTCCTAAGCCTATCCCCCAGATTTGGGGAGGGTGTGAGAGAAAGAAACCCTTGTACACTGTTGGTGGGAACAACTGTCAAAAACAGTATGGAGGTTCCTCAGAAAATTAAAAATAGAAATACCATATGGTTCCATAATTCCACTACTGGGTATTTACTCAAAGAAAACAGAAATACTAATTGAAAAATATATATGTATCCTATGTTTATTGCAACATTATTTGCAATAGCCAATATATGGAAGCAATCTAAATGTCCATTGATAGGTGAATGGATAAGGAAGATGTCTATATATCTATATCTATATCTATATCTATATCTATATCTATATCTATATCTATCTATATCATCTATATCTATATGTCTATATCTCTATACACATCTCTCTATATATACACATCCATATATACATATATATACATCCACAAGAAAGAATGTGTATATATATACACACACACATACACACACACACACACACACACACACACACACACTCATATCCCTCCAAAAATTGAGATTGTGTCATTTATGACAACCTGGATGGACCTAGAGGGTATTATGCTATGTGAAATAAATTAGACTGAGCAAGAGAAATCTTATATAATTTCACTCATATATGAAATTTAAAAAAACAACAAATGAATAAACAAACAAAAAGCAGAGTCATACCTGTAACAAACTGATAGTTGTCAGAGGGGAAGGGAGTGGAGGAAGGGAAAAATGGGTACAGTGGGAATTACAGGCTTCTAGTTATGGAATGAATAAGTCATGGGAGTAAAAGGGACAGCATAAGGAATATAGTCAGTGATATTGTCATATCATTGTATGGTAACAGATGGTACTATGCTTGTGATGAACATAGCATAATGTATAAGCTTGTTGAATCACTAATGTTGTACACCTGAAACTAATATAATAGTGCATGTCAATTATGCTAAAAAAAGAGAGAAAAAATATTTAGCCCCCCCTGAAAGTATTATTCTGGCAATTTTTATCTGTGTTTTTGTTGCTTTTGTGGTGAAAATTTTTACTGGTTCTTATTCTGCCATTCCAGCTGTTACATCCTATTGATTTTATTTGAAAGAAAATCTCATAAAGATAATATTTCTGAGATACTAAGTGGAAGTACATTTCTGTCCCTGCAAGGGTACAGGAAGTTTGGATTTGTCTTAGAACAAGCCAGTCATAGCTCACTTTTGTATTTCAAGCTAGGATTAAAAAAAATCAACAATATCAGGGTGATAGCTTTGTGAGGTTGGCAGGGAAGTGCTGGTCTGGCTGGGCACATCACTGCTTGCAGTGCTCCACTGAGGGGTATGTCAGCATTGCTTGAGGAAGTGCCCACATCAGTGGTCTATGACAGATCCCTGGTCTTCAATTCTGGGCAGACATGCTGAGGACCTACAACTCCCACTTTCCAGCACTCCTGGGGAGTCTGACAGAGACAAAGTATAAGGATTTTGAAGGAGAGATAACAATGACAGTGGTAGAAGCTTGCATAATGTCCTTAGGGCTTGGTGGAAGCAGCACAGTTGTGATGAGGGACATGTCTGTGGAATTTGAAACTTCAATTGAATTAATATATGCATTAAAAATAGTCTGTTTAAAATAGGAGACTGAGCAACTACTAAACTAGCATCCCATTCTTCCATTTATAAAAAGGCACTAGGGGCCAACTTATAGAACATGAGTTAATTAATTACTTACACGTGGAAGTGATATTGTGGCTATTCCAACAATGCTCAAATATTCTTCCTTCTCAGCTGGCATTTGCCCTTCCCTCCTTTGGGTTAATATGATGGATAATCTGCAAAAGACTATTACTGGGAATCAAAAAACATTGGGAAGTCTTTAAAAATTAGTCTCCTTTTCACATAGTTTTATGTAGAATATCATTCAATCTCATTAGTTATTTAGATTGATCAGTAGTATTAGCTTATTATTTTGCTCATTTTAGGCTTATTTCTAGACTTTCACAAATTATTATTTTATTTTGAAATAATCTTATAGAAAAGTTACAGTGTATTTTGAGAAACTCCCATATACTCTTCATCTAAAAACTCCAGTCAAGTTTTGCCATCTTTAGGAATAGTGACCTTCCTTTATAGCAAAGAACCCAATTCAGAAGCACATATTGCATTTTATTGTGATTTTTTTTTATCTCCTTCAGTCTGGGACACTTTTTTGAATCTCCTCTTGACTTTCATGATGTTGAATCTTTTGAAGATTAGGGTATAGTTATTTTATAAAAGGTTCCCTCATTTTCATTTTCCTGATATGTCCTTCTGATTGGATTCAGGTTATGCATTTTTAGCAGCCACATCAGAGAAGCAATGCTGTGCCCTTTTCATTTCATCCTGTTAGGTGGTGCTTGATTTCATTTTGTCCCATTACTTTTGCTGTACACTTTGATCACTTAGTTAAGGTGATGTTCACTAGTCTTCCTCACTGTGAAGTTGCTCTTTTCTCTTCTGTAATTAATATTTTGTGGAAATGTCAATATCTCATTCCTCATCTGATTTTTTTTACTCAATAGTTTTAGTGTCTTTTGATGTTTCTTGTTTGAATTAACTTTACTATGGTGGTACTGGATTATCTAAGTGCTCATTAGCATCTTCTTCTTTGCTGGCATCATTGGTGTTCTGCTCACTCACTGCATACCTGTGAGGATTTTGACACTCGAGTCTTTGTTTTCCTTTTTTCTCCATTAACAGTCATTCTTATAAGGCACTCTTTCATGGGCAATTCCAACTCTGAAGTTCCCTCAACTTCCTTGCACTTGATGACATTTCTCTACATTCAGTGTCACTGGCTCACAGTCATGACTGTCTTTGCCCATGTCTGCTCCAGAGCAGTTTTGTATCTTGCCCTTCTGGCTTTCTTATCCTTTATTCCCAACATTTCCTTGAGCTCATTAAGTTTCTCAGCCTTCTCTCATGCACACACTTCTTCTTCCTACTGGCCCCCAGGGTGTGTTTTTCTCCTCTTCCAGCATGTTTCCAGTGACTGTGTCACTTTGTCTCTCTTGGCACCTTGTGCCTTCTCACCCAGCTGTATCTAAGCTTTGGTTCTCCCACTCTGACTCTCAGGGTGCTGAGTGCACTGGCAGAGAATGGCCACTACAAAGTCCTTATCCTTGCAAGATTCCACCTCACAGAGTTTCTAGGAGGAACCCTTTTTTCATGAGTTGATTCTGTACTCTCAATTTTATGGCCCATGGAAGCTATCCTACAACTTCCCCACTGTTTCCAGTCTTCCTCTCTTCTAGAAAATGGCCCTACCTCCTATTGCAGAGAGTGAATTTGGACTGCCACTCTTGAACACTCTCAACTCTGTGTCTCAGTTATGTGCACAAAAGTGTCTTCTGATCCTGTGGATGAAGCTGGTGAATCTTGTCATTTCTCTGACTCTATTGAGGGGTTGGACTCTGAAGAGTTGGGGTTACGCCTCCAACTCTGAGCTTATCAACCACAGCTCCCACCCTCCTCTTTGTGGCAGGGCTGCCCCATCACCCAGGGGCTATCTGGACTTGACCTGTCTTTTTTTGTGCTATCAATTACACATGTGGGGATCATGTGTGAAGTACCCAGGGATGTCTGTGATGGCAACAAGCATAGCAAGATTGCTGCTCCCTGGCTGTGATTTGCTGAGTGGCTTTAGTGGAGGTTTGTGAGGGGAAATGCCATCAATAGAGGATGGAAACCAGTGCTGGCCTTTAAGCTTGCTCCTGTCTCTACTCACAAAAATTAAGGCTGTGTAAATTTGGACAATTCAATTTTGTACTTTTCTGTTAACTTAAGGAATCAAATTAGTGGTTTTAGCATCATTTCTAGTGTATAAGCAGGAAATGACTCCTGGGTCAGGAGGACTTCCACTGAGAAATGTCACTTGGTTCCTGACCCGACCTACAAAAAAGGCTTCTGGACCTGATCCCACCGTCTCTGGAGCTTCCTGAATATTCTCCAAATGCAGATTGACTGTGTCTCTCTACTGCCCTAGTCCTATGTCACCCAAGGACAGTCTCTACTGCCCTTGTCACCCTGGAAACAGTGTCCTCAGGGTTCCCTGGGGACCAGCCTTTCACCTCTGCTCTCCTGCACTCTGTGGGAACAGGAAGGAACCTGGGCTCAAATGGACCTTTCATGTAGCCTTTCACACATCCTCAGAGAGGTCAGTTTTTTCAACTTCTAAACAAGGAGGTGCATTTTGTACAGATATGTGATCTTCTAACATCCTGCATGTTTCCCTTTCCTGGTGGAGGGCAGCCATCATGGCGTTTTATCTTCACCTTATAGGAATGTGTCTTTTCATCCAGTACCAATAGAGTTGTCCTCAGATGCTGGCCCAGGGGTTTGTCACCACAGGCCAGACTCTGCTGAACACCTGCCCGGGCTAGGCTAGGCTTTGGCATATGACATTTATTACCTCTTCTAGTCCCACTGTCCTGTAAGAGGGGTGCTATTCATTGCCATTTTGGGGGCATAGAGGTCAGTGTCCTCCTTTCTTGTCTCTCTAAGAATGTTTGACTCTGAACTGTTCCCCTGTTTTCAAGGAATACTCACTCATTGTGCAGTGAGTGGCATTCCTGTGCTTTCTCCTCTCATCATGGCCAAGGGTCCAGTGGTAGGGCCCTTCATCTCCCTCACCTTTGCCACTCTGTTTCACCTGCCCATGGGGTCTAGGTCATCTCTAAGTCTCATTCACTTCTGAAGTGTTGCATGCTCTGCCTGAGTCCTGTCAATGGTGGGAACTGGTGCTCTGTGTCCACATCACTTGGGCAGTCAAGAAACTGGGCCCCTTTTGTCCTGGGCTTGTGTGTTTGATGTTGCTCCTAAGGGGTGAATCCAGGACTTTTCATTCTTGTTAGAGGGTGACCACACTTCCCCACTGTCCTGAGTGCCTGTGTCCTGGCTGGGTATTCAACTCCTCCTCACCAAGCCCCTCATACACATGGCCCTTGGGAGCCTTCCTGAGGCTCTGGTACCTGCCTGAGCCTGGACTGTATGTAAGGGCTGGTGAACTTGTTCATGCCCCTGGCCATCAACCCTCAGGACTCAGCTAGACCACACTAAGCAATAAGGGCAGGTGGAAAAACCTGTTCCCCAGCTGTGATTCTGGGGGGACTGCAGAGGGTGGGCCTGCATATTGGGTGGACTCCTTTATCCTGCGCCTCACCTGGGTCCTGTTCAGCTTCCCAAGGGCATAGTTTACTGGCCTCATGGGAGAGAGGAGCTATTGGCTCCTCACCTTCCTGGCTGAGCACTCCCTAACACTTTTGGGTACTGGCAGGGGTGGGTTTAGAGAGCGTGCCTGAAGCTCCTAAATATACAAGTTTGTTGCCTATTGCTGTACTATTTGTTGAATAGTAATTCAATTGTTGTAAAAGGCTTTGAAATCCCATTCACCCTTGGGGTTTGTTGGAGGTCCCAAGGGGAAAAACACAGCCACCTAGGGCAGGGCATGAATAGAGAGATGCCGGCAGCATCTGATCTTACCCACCCCTCTAGGGACCAAGGCCATGGAAATTAGGAGCCAGGGATGAGACTCTGAGGATCCTGTGCCAGGAGGACCTTCTGGGGTAACTGGAGGGATACCTCTTTTCTTTTTTTAATCTTTATTTATTTTATGTATTATTACACAGAGAGAGTGAGAAGGGGGAGGGGCAGAGAGGGAGAGAGAATCCCAAGAAGGCTCCATGTATCAGTGCAGGGCCCAATGTGGGGCTCAATCCCATGAACTATGAGATCATGACCTGAGCTGAAATCAAGAGTCTGATGCTTAACTGACTAAGCCACCCAGGTGCCCCTGGAGGGACGCTTCTGAATTATCGCAGAAAAGTTTCAGGGTATGAGGCTGTGCAGAATGAGGAAGAGCTGTGCTGGGAACTCAGGTTTAAGGAAGGTCTGGGAAAGATGTGGACTTTCTGTAGATTGAGTGGCCATAGTTGGGAGCTGGGTGTGCAAGGCTGGAGATGCACCTGCTCACCAGGACCACTAGGGGGCATGCAGTCTCAAGTAAGGTCAGGGGGAATCCTGGGGTGGGAGTGCTAGGTCCCAACAGGTGACCTGCATGCCAAGCTTTGGCATCCCTCATTCTTGTTTTTAAGGTGTCCTCATCTTATATCTCTACCTTTATGATCCTTGTTCCCATTTTTAAAAGTTTTTTCCTCTTTTTTCTTGTGTTAATATGCTGCTTTGTGTCAGACTGTCTTGAGGCACTCACATGGCTCCATATTACTTGTGGCAGCCCCCACAGACATTTCCCTGACTGCAGCCAGTATTGAGACTGGTCCTGAAAGACATACCTCCGCAACAACCTTCGGGGAACTTTGAAAAAGCAAGGTTTATTCCTTACAAATCCTGGAGGGTATGCTGCATGCCTGGAGCCAAAAAGCAAGGTTGTAGGTAGACAGAGAGGGAGGAAGTGTGGACCTGGGGCTCTGCCTTTGCTAGGGTCAAGGGTAGGGTGTTTAGGGTTATATGGGTTCTCTCTTTATTGGTGAATTTAAAACACAAGAGCAGGAATAAAAGCAAGAAAGGGAGTACCCATAACAGAAGTTTTACCACTGTAACCATTTTTAAGTGTGTAGTTTACTGGTATTAAATGCATTCACATTGTTATATAGCCATCACCACTATCGTCTTTTTATTTTGTGAAACTGAAACTCTGTACCCATTAAACAACTCCCTATTCCCTTTTCCCCTCAGTCACTGGCAACTACCATTCTATTTTCTATCTCTGTGAATTTAATTCCCCTAGATACAATATATAAGTGGAATAATATGGTATTTCTCTTTTTGTGATTGGCTTATTTCACTTGGCATGATTCCTCAAGCTTCATCTATATTGTAGCATTGCAGAATTTCCTTCCTTTTTGAGGCCTGAATAATATTCAGTTTTAAATTTGCAATCTTATTATAGTTTTCAATAGCCTTGCAAGCCTCATTAAATCTTGTCTGGAACAAGACAAACCAATTAAAAAAGGTTGGCTTCCAAATTTAATGGTAAGGAGCAGTTTTTAAATTTCAACCTTTTAATTTTTTTTTCTGTGTGCTTTTGACAGCAGTATTTGGATCACCAGGATTATTACTATATATCCATAAGAGCAACCAAAATAAAATTGCAAGCACTGATCTTTAAAAAAAAAAAAAGAGAGAGAAGTGGTATAGCTTTATTTAACCAGGGCAACCACTATGGGCCTTCTATGCAGGGAAAAGCCCTGCAGTTGGCCTTATTTCACTGAACAAATACTCAGTTTGCTCTCTAAGGGGTAACATGAGTCCAGACCCAGAACAATGCAGAGGCACAAGTGTGCCAGACCTGGGGACAGCTTGTAGGGGTGGGGTTCTGGAGGCCAGTTTGCCTCTTGTGGGTACTTCCTGTGTCTTTGGAGAGCACTTCCTGAAGATGCAGAGGAAGCAACCCCATCCCAGCATCACGGCTCTTCTCTGTGTAAGAGACAAATAAAACAGAGTAAGCTCAGAAAACAGGTCATAAATATTTTACCACAGAAGAAGGAAGTTTTTCAAAGGAAATACAAATGCAAAAGAGGTGAGGACAGCAGCTAGACAGACTTGGCCCCTGGTTTCTAACCCATCCTGGTGGGCTGTGGTGGATGAGCTCTGGAGTTCTGCCTTTCATCAATGGAGAGACAGGGTATCCCTCTTAACAATGCGAGTTTGCGTTTGGCTTACAAATGGATACACATGTGAACCACATTTCCCCAGTATCACTTTTTCACCATTGGGCAGACCCTCAAGCTTAGAGGATCAGGATTCCCCTGTTCTTCTGGCCCTTGTAAGTCCCCAGGAAAATGTCTGCTGGTCCAGTAAAGAGCATCAGGTGTGACTTTCGTGGGTCAGGCATTTTTCTGCAGCACCCCCAGCTCTGGGTAGGGCCCCACATGATACCCCTTACCCCCTGTCAACCCAGAATGAGGTACATTGCTTCTCCATGTATGGCAGATATTTATAGATTTGTGGCTCAAGGCCCACCCTGGAGATGCCAGCTAGATTCATCTGGGGAGGGGTCATTTTGTTGAACAATTTACTTTCCCCTCTTACTTTACTTCTGAGTTTCTTGAGAACAAATTCCACTACTCTCTTGGGATGATGGTTTTCTTTCTTACGTATGCTCTTATGGCAGTGGCCATTCATACCCTCTGTCTTGTTCTCAGATCATTAATACTCCAGGGAAAGTCTCCTCTCTCTCATAGCAGGGGCCATGTCTTATTCATCTCTGCCCCTCCACTCACTTGGCATAGTAAATGCTTGATAAATATTTGAATAGAAGAGATGTGTATATGTATTTCTGAGCCAGTTGTTTTGGGGGGTGTAGTGTACAGCAAGGCCACTGCCAGGCAGCTCAATGTACTCTGAAGTATTCTGAAGTGCAGGAAGTGTTATCCATGGGGTCTTTGTATGTGCTGAGAGCATACTCAGTGATGATGATAGTTGGGCAGCAGGAGGGGTCCACTGGTATCTAGGATGTCTTGGGAGGGACAAACTGCCAAGTGGATCCTGACAAAGATGGGGCAAGCTTCTCAATGTGAGGACACCACAGAGAAGGGTTGTTGTTATGTTGAGGGCCAAGGCAGTGTAATAAGGCAATGTCTTTAAGTTCCATGGAGTTGAATTGTTGCCTTTAAGAGATGGTTTCCACAAGCATTGGATTGTATCACCTGTAGGTGTTCTTGTGGATTAAAAATAATGAGAGCCATGAGCACTAAAGAATTGAGTAGTTTCAAAATGATTTCTTTTTCAAAGTATTGGTAAAATAAAAGGCTAAATACCTTCCCTGTTTGAAACTCTTATAAATCAGACTTTTTGTGTCCAAATCCTATCTTTTTGAAACATGTGTTCCATTGTACCATCAGTCATTCACTTTGTAACAGAGGAAGCAATAAAGGCACAAATCATGTATTTCCACAGGCTCTCCCATTATAGAAGTGCACTGACCACCTTGTCTGAATTGATAACTTCTCATGAGAGAAGGGAGTCCAAGAGGACATTGGACTGGCCAAGCTCACATGAGCACCTGTGGCATGCAGATAGCAGGAGGCTACAGCACCCCCATCCTCTCCCCATGCCTGGCTCAGAGTGAGGCACTAGCCATCTTTGAATTTATTATTGGTCCAGTACCCTAGTCTTCATACAGCAGCAAGTACCTTGTTGGTGTTCTGGGTATAATTTAGGAAACCCAGATTCAGGAGGTAAAATGCTAAATGGGATTTCAAGGGAGAGGAAGGACTGTGCAGGACTCAGTGCTCTGGGATAGTGCTTCTTGGTGGTGCTGGATTTCCCATGCCTTGGATTCTGTTTGTCTACAGTGGATACTCTCCAGGCACACACTGTGCTCCTGCTCCCAGCCTCTGAGGCCTTGTTTCCAGACTTCTGACTATGAGTGGAGGAAGTCTTTGGAGGAACAATATCTCCATAATGCACACTTGGGAAACATACAGGAATATTCCTATTCAGGATACTACTCCAAATGAACTGTGTAGGAATGAACTTCCTGTGACTAGTCAAGACCTACACAAAAGGCAGACTGAAAGAGACTTTAGGAAGCTTTAGAAACTTCTGAACTTCTGCAGTTGGTGGTTCTCAGGAGAAGGACTGAGCAGTTAGGATGTCAATCATGCTGGCATGAATGAAAAAATAAAAGCAATACTGAAAAAAGTCTCAACACAAGTGTTTTACAACCTGATAAAAACTTTTTATCCAGATAAAAATGTGAAAAAAATCCAAGTGCAAGGCAAGACATCCGGAAAAACACGTGAAGAGAAATACACAAAAAAAGAATGAACAAGGAGAAGTTGTGAAAATTAATTTGATAGACCTAATATTTCATGTGATTGGATACAGTATGGATTGTTCATGTTATGAAAGTGGACACACATTTTTTATTAATATATATATATTTCTAACGTTTATTCATTTTTGAGAGACAGAGAGTATGAGTGGGAGAAGGGTAGAGAGAGAGGGAGACACAGAATCTGAAACAGACTCTAGGCTCTGAGCTGTTAGCACAGAGCCCAACGTGGGGCTTGAACCCACAAACTGTGAGACCATTCCCTGAGCTGAAGTTGAACGCTCAATTGACTGACCCACCCAGGTGCCCTGAAAGTGGATACACATTTGAAGAGAAATAAAAAGTTATTCAGTCCTATGCCAAAATAAAGTTCAGATTTAAGCGGAAAGAATAATAACATAAGTAATAGAAAAAGTATCTCTGGATAAATTTTTATGTAATTTTGTGTTGGGATGTCTGTAACTATGAAATTGAGTGTCTTGAGGGCTCCACATCTGGGCCTAGAGCCAGGGCAGACACTGATTGACTGTAGAGCCACCAGGTAGCAGAACTTCATTGCCATAGTTCAGCATGACTGTGATCATGAGCCCTTCACTGCCTTGCTGGCCTCTTGGAGTGACCTCCCAAATGAACCATATGACCCTAATCTTAGCCTCTATTTTAGTTAGATTGTGTTGCTATAGCAAAATTCCACAGGCTGGATGGCCTAAACATCAGATGTTTATTTCTTACAGTTCTGGAGGCTGGAAGTCTGAGATCATGGCCCTGTGCAGGCTGCTGACTGCCCCAACCTCCAGCAAGAGGGTCCTGAGGAGTTGGAGCTGTTTTTACTTCTGGTATTTCACTCAAGGAGGAGGGGCTTGGACTGCCTTCACACCCTCGACTCCATCTAGGTGAAGTAGGGAGTGAAGTAGAACTAAGAACTGGGATAGGAGGGAGGTGTCCCCCACTACCATGGGACAGACAGCCATGCTGGGGCAGCCACACTTCCTCTGTCCTGTCCTCCATTTATTTTGAGCTTGGAGCAGGCAGTCTACAGATTTCTGCAGAACCTGGGCGTGTGACAGTCTGAGAGGTGCTGAGAAAGCAGAGAGTACCTTGAAGGGCTCTTTCAGTCTTGCATTCCTTATGGGGACAGTACTGGGTGATGCAGGCAGGCTGAACGTGAGTGGTTTGGTGGTCTGGTAGTGTCCTCTCTCCAGCTCCCACCTGAAGACCACTGTCCTGACTTTACTCAGAGTTTGTATTGGGTGTTGATGAGAGATGTTCTCATGATAGGATGCATGCTTTGTTTGTGATAGAAGCTATCCTCCTCTTAGGAAAATGTCATGGTGGATGACAATCTCATAAACCAGGGGTTAGCTCACTTTCCACCAGGAATGACCCACATGTATAAGGCTGTGGAGGGACATGAGTTCAGGTAGAGTACAGGTCCCAGTGACAGACTGCTCACTAGTCAGGTGCCCCTGATGCTCTACCCACCCTCAGGCCATCCCAGCAGTCCTGGGATGAGAAGTGAGGCCCGTGGTATCTTTGAGGCACACTGGGAGGCTGTCATGGATCAGTAGCCATTTGGCCATTGACAGGATATGGGAAAGAATCTTCTCTGAGGGTCAGTGCATGTCCTTAGTTCTGTCATGAGAGTTCGGGTCAATCAGAATGGGTGCAGGAGGTGCTATAGGCATCAGAAAACACAGAGGGGCACATTCCCTTCTTGGCCACAGATATGCTGCTCAGCCCCCAGGGACCACGGTAGTCGCCTTTGGAGGGCCACCATATACACAGGGATGTCTGCATACATACACATGTATACACATATAGACACATTCACTTGCATGCATCCATATACAGATACATATTTATACATGTATACATATACATATATACATTTTATACATGTAGATATATACACACATGCACACATTTATATATACACATATACATTTACACATATACATGCATAATACACATTTACATACATATACTCACATATATACACATTTATATGCAGTATATACATGCACATTTACACATGTAAAATACATACACCTATATACATATTTACACACATACACACACATGCGTGTATATACACATTTATACATATATATGTATATATACATATATGTGTGTGTGTGTGTGTATATATATATATATATATATATATTTATTTATTTATTTATATATATGCACACATGAACAAGCTGTTTCTATTAGCCTGGACCATTGGGAGTTTAGAAGAGGATGGACCAGGAATGGTCTGCTTGTCTGAGGGATCATTGAGAACAGACCTCAGTACCCTACAATCTGGGGTCAAATCCAAGGCTGCTGCTTACACCATATCTCAGTCTCCCTCTCCTTATTTCAAGGTGGATGTAACAGTGGTGGTTACCATAAGCATTATGAGACACAAGTAAAGGGCTCAGGATGGGCCTGGCTGGTTGCAAGAGCTATGAGTATGATCTTGTCCTGAGGGGGACCCCTCTTTCTTGGGGGGATCATCATGGGCTGCAGGTGATGTGTTTGGACTCTGGAGACCTCACTAACAAGAGACCAGACTTATTTTGGGAGCTTGAAGGGAGGCAGCTATAACAGCCCTGAGCAAAGCAGCTCTGTCCAGCAGAGTGACTACCTCCTAGTCAGTGACTACCCCATATCCTGTCAATGGCCTCCATGAGAAATACCTGGAAATAGCTAGGGTATTTTGAGGGGTCTAATTTCTGGCACTTGGGCTGGGAGAGCATTGTGTTGGACTACTTGGGGATGAAAGAAGCTTGCCTTCCTCTAGGTCAGGCTGCTGAAGTACTGCCAGTACTTTCTTATATCTCTGACCTCCCACATCTCCCAAGGCATCCTCCTTCCCAGGATTGTGAAGGTGAGCTGGAAGCCATGGCAGGCTTTCCCTGGCTCACCCATGTGGGTACTGCCTGGTGACTTCCTCACAAGATGAGGACACTCCTTACCATGAGGATGAATGATACCAGTGATAATAGCAGGCATTCTGATAATGAAGCATCTGTGGCTACAAGCCTCTCAAACGAACACTCCTTGGTGATTTTATGACATTAATATACTTTCATATGCATGTTAATTTAGGCTGTATTAGAATTACCTTTGGATATGATTTTTGAAAATGGAGTTCCATTTAAAATTTTCATTCCTACCTACATGTTAAAATTTGACTCTATATTGAAGACCAACCTTGAATTCTTTGTGTGAAGCTTCACCTAGCAACTCCTGTGGGCAGTCCTCTATCATACCTCTGTATGCTTTCTCACAATTTTTACTTTGTGTTATGCTTGTTTATGACTGAGTTTTACCTGCTTGATTAGGGGAGGGGTCAGCCAATTCACTTTCCATTTTCACCCTTTCTAAAGCAGTGCTGGGTTAGTACTCCTATAGTAAGTATTCCTATAGTACTCCTCCTACAGAGGAGCTATAGTCTATTATGAAATACATAATTCCAAAAATTAACATTTCTCATATTGTAATTTTGTCTATGCTTGTGAGCTTTCTTGATTTGAGGCATTAGACATCTGTGAAAAATGGAGAAATAGTATTATGGCATTTTATAGTATTATTATTTGCCTTACACCTATTCATAGTTTATGGAGTATATACTCCATGATGGGGTGGAATTATTTTGGGGGTTTATGGTTTTATTTTCATGTTCTCCAATCAACTCTTACTGATTGCCATCTTTAACTGGCAAATTAAAATTTGGTCAATTAGCCCCAAGGCCAATAGTGCTCATAGTTAGACTGAAGTTGGGCACTGTGTGATTCCAAGTTTCAAAGGGTCATGAACAGCCTATCAGCAAAGGCCTAATTATTTTTCTATGTGAATGTACTGTAATTAGAACACAGCTGTGTGAGTTGTTAGTTTACAAGTGTCTAATGAGCTATTTCCTTCCCCAATCACATTAGTTGGGGAGTTAATTGGGTCCATCTGTTGTATAATCCACACTATCTCTGATATCTGTGGTTTTATAAGCATGTAGCAAACTTGGACTCTGGGTTCACAAGGAGGGTTTTGGTGCCTGAGTTCAAAGAAGAAATTTAGTGAAGTACAGGAAGGGTGACGCTGAGCTGGGCAGGAGACTGCTTTGTAGGAACTGTGCTGCAGGAAGCATAATCTCAGAGCTTGCAGTGAGGAGCAGAGTGTAAATGGGCAGGATCACTCATCATCTGGGCCAGCATTTGAGATCTGGTTGCTGAGAGCAGTACCCATGCCGGTGGGCTACTGGGCAGAGACCTGCATCAGGTTAGAGGTTTCTCTCCATCTCAACGAAGTAGAGAGGTAGTGACAGATACAAAATTCTGGCTTTTCTTCACCAAGTGCATTCTGGAACATTCTGAAGAATGGCCTGCTAGAGGGTACATGATTGTGGGAAAGGTAATGTGGGTCACACCTGGGGACGTGTGTACCCGAGCTGACAGAAACCACAGAATCCTCATATGAGCCGACCCTGCCTGCCCTCCACCATCACATGCTTAAAGAGCCCCAACTTGTCTGTCCATCCTTCAGAGGCTATTCTGGGGCTTGGCCTCCTGCCCCCTGGGCAGGTCCTGGAACACATTTGTTTCTGAGACCACCTTCATCAATTAAGAATAGGATAAGATCCAGGTGCAGCCTTCTTCCTAGAGCCAAAAAACAACAACAACAACAACAACAAAAACCCAAAAACCAAAAAACAAAACAAAAAAAAAATAAAAGGATGGGGAAATGATTTTGCAGATTTTTCAACCACATTTGATGCTTGCCTAGAAAGATTAGCATACTGAAAAGTGATTGTGCTGGCAGACAGGGAGCTAGGATATCTAAGCTGTTCTTCCTTTCCTCTGGATGTCAGTGCCACCATGACTTTGTTTGTGAGACCTGCTTGGTCACCTCACATCCCTTCTGAGAAAACCCTGCACAAGACCACAGACCACACACTGTCCTGCCCCAAGTGGTGGGTGCCTCCTGGGGACATTGACCCTTTTGGGAGAGGCCCTGGCTGATTGTGCCACCCCCACGTCAGGTCCTTTCCTCTGTGGGTATGAGCCTGGCAGAGCCCGGGTCACCATGCCATGTGTAGGGCTGCACCTGCACCAGCCTAGGCTCTGCAGGATTGACACCAATGAGGACCTGTCCTGTCTAGATGTGGTGGGATGTGGCAGAGATGGGGCTGGAGATGGGGGTGGAATAGGAGAGGGATGGAGCTGGATGGGACTAGACGAGGTCAGGATCAGGGCGAGCACCATTTGCATTCCACCTCCAGCACTGCAGGAGAGGAGCTCTTACTTCCCAAGGGTCTGCTCCTGACCAAGATGTTTATTTACATTGCAGATATCTACAACATATCTGTGTGTTGAGTGTGGATCTTAGTCCTTAGCACATTGCTTTATTTTTCAGCCTCGCCCCTTTTTAGCTACTCAGTCTTATGCGAGCTACTTAACCTCTTTGTCCTCTGCTTATCTAAGAGATGGGTATAAAAATGCCAGCTTATATAAGTTATGACTTCTAAACTAGTTTTTGAAATTGCTTTCCTTGTGGTACAATATATAACATAAAAGTTGACATTTTAACTATCTTAAGTATACAATTCAGTGGTGCTAATTATATTCCTAGTATTGTGAAACCATCATCAGTATCTAATTCTAAGACTTTTTTCATCACTCTACACAGGAGCTCTGTATCTGGTAAGGAGTAACTCTCCTTTCCCCCTTCCCAGCCCCCAGTAATTTCTAATCTACCTTCTGTCTCTAACAAATTTACCTAGTCTAGATATTTCATATTAGTGAAATCATGCAATATTTGTCCTTTTGTGTCTGGATTATTTACCCAGAATATATGTATGTATGTATGCATATATCTATATCTATATCTATACACACATATATACATATATATGTATATATATACACACATACATATGTATATATATACACATATACATATATATACACATACATATATATGTATGCTACATGTATATGCTATATATGCTACATACATATATATATGCTGCATATATATATATATATTCATGTTGTAGCATTTATTAGAATTTCATTCCTTTTTATGGGTAATTAATATTCCATTGTATGAATATACTGAATATATGAATTTTGTTTATCCATTCATCTATTGATGGACACTTGGGTTCTTTCCACATTTTGGCTATTGTGAATAATGAACTGCTGCAATGAATGTTGACATACAAGTATCTGCTTACATCCCTGTTTTCAGTTATTTTGGATATCCCACCAGTGGAATTTGCTGGGGTATATGGTAACTCTATGTTTGACTTTTTGAAGACCCACCAAAATACTTTTCACAAATATCCCCACACTTCATAGTACCACTTGCAGTGTATTTGGGCTTCAATTTCTCCATTACCTCCCAGCATTGGTTATTTTCTGTTCTTTTGATTCTAGCCATCCTAATGGGTGTGAAGTGATATCTCATAGTGGTTTTGATTTGCATTTCTCTAATGATGTTGAGAATCTTTTCCTGTGCTTCTATCTTCTTTGGAGAAATGTCCATTCAAGTCCTTTGCCAATTTAAAAATTGGATTCTCTTTTATTGTTGAATTGTAGGAGTTCTTTATATATTCTGGGTATTAAACCCTTATCAGATATGTATGATTTCCAAACTATCCCATTTAATAGGTTGTCTTCTCACTTTCTTGGACAAAGTGATTTTCATTTTTTAGCTTATTTTTTTAAGGTGTATTGAGATATAGCTGACATAGAATTTAATTTTGATGAAGTCCAGTTATCTGTGTTTTTTTTTCTGTTGTTCATGCCTTTGGTGTCATATCTCAGAATCCATTGCCAAATCCGAGGTCATACAGATTTACTTCAATTTTTTTTCTAAGAATTTTATGGTTTTATGTTTTAAATAAATGATCAATTTTGAGTTAATTATTTTCTAAGATGTTAAGGATTCAACTTTATTCTTTTGCCAACTAGGGAATCTAGTTGTCCCAGCTCCATTTGTTGAAGAGACTGTTCATTCTCTACTCAGTAGTCTTGGCACTGTTGTCAGATGTCAACTGGCAATAAATGTATGGGTTTATTTCTGGACTCTTAATTTTGTCCCACTAGTTTATATGTCTATCCTTATGACAGTGTCACACTGTTCAGATTACTGTACCTTTGTAGCAAGTTTTGAAATCAGAAAATGTGAGTGCTGAAACCTTGTTCTTTCTCAGGATGTTTTGATTACTTGGGGTCCCTTAAAGTCACATATGAATTTGAGAATTGGCTTTTACAATTTCTGCAAAAATGACCAACAGAATTTTGATAGAGATTGCATTGAATATGTATATTGCTTTAGGTGGCATTGACATTTTAACATTATCAATTATTTCTATCCATGAACGTGGGATATCTTTCCATTTATTTAACTCTTCTTTAATCTCTTTCAGCAATGTTTTCTAGTTTTCAGCATACAGATATTGCAGCTTCTTGGTTAAATTTTGGCTAAATATTTTATTCTTTTGGATGATATTATAAATGGAATCATCTTGATTTGCTTTTCAAACTGTTCATTGCTGGTGTAGAGAAATATAACAGATTTTTATGTTGATATTGTACCTGCAATTTGCTTGATTCATTTTTTATAGTAGCTTTCTTGAAAAAATTTTTGGATTTTCTATATATAGGATCATGGGATCATGTTTGCAAATGGGGATAGTTGTACTTCCTCCTTTCCAGTTGGGATGCTTTTAATTCTTGCCTAATTGCTCTGGCTAGAACTTCCAGTACAATGTTGAATAACAGTGGTGAAAGCGGACATTCTTTATTTGTTTCTGATATTAGCAGGAAAACTTTCAGTCTTTCACCATTGAATATGATGTTAGCTGTGTGTTTTCCACAAGTTACCTTTATCATATTGAAGAATTTATCTTCTATACCTAGTTTTCTGAGTGTTTTTCACCCTTCTTCCAGAGAACTTGGGCTTAAGATGAAAGATGACAGGAAGACATAACCACTGGGGGACAGTAGCCCAGATGTATTATTTCCTGCAGTCAGCTAAAGCTAAAAGGAGGTGAAGTTGGAAAGATCCAAGGTTGATGCTGTGAACAGATGCTGATACCAGGCTGGAGAGTCTAAGATTCATCTTCTATGCCAGTGTTTCTCACAGTGTGGTACTATTTAAAAATCCCTTAGGTGTTGTAAACATATAGCTTCCTGAGCCATACACTTCTCTGAATCAGAATCTATAGGATAGGTTCCTGGGAAATTGTCTTGAAGCAGACTCCCAGATGATTTGATTATATGCTTACATTGGAAACCACTGCTATAAGCCATGGAAGGAGAAAATGAAATGAGAATGGCAGGAGGAGGATGTTTTGGCAAACTTGGGAGGGGGAATCTAACACCCTTGGAATTGTTCCAGATCTACACACCTGATAATTCCAGGACACCAAAGTTTAAAAAGAGGGTTACAAGAGGGAACTCTTGAGCAGATGGATTTTAGGATAACACTAATTCATTTTTAGGCATGTTGATTTGAAGTGTGAGCAGAGCTGTGCTATAGCTCTCTCTCCTGGGTAGGGACACAGCCATGGCAGAATCCCATCTATTGTGCCTGATGTATGGGAGATGCTAATACATGCTAGCTTCTCTCACCCCATGGAATTGATGGCTTTCCCTGGCCTTAATCATGTGAACTGTTAGTTAATCTCATCCTTACATCTTAAGCTTGCTATTGCCAGGTGCTGTGCTGGGAGTTGAGCTCATGATATAGTTTAAGGGGCAGATATATAAACAAGTAGCTGCAAAGTATGCAATAAATGACACAACAGAGGTGAGTGCAAGGTACAGCAAGGGCACAGGGAGGGTGAGCTCCAACTCTCTTGGAGGAAAATGGATCCACCCAAAAGAACGAAGAGTACCAGGAATGCAAATGGCTTTAGTCAATATACACATTTCTTCTTATTGTCTTTCAAAGATAATTGATAATTTAAATAAAAATAATAAAAATGTAGTATGGGTTTTATAACACATGCAAAATATGACAGTAATAGCACAAATGTTGAAAAGAGAGAAATAGATACACATTATTTTAAGTGTGCCATTGTGCACTATAGATGTATACAGTTACATACATGTATATGTATGTATATATGTGTATATTACTATTGTGTGTTATATAGGAACAAGTATAATATGATTTTAAGTTAGATTTTAAGCTAAAGATGTATACTGTAAACCCCAAAGCAACAACTAAACTAAAAAGAATTGTAGCTGATAAGCCAGTCACAAAGGAGATAAAATAGAATCATACAAAATACTCAGTTACTGCAAAATAAGGCAGAAAAAGAGGAAAGAGGGAGTAAGGAACAGATAGACAAATAGAAAATAAGTAGCAAGTTGGTAGATGTAAACCTAAATAGATCACTAATCACATTATATGTGAATGGACTGAATTAATACCTTATGTATAAAGGAATTCACTTTAAGCACAGATAGATGAAAAGTAAAAAGATTGAAAAAGACATACAATGCTTAAATGGACACAGGAAGAGTGGGATGGATACATTAATATCAGAACAAATGGATTATAGAGCAAAGAATATTGTTAGGACTAAAATGGCCATGTCATAAAGGAGTCAGTCTATTGAAAAGGCATAATTCTTAATGTTCAGGAACTTAAGAAGATCTGAAAAATACATGAAGCAAAATGATAGTAAAAGAGCAAATTAAACAGTATATGGAAGCCAATGAAAATGATAACACCACAACCCAAAACCTCTGGGACGCAGCAAAGGCAGTCATAAGAGGAAAGTATATAGCAATCCAGGCCTTCCTAAAGAAGGAAGGAAGATCTCAGATACACAACATAACCCTATGCCTTAAAGAGCTGGAAAAAGAACAGCAAATAAAACACAAAACCAGCAGAAGACAGGAAATATTAAAGATTAGAGCAGAAATTAATGCTATCGAAACAAAACAAACAGTAGAACAGATCAATGAAACCAGAAGCTGGTTCTTTGAAAGAATAACAAAATTGATAAACCACTAGCCAGTTTGATCAAAAAGAAAAAGGAAAGGACCTAAATAAATAAAATCAAGAATGAAAGAGGAGAGATCACAACCAACACAGCAGAAATAAAAACAACAATAAGAGAACATTATAAGCAATTATATGCCAATAAAATGGGCAATCTGGAAAAAAAATGGACAAATTCCAGAAACATATACACCACCAAAACTGAAACCAAGGAAGAAATAGAAAATTTGAACGGACCCATAACCAGTAAAGAAATTGAATTAGTAGTCAAAATCTGCCAAAAACCAAGAGTCCAGAGCCAGATGGCTTTCCAGGGGAATTCAACCAAACATTTAAGGAAGAGTTAACACCTATTCTCTTGAAGCTGTTCCAAAAAGTAGAAATGGAAGGAAAACTTCCAAACTCTTTCTATGAAGCCAGCATTACCCTGATTCCAAAACCAGACAGAGACCCCCCACTAAAAAGGAGAACTACAGACCAATTTCCATGATGAACCTGGATGCAAAAATCCTCCACAAGATATTAGCCAATCAGATCCAACAATACCTTAAAAAAATTATTCACCACCACCAAGTGGGATTTATACCTGGGATGCAGGTCTGGTTCAATATCCACAAAACAATTAAGGTGATTCATCACATCAATAAAAGAAAGGACAAGAACCATATGATCCTCTCAATAGATGCAGAAAAAGTATTTGACAAAATACACCATCCTTTCTTGATTAAAAACCCTCAAGAAAGCAGGGATAGAAGGATCATACCTCAAGATCATAAAAGCCACATAAAAACGACCCAACGCTAATATCATCCTCAGTGGGGAAAAACTGAGAGTTTTCCCCCTAAGGTTAGGAACAAGACAGGGATGTCCACTCTCGCCACTGTTATTCAACATAGTACTGGAAGTCTTAGCCTCTGCAATTAGACAACACAAAGAAATAAAAGGCATCCAAATCGGCCAGGAGGAGGTCAAACTTTCACTCTTTGCAGATGACATGATACTCTATATGG
The DNA here is from genome assembly GCF_023721935.1 of Panthera uncia. Lineage (NCBI taxonomy): Eukaryota > Metazoa > Chordata > Mammalia > Carnivora > Felidae > Panthera > Panthera uncia. Next base: position 116,560,654 of record NW_026057582.1, read on the forward strand.
AAAACCCCAAAGATGCCACCACAAAACTGCTAGAACTGATTCATGAATTCATCAAAGTTGCAGGACATAAAATCAATGCACAGAAATCGGTTGCATTCCTATTCACTGACAATGAAGCAACAGAAAGAGAAATCAAGGAATCGATCCCATTTACAATTGCACCAAAACCCATAAAACACCTAGGAATAAATCTAACCAAAGAGGTGAAAAATCTATACATTGAAAACTATAGAAAGCTTATGAAAGAAATTGAAGAAGATGCAAAAAAAAAAAAAATGGAAAAAGATTCTATGCTCCTGGATAGGAAGAACAAATATTGTCAAAATGTCGATACTTCCCAAAGCAATCTACATAGTCAATGCAATCTCTATCAATATGACACCAGCATTCTTCGCAGATTATTTGTTCTAACAAATAATCCTAAAATGTGTATGGAACCAGAAAAGACCCCGAATAGCCAAAGCAATCTTGAAAAAGAAAACCAAAGCAGGAGGCATCACAATCCCGGACTTCAAGCTATACTACAAAGCTGTAATCAGCAAGACAGTATGGTGCTGGCACAAGAACAGACACTCAGATCAATGGAACAGAATAGAGAACCCAGAAACGGACCCACAAACGTATGACCAACTAATCTTTGAGAAAGCAGGAAAGAATATCCAATGGAATAAAAACAGTCTCTTCAGCAGGTGGTGCTGGGAAAACTTGACAGCGACATGCAGAAGAATGAACCTGGACCACTTTCTTACACCAGACACAAAAATAAACTCAAAATGGATGAAAGACCTCAATGTAAGACAGGAAGCCATCAAAATCCTCGAGAAGAAAGCAGGCAGAAACCTCTTTGATCTTGGCCACAGCAACTTCTTACTCAACACGTCTCTGGAGGCAAGGAAAACGAAAGCGAAAATGAACTACTGGGACCTCATCAAAATAAAAATCTTCTGCACAGCGAAGGAAACAATCAGCAAAACTACAAAGCAACCGACAGAATGGGAGAAGATATTTGCAAACGACATATCAGATAAAGGGTTAGTATCCAAAATCTATAAAGAACCTATTGGGGCGCCTGGGTGGCGCAGTCGGTTAAGCGTCCGACTTCAGCCAGGTCACGATCTCGCGGTCCGTGAGTTCGAGCCCCGCGTCAGGCTCTGGGCTGATGGCTCGGAGCCTGGAGCCTGTTTCCGATTCTGTGTCTCCCTCTCTCTCTGCCCCTCCCCCGTTCATGCTCTGTCTCTCTCTGTCCCAAAATAAATAAAAAACGTTGATAAAGAACCTATTAAACTCAACACCCAAAAACCAAAGAACCCAGTGAAGAAATCAGCAAAATACATGAATAGACACTTCTCCAAAGAAGACATCCAGATGGCTAACCGACACATGAAAAGATGCTCTACATCACTCATCATCAGGGAAATACAAATCAAAACCACAATGACATACCGCCTTACACGTGTCAGAACGGCTAACATTAACAACTCAGGCAACAACAGGTGTTGGCGAGGATGCGGAGAAGAGGATCTCCTTTGCATTGTTGGTGGGAATGCAACAGTGGTGCAGCCACTCTGGAAAACAGTATGGAGGTTCCTCAAAAAATTAAAAATAGAACTACCCTACGACCCAGCAATTCCACTACTAGGTATTTATCCAAGGGATACAGGTATGCTGTTTTGAAGGGACACATGCACCCCAATGTTTATAGCAGCACTATCAGCAACAGCCAAAGTATGGGAAGAGCCTAAAATGTCCATTGATGGATGAATGGATAAAGAAGATGTGGTATATATATATACAATGGAGTATTACTCGGCAATCAAAAAGAATGAAATCTTGCCATTTGCAACTACGTGGATGGAACTAGAGGGTATTCTGCTAAATGAAATTAGTCAGAGAAAGACGAAAATCATATGACTTCACTCATATGAGGACTTTAAGAGACAAAACAGATGAACAAGGGAAGGGAAACAAAAATAATATAAAAATAGGGAGGGGGACAAAACATCAGAGACTCTTAAATATGGAGAACAAACAGAGGGTTACTGGGGGGGTTGTGGGAGGGGAGATGGGCTACATGGGTAAAGGGGATTAAGGAATCTACTCCTGAAATCATTGTTCACTATATGCTAACTAATTTGGATGTAAATTAAAAACAATAAAATGAAAAAAAAAAGTGATAGAACACAAGAAGAAATAGACAAACCCAAAACTGTAGTTGGAGTTTTCAGGACCCTCTGTCATTAACTGACAGAACCCTCAAAGCCTGGACTTATTCAAATGCATATCATATACAGGGGAGAGAATTGTGGTTTACAGAGAAATTTCATAACATCTGTCATTTTCTGTGGTGTCTCCAATTCATGTGTCTGCTCCAGACCACCAGGAAAATATCTCCTCTATCAGGCATGTTTCTAAGAAGAGCTTAGATACCCCCAAATGTGTCACCAGCAGGGTCTATCTAGGAACATGAGATAGAGACTGAGTCTGCCATCAGCTTCATGTCCACTTGAATATTTTATTTAAAAATAAATATTCTATTTAAAATTAGACTTCCTTTTTCTTAATGGGATATCACTGCTGAGCACGTGGTATATACACACGTACGCGATATGAAAAATATTAACAAAAAAGTGTAAAATGGTCTTCCAGAGAGCTGTGTACCCCATCAGCATAATAATGATCTTAGGTTTCATATAATAATATATTAAGGCACTTTCAACTCATCTGTATTCCTATTAACAGTGCTGAATATCTTTCATCCTTGGACTCATGCATTCATTTGTCTGTCTGGGAGAGAATGAGTATAGAAAAATCTAGCTTTTTCCTCAGGGCCCATATATCTTTCATTAACGTGGAAAGTATTCTATCATCTTCCTTGAAAACACATAAGTCTATCTGGTTTGTTTTTGGATGAGTATACTTTTGTGGGATTTTTTTGTGCAATAGAAATGATTTATCTCTTCAATAACCAGCCCTGTCATAAGCCTATCCAAAGTTAATGATTAATTTTCTGGGTATTCCAACTAATTGGAGTGAATGTTGGTCTGATTTCCTCCTACAGGTTTTTTTCTGATTGAAGATAATCTTTCCAATACTGATTTTATTGCTTATTTGGTTGAGATATTTTAAACTTGTTTATTACAGTGCAGTGATTTTTCCATACAGGAGGTCTTCCCACTCTAATCATCTGCTTTAAAAGAAAGGATTGCATCTTTTACATCTGCAGTATTACTTAGTCTAAGGACCGACACTTCCAGCTTACTACCTTTGTGGTAGCCCTGGAAAAAATGGACACCAATCTTTTTTATTGTGATTTTTTGGGGGACGTATACTGAGCAATCACCAGCTTCCACAGCAAGCTGGCTAAGGACAGGCATGCATATTTGGCCTTATTACTGATATGTCTACTTCATATGCCTCACTGGGCCCAATCACCACCTGACTGCTCTAAGCCCATCTTTTTGAATTATAAACCTGAACTATAAACTTCAAAAATTACACTACTAGGTCACTAGCTACTTAAACTCTTTTCTTTATGGGAAGTAATTCAAATTGAACCTCAAACAATATGAACCAACCAATATGATTGATTTTACGTTCAAGTAAATCCTAAAATTGTTCCTATAAATCTAAGTAAAAATTATAGATATATATATAGATATATAGATATATATTTAATTTTTTATTTAAATTATAAAGGGTAGTATTTGTTTGATGAGTAGAACCCAGTGATTCATCGCTTACATATAACACCAAGTGCTCATCCCAACAAGTGCCCTCCTTAATTCCCATCACTCTTTTAGCCCATCCCCCCACCACCTCCATTCCAACAACCCTCAGTTTGTTCTTTGTATTTGAGAGTTTATTATGGTTTGCCTTCCTCTCAATTTTTTTCTCATTTTCCTTCCCTCCCCCTATGTTTTTATCTGTTGTATTTCTTAAATTCCACATATATGTGAAATCATATGATATTTTCCTTTTCCTGACTCACTTATTTCACTTAGCATAATACACTCTAGTTACATCCATGTTGTTGCAAGTGGCAAGATTTCATTCTTTTTGAACACCAGATAGTATTCCGTTGTATAAATATATACCACTTCTTCTTTATCCATTCATCAGTCGATAGATATTTGGACACTTTCCCTAGTTTGGCTATTGTTGATAGAGCTGCTATAAATATTGGGGTGCATGTGCCCTTTAAAATCAGCATTTTTGTATGGTTTGGATAAATAGCTAGTAGTGCAATGGCTGGGTTGTAGGGTAGTACTATTTTTTAATTTTTTGAGGAGCCTCCATACTGTTTTCCAGAATGGCTACATCAGTTTGCATTCCCACCAACAGTGCAAGAGCGTTCCCCTTTCTCTGCATTTCAGCCAACATCTTTTGTTTCCCGAGTTGCTAATTTTAGCCACTCTGACAGGAGTAAGTGGTATCTCATTGTGGTTTTGATTTATGTTTCCCTGATGATGAGTGATGTTGAGCATCTTTTCATGTGTCTGTTGGCCATCTGGATGTCTTCTTTGGAAAAGTGTCTATTCATGTCTTCTGCCACTTCCTCACCGGCTTATTTGTTTTTTGGGTGTTGAGTTTGGTATGTTGTTTATAGATTTTTGACACTAGCCCTTTTTCTGATATGTCAATTGCAAATATCTTATACTATTCTGTCAGTTGCCTTTTAGTTTTGTTGATTGTTTCCTTCACTGTGTAGAAGCTTTTTATCTTGATGAGGTGCCAGTAGTTCATTGTTGCTTTTATTTCCCTTGTCTTCAGAATTGAACTTCAGAAATTGCTGTGGCTGAGGTCAGAGAGGTTTCTGCCTGTTTTCTCCTATAGAATTTTGATGGTTTCCTGTCTCACATTTAGGTCTTTTATCCATTTTCAATTTATTTTTATATATGGTCTAAGAAAGTGGTCCAGGTTCATTCTTCTGCATGTTGCTGTCCAGTTTTCCCAGCACTATTTGCTGAAGACACTATCTTTTTTTCCCCCCATTGGATATGCTTTCCTGCTTTGTCAAATATTAGCTGGCCATACATATGTATGTTCATTTATGGGTTCTCTAGTCTATTCCATTGATCTACGTGTCTGTTTTTGTGTGAGTACCATACTGTCTTGATGATTACAGCTATGTAATACAGCTTAAAGTCCAGAATTGTGATGCCTTCAGCTTTGGTTTTCTTTTTCTTTTCTTTTTTAATGTTTATTTATTTTTGAGAGAGAGAGACAGAGAGAGAGAGAGAGAGAGAGAGAGAGAGAGAGAGAGAGAGACAGCAAGCGGGGTAGGGGCAGAGAGAAAGGGAGACTTAGAATCCAAAGCAGGCTCCAGGCTCTGAGCTGTCAGCACAGAGCCCGACATGGGGCTCGAGCCCACAAACTGTATCATGACCTGAGCTGAAGTCGAACGCTTAACTGACTGAGCCAGCCAGGAGTCCCTTTGATTTTCTGTTTCAGCACTACTTTGGCTATTTGGGGTCTTTTATGGTTTCATACAAATTTTAGGATTTTTTGTTCTAGCTCTGTGAAATATGCTAGTGTTATTTTGATAGGGATTGCATTGGACATGTAGATTGCTTTGGGTATGATTGACATTTTAACAATATTTGTTCTTCTAATCAGTGAGCCTGGGATGTTTTTCTATTTCTTTGTATCTTCTTTCTTTCTGTCATAAGCTTTCTATAGTTTTCAGTGTATAGATGTTTCACCTCTTCTGTTAATTTATTCCTGGGTATCTTATGGTGTTTGGTGCAATTATAAATGGGATCAATTCCTTGATATCTCTTTCTGCTGCTTCATTATTGGTATATAGCAATGCAACTGATTAGTGTACATTGATTTTTATATCCTGCAACTTTGCTGAATTTATGTATCAGTTCTAGCAATTTTTTGTTGGACTCTTTCAGGTTTTCCATGTAGACTATCATGTCATCTGCAAAGAGTGAAAACTTGACTTCTTCCTTGTTGATTTAGATGCCTTTTATTTGTTTTTGTTGTCTGATTGCTGAGGCTAGGACTTCTGGTACTATGTTGAACAAAAGTGGTGAGAGTGAACATCCTTGTCATGTTCCTGACCTTAACTGGAAAGCTCTCAGAGTCCCTGGGTGGCTCAGTCAGTTAAGTAACCAACTCTTGATTTCAGCTGAGGTCATGATGTCACGGTTGGTGAGTTCGAGACCCGTGTTGGGCTCTGTGCTGACAGCATGGAGCCTGCTTGGGATTCTCTCCCTCTCTCTCTACCCCTCTCCCAGTTGCGTTTCTCTCTCTCTTTCTCTCTGAAAAGTAAATAAACATTTTTTTTTTTAAAAAGGGGAAACCTCAGCACATGGCTGGCTCAGTCAGTTGAACATCCAATTTTAGCTCAGGTCATGATCTCACAGTTCATAAGTTTGAGCCCCGCTTTGGGCTTTGTGCTGACAACTCACAGCCTCGAACCTGCTTTGGATTCTGTGCCTCCCTCTATTTCGGCTCCTCCCCTGCTCACACTCTCTCTCTCTCTCAAAATAAGTAAGCATAAACAATTTAAAAAAATTGGGAAACCTCTCAGTTGTTCCCAATTGAGAATGATATTATCTGTAGGCCTTTCATATATGGCTTTTGTGATGTTAAGGCATGTTTCTTATATCCCTACTTTCTTGAGGGTTTTTATCAAGAAAGGATGATGTATTTTATCAAATGCTTTTTCTGCATATATTGACAGGATCGTGTAGTTCTTATTCTTTCTTCTACTAATGTGGTGTATTATGTTGATTGATTTGTGAATATTAAGCTACTCCTAAACCAAGGTGTGAATCCCACTTGGTCATGGTGAATAATTCTTTTAATATACTGTTGAATTTGGTTTTCTAGTATCTTGTTGAGAATTTTTGCATCTATGTTCATCAAGCATATTGACCTATAATCTTCTTTTCAGTGGGGTCTTTTTCTGGTTTTTGAATCAAGGTAATGCTGGCTTCATATAATGAGTTCAGAAACTTTCCTTCCATTTCTATTTTTTGGAACAGTTTGAGAAGAATAGGCATTAACTTTTCTCTAAATATTTGGTAGAATTCCCCTGGGAAGCCATCTGCCCAGGACTCTTATTTGTTGGGAGATTTTTGATAACTGATTCAATTTCTTTGCTATGGTTATGGACCTGTTCAATTCTTTTATTTTTTCCTGTTTGAGTTTTGGTAGTGTGTTTCTAGGAATTTGTCAATTTCTTCCAGATTGCCCAGTTTGTTGGCATATAATTTTTCACAGTATCCTCTTTAATTGTTTGTATTTTGGTGGTGTTTGTTGTGATCTCTTCTCTTTCATTTGTGATTTTGTCTCTTTGTGTCCTCTCTCTTTTTGAGAAATCTAGGTAGTGGTTTATCAATTTTGTTTATTCTTTCAAAAAGCCAACTTTTAGTTTTATTGATCTGTTCTGCTGGGTTTTTTTGGTTTGTTTCTATATGCTTATTTCTGCTTGAATCTTTATTATTTCCCTATGTATTCTGGCTCTGGGCTTTATTTGCTGCTACTTTTCTAGCTCCTTTAGGTGTAAGGTTAGGTTGTGTATTTGGGACCTGTCTTGCTTCTTTATATAGGCCTAAATTGCAAATGTGCTTTCCTTTTAGGGCTGCCTTTGCTGCATCCCAAAGTGTTTGGACTGTTCTGTTTTCATTTTCATTTGCTTCCATGTATTTTTAAATTTCTTCTTTAATTTCCTGGTTAACCCATTCATTTCTTAGTAGGGTGTTCTTTAATCTCCATGTATTTGAGGGCTTTCATATGTCTTGTGGTTGATTTTGTTTCATAGTGTTGTGATATGAACATATGCATGGTATGATATCAATATGTTTGTACCTGTTGAGTGCTGATTTGTGACCCAGTATGTGATCTATTCTGGAGAATGTTCCATGTGCACTCGAGAAGAATGTGTATTCTGCTTTAGGATGAAGTGTTTTGAATATATCTGTTAAACCATCCAGCCCAGTGTGTCATTCAAAGCCATTGTTTCCTTACTGATTTTAAAGTTTCTTACTATTATGGTATTATTATTGATGAGTTTGTGTTTGTGATTAATTGGTTTATATATTTAGGTTCTTCAAGTTGGGGGCATAATATTTACAATTGTTAGCTTTTCTTGATGATAAACCCCTCAATTATGACATAATGCCCTTCTTCATTTCTTGCTACAGTCTTTATTTTAAAATCTAGCTTGTCTGGCATAAGTATGGCTATTCCGGCTTTCTTTTGATATCCATTAGCATGATAAGATGGTTCTCAATGTGCAGGTGTCCTTAAGTCTCAAATGGGTCTCTTGTGGGCAGAATATAGATGGGTCTTGGTTTTTTTACCCATTCTGATACCCTGTGTCTTTTGATTGAAGCATTTAGTCCACTTACATTTAGTGCCACCGTGTTACATGTACAGTAAGTGTTTCTGGTGATGTTCTCTGGTCTTTTGTAGTCTTTGCTCCTTTGTCCCTCTTTTCCATCCACTCAGAGATTCCCCCTTAATATTTATTGCGGGGCTCATTTAGTGGTCATGAAGTCCTTTAGTTTTGTTTGGCTGGAAAAGTCTCTCTCCTTCTCTTCTGAATTACATCCTTGCTAAATAAAGAATTCCTGGCTGCATATTTTTCCTGTTCAGCATATTGAATATTTTCTGTCACTCTCTTCTGTCCTGCCAATTTTAAGTGGACAGGTCTCCTACTACCCTTATGTGTTTACTCTTGTAGATTAAGGGCCTTTTGTCCCTACCTGCTGTCATAATACTCTTTTAATCTTTGTATTTTGCAAGGTTCACTATGATATGTCATGGTGTTACCTGTTTCTGTTGATTTTGAAGGGAGTTCTCTGTGCCTCTTGGACTTGGATGCTTGTTTTCTTCCCAAAATTAGGGATGTTCTCAGCTATACTTTGTTCAAATAAACCTTTTGGCCCTTTTTCTCACTCTTCTTCTTCTGGGACTCCTATGATACGGATATTGTTTTGTTTCATGGAACAACTTAGTCCTCCAAGTCTTCTCTTGTGCTCTAGTAATTTCCTTTCCCTCTTTTTTCAACTTCATTATTTTCCATAATTTTATCTTATATTTCACCTGTTCTCTCCTTGGCTTCTTTTTCTTTTTAAAATAACTTAAAATGGTTTTATCTATTTTTGAGAGAGAGTGAGAGCATTAGCAGGGGAGGGATGAAGAAAGCAGAGACACAGAATCTGAAGCAGCCTCTAGGCTCTGACCTGTCAGCACAGAGCCCCATGTGGAGCTTGAACTCATGAGCTGTGAGATATAACTTGAGCCTAAGTCAGATGCTTAATCGCCTGAGCCTCCTGGGTGCCCCTTTCCTATGCTTCTTCAGTCCTTTCTGTCACTGTATACAGTTTATTTTGCATCTCAGTTATAGCATTTTTAATTTTTAAAAAAAATTTTTTTTAATGTTTTTATTTATTTTTGCGACAGAGAGAGACAGAACATGAGCAGGGGAGGGCCAGAGAGAGAGGGAGACACAGAATCGGAAGCAGGCTCCAGGCTCTGAGCTGTCAGCACAGAGCCCGATGCGGGGCTCGAACCCACAGACTGTGAGATCATGACCTGAGCTGAAGTCGGACGCTTAACCGACGAGCCACCCAGGCGCCCCAGCATTTTTAATTTTTTAATTCATCCTGACTAGTTCTTAAGTCTTTGATCTCAGCAGCAAGGGTTTCTCTGGTGTCCTCTGCTTTTTCAAGCCCAACTAGTAGACTTATGACTGTTGTTCTAAATTCTTGTTCAGATTTGTTTATATCTATTTTGAGCAAGTTCCTCGCTATGATTTCTTCTTGATCTTTCTTTTGGGGAGAATTCATATGTCTTGTCATTTGGGCTAAGTTTCTGTTTTGTTTTTTTTTTTTTTTGTGTGTGTGTGTGTTTTAAAAGCTTGTTATGTTTCATGCACCTGAGAGTATTTCTATATTAAAAAGGGGTCATACACTGTCCACAGCCTGGCACTTTAGAAAGTGTTTCTGTATGTATGCTGTGTATACTCTGTTGTTGCATTTTGGCTGCTATTTCCCACTGGTGAATCCTCTGCAGAGCTTTTTCCTTCCTTGCAGTGGTGGAGTGTTTGGACCTTTAACCAGTGTGTTTACATTTGTTTATTGAAGTAACCCTAGAAAAAAAGTGGTGGGGGGGGAAGCCTGATTACATAAAAAGGGAATAGGAAAGGGAACAGAAAAACAGAGAATCAAAAAACTCTAAGGCTGATTCCCCCCCCCCCCAAAAAAAAGGAAAAAAAGGAAAAAAAAAGCAGAAGAAAAGAAGGAAAACGAAAGGAATAAAAAAGCCTGATCTAAAAAAAAAAAAAAAAGAGAAAAGGAAGCGATAAAAAACAAATAAGAAACTATGAGCCTGATTACAAAAGAAAAAAAGAAGAAGGAGGCAAAAGGGAAAAAAGAATTGTCTGTTCATGTCTGAGTGTTGCTGACTGTGCTCGTCCTCTGGAGGAGAGACTGGCTGCTTTGGCTCAGAGTCAATCTTGCCCCAGTAAATAAGCAGTTACCAGGCACAGAGGGGCAGGGCTTGTTGTAAGTGGGTCCTACCTCCACTGGGGGCCACTGTGTTGTTCTCTGAAGTCCCAATGTGTTGGTGTTGGGGGGGAAATGGCACCACCTCAGTCTCTCATTCCCAGTTGGTGATCTCAACTCCTGCTGTTCAGGAAGCCCTCACAGAATAGGGAGGGAAGTCAACTTGCCCTGCTCCATAACTCTCCTGCGTTTTTTCTTTAGTGCACATATGGGATTCAAAACCTAGAGTCTTAAAGTACTCAGCACCACATATACCCATTCCCCTTCTCCAACATAGAGCCACTCCACCATGCTGATGAAAGGTCTTTGACTAGAACCTACAGGGTTTTTTGACCTTGGGGAGGCAATAAACCCTCTTCCAAAAGTACTCCAGGAAGGGGACTATTCTCTCCCAGTATACTCCGGAGATCTCTACACCACCCTATGCACTCTGAGGCCAGCTCTGTCCTCCCTAGGAACACATGCCACAGCTCCACTCTGGAGAAAGTTGTGCACTTCCAAAACCTCAGTATTTGAACTCCAAAAGATGTTTTCAAAAAAAAAAAAAAAGAATGGGAATATTTAGTACTTCTCACTCCCCAGAGAGGTTTTCCTCTTGTGCTAACTCAATGCCGCACTATTTCAACCCCTCTCTCTTTCTCTCCCTTTTGTCTCTCCACAGAAAGGGTTTCCTCCTCTCCATGGTACCGCCATTTTTCTCTCCCTAATTCACATCCATGCACCTCTCACTTGCTAAGGTCTCTCCCTCCAACTGTGGAGATCCTTCTGCTATCCTGCAGATGGATTTCCTCGGTGTTCCAAGTAATCTGATCCTAATACAGCTGTGTTTGAAGGATGAGGAAAGCCCAGAGTTCCTCTACTTCTCCTCCATCTTAACTCCTCCCATCTCCAATACTATATTGATTAGAAGTAGCAAAACAGATATCCTCAAATTGTTCTTCATCTTAAAGGAAAAGCCTTCAGTCTTTCACCATTGATTATGATGTTAGCTGTGAGTTTTTCATATGGCCTTTATTACGTTGCAGTTTCCTTTTATTCTTAATTGCTGAATATTTTTATCATGAAAGTGTGTTGAACTTTTTCATATACCTTTCTGCATCAATAGATGATTGTGTGTTTTTTCCTTCAGTGTTAATGTGGTGTGTTTCATTGATTTCCATGATTTCCATCTTTGAATTCCAGGGATAAATTCCACTTGATCATAGTGTAAAACTTCTTAATATGCTGCTGAACTGGGGCACCTGGGTGGCTCAGTCAGTTAAGTGTTTTGGCTCAGGTTTTGGCTCAGGTCATGATCTCGCGGTTCGTGAGATTGAGCCCTACATTCGGCTCTGCACTGTCAGTGCAGAATCTCTCTCTGCCCCTAGCCTGCATGCACATGCTCTCTGTCTCTCAAAATAAATAAATAAACAAAAAGTCTCTAAAACATAAGCTGATGAACTGACTTGCTAGTGTTTTGTTGAAGATTTTTTTTGCATCAGTACTTGTCAGAGATATTGGTCTATAGTTTTCTGCTCTTGTAGCATCTTTAGCGTTAAGGTAATACCTCATTGAATGAGCATTCCCTCCTCTTCAGTTTTCTTAAGGAGTTTGAGAAGGATTAGTGTTAATTCTTCTTTAAACATATGGTAGAGTGCATCAGCAAAGCAATCTGGTTCAGGGCTTTTTTTGTTGTTGTTGTGAGGTTTTTGATTACTCTTTCAATTTCTTTAATAGTTGTGGTCTATTCAGATTTTATTTTTTTTTTCATTTCTAGTGTTAGTAGGTTGTGTATAGCTAGGAATTTGCCCATTTTATCTGCATTATCCAATTTGTTAGCACACAGTTATTCATGGTATACTCTTGTGATCCTTTTTATTTCTGTAAAATTGGTAGTAATGTTCCTGCTTTCAATTCTTATTTTAGTAATTTGAGTTTCTCTCCTTTTTCTTAGTCAATCTAGCTGAAGATGTGTAAACTTTATTGATCTTTGTAAAGAAACAACTTTTGGTTTAATTGCTTTTCTCTATTGTGTTTCTCATCTCTATTTTATTAGTCACCTCTCGAATCTTTGTTTTCTTACTTCTGTTAGCTTTTGGGTTTAGTTTTTCTTCTTTTCCTAGTTTGTTAAGGTGTAAAGTTAGGTTGTTGATTTGAGGTCTTTCTTTTGTTTAAATATAAACATTTACAGCTATAAATTTCCCTTTTAGTACTGCTTTTGGCTCATCCCATAAATTTCATATGTTGTGTTTTCATTGTCATTTGTCTCAGGGCATTTGTCTCCAATTATATTAGTTTGCTAGGGCTACCATAACAAAATAGCACACATGGGATGCTTTAAACAACAGAAATTTATATTCTCATAGTTCTGGAGGCTGTAAGTCCAAGATCAAGGTGCTGGCAGGGTTAGTTATCTCTGATGCCTTTCTCCTTGGCTTGCAGATGGCTCCCTTCCTACTACCTCTTCACACTGTTGTCCTTTAGTGCACATGCACCTTTGGTGTCTCTCTGTGTGTCAAATGTCCTTTTCTTATAAGGACACCAGTCAAACTGGATTAGGATCCACCCAAATGGCCTCATTTAACTAAATTGCCTACTAAAGATATCTCCAAAAATAGTCATATCTTAAGGTATTGGGGGTTAGGGCTTCAACATATGAGTTTTTTTTTTTTTATTGTGAAGGGGAGACACAATTCAGCTCACAGCAGAGATTTTCTAATTTATCTTATGAATTCTTCTTTGAGCCATTGGTTGGTTGTTTTGTTTAATTTCCACATATTTGTGCATTTTTATTTTTCCTTTTTGTTATTAGTTTCTAGTGAATTCCATTGTGATTGGAAAAGATACTTTGTATGATTTCAATGTTTTAAAATTTATTAAAACTTATTTTATGGCATAACATATCGTCTATCTCAGAGAATGTTCCACGTGCACTTGAGAGAAATGTGTAATTCTTCTGTTTTGGGTAGAGTGTTCTGTGTATGTATTTTAGGTTCAATTTGTTTATAATGTTGTATAAGGCCTCCAGTACTATATGTATCTTTTATTTGATTTCTAACCATCATTAAGAGTGGGAAATTGAAGTCTCTAACCATTATTGTAGAGATATCTATTCCTTCAATTATGTCAGTGTTTTCCTCATATTTTTTGGAGCTTGATGTTCGGTGCATATTATTTGTAATTGTTATTGACAGCATATAGTTGAATCATGTTTTTTGTTTTGTTTTTATCCCTCTGCCAGCCTATGCCTTTTGATTAATGAGTTTAATGTGTTGATATTTAAGGATCACTCATACAAGAAGAATTACTTTTGGCCTTTTGTTTTATGTTTTCTATATGCATTATAGCTTTTTATGTCTTATTTCCCTCATTACTGCCTTTCTCTATTACTGCCTTACTTTGTGTTTAGTGGTTTTTTTATAGTGACATGTTTTGATTCCATTCTCATGTTTTGGGTGTATATTTTAATAATATTTTCTTTCTGCTTACCATGACAACTAGATATGATGTTCTAAAATTGTAACAACCTAATTTTAATTGATACCAACTTAACTACATACAAAAACTCTACTTCTATATAGTTATGCCCCTGTTTGTTTTTGATATCACAAATTACATTTTTATGCATCGTGTACCTAGTAACATAGATTTATAATTATTTTTATGAATTTATTTTTTAATTCATGCAGAAAATAACTAGTGGAGTGTTAGGCTGAAGAAGTGGGAAACTGCTCTCATGTTTCCTGCTTCTTCATTCACAGCTGATTACAAACATTGCTTTTGAGCAGGCTGAGCTATAGGCTCTCCTTTCTGCCGTTAATTAAACTTAGCAGCCTGGCCCTGTTTGGGCAGAACAATGATAGACTCTCTGAAGCTCTGACTATATTTAGGTGAGGAATTATTGAATCCTCCCAACCCTTCTGAAAAATGACACATGAGTAGGTGGCAGCTTCCCTGCTCACTTTCCTTCCTCAGGTCTGCTTTTTGTCAATGAACACACTTGGCTGTTTTCTGTGTGATCACTTTCGTGGCAAACCCAGCTTTTCCCAGCCTGCTCATTTGCTTTTTCCCTTCTGGAAATGTAGTTTGGACCAGTGAATCCAGGATGAAAACAGGACAGAAACAAGAGTCAGAAAGAGAGGGAGAGATAGATGAAGGCAGCAGCAGAATTTTGTACTCCTTGTTACTGGCTCTGGGTTCCCTGTCAGGTAGAGCTAGCTTCTGTGCCTGCATTGATGATGTCTACATGATATAGGGCTTGTGAAAGACTGAGAGAAAACCTCTTCCTCTACCACTGATAACCAAACCATTACCTCTCCAGTGTGTCCTTTGCACTAATCATTGTCTCTTGTCTGGCCTTTAGAAGTGTGACTCTTCTCAGAAGTGTTAATATATCAGGCCTTCAATATTTTTAACATTCTTCAATACTTTTTTCTCAATAAAATGACATAAGCACTGTAGGAAATGTTTGGATCTATAAAGAACTAGGGTGTCTGGGCCTATGGAAATGCCAAATGTTTGGATCTATAAAGAACTAGGGTGTCTGGGCCTATGGAAACTATTATAGATGGGGGAGGGCTAGAACGTATTACCAACACTGTCCATCTTGTAGGTTGGCACAAATAGATCTTAACAATAATGGCAGCAATGTTTCTTGACAATGGTGGACCTGAATTAATTCTGGCTGTTTAAAATTTACTGCTTAAGGATCTAAAATGTGGCTAATACCCAGGGCTTTGGGGACAGGGATTTGTTCCCTTCTATAACTGAAAGGCATAGTAAAGGGGGCAGGCTCTCTATGGACCATAGGCACCAAGACTCCTCTTGACCCAGTGACTCTACTTCTAGGAACTTTTGGAGGCACACACTAAAACATCTACTAGGACTCTCATAATGTTTGTTACTTATATTAGTAAAAAAGTAGAAATTCCCTAAATTTCCAACATTTCCATCACGTTAAGCCTTATGTGGTGATCCATGTAATAGAATATGATGCCAACATTTAAATCACATTACAGAAGAATATTTAATAACAGAAATGCTAGTGACATAGCTAAGTTAAACAATTAGAAGAGAGGACAAAGCAATTTATATATTTGAATATATGTCTGAACACATGCATATTTGAATCTGACTTTAAAAATATTCATGTATACGTAGAAAAAAAACTGAAAAGAAGTTTTTTGTTTTTAATTTTTTAAAAGTTTTTATTTAAATTCCAGTATTGTTGGGGTGCCTGGGTAGCTCAGTCAGTTAAGTATCTGACTCTTAATTTTGGCTCAGGTCATGATCTCATGGTTTGTGAGTTTGAGCCCCACATCAGGCTCTGCGCTGATGGTGTGCAGCCTGCTTGGGATTCTGTCTCCCTCTCTCTCTGTTCCTCCCCTGCTTGCTCTCTATCTCTCTCAAAATAAATAAAAACAAACAAAAAAATAAATTCCAGTATAGTTAACATACAGTGTAATATTAGTTTCAGGTATATGATAGTGATTCAACACTTCCACACATCACCTGGTACTCCTTACAAAAGGTGCACTCCTTAATCCCCATAACCTAGTTCACCCACTCCCTCCCCCACCTCTTGTAACCATCAGTTTGTTCTCTATATTAAGAATCTTTAAATGTTCACAACTGGCATCTCTGAATTACAGAACTGTATACACTCATTTTATCTGTTATCCTCTTCTTTAGTTTCTAAGTTATTCAAATAAGTATTGGCCAGTTAAATTTACAGGCATATATTAATTTTGCAAATTTATATCCACAGTTGTTGAGTCACTAGGGAAAATGGATACTGTTGAATTTTGTGAATTTTAAAAGCACCCTGGTTTATATGTGAAGTCATAAAAATGTCAGTGAGATTTCTTTTATCAGAAGGAGAAAAGGTCAGGAATATTTCATCAATATTTCATCAATATTTTCTACCTTAATTAAGCCAAAATGACCCTGGAATTTGTGTTTCTTGGGAAATCCTGAATCTTTTTTATGTGCAGTTTGTTAGTTTTCTATCCTCCAGGACAGCAGGTCAGGGGTCCTTTGCAATAACAGGGTCTGAAGGCCTCTCTGTGCTTCCCCTCTTTGCAAAAAGAAATTTACTTGGAACAATGGAAAATAATATGTCGACAGTGTGAAATTAAGTTTTAAATTTCTGAAATATACTGAACTATTTATGGGAAATTTACTAGTGAAACATTTTATTTTTGGCTTTTTAGAATCATAACTCAATAATCAAAAGCCTAGAAACTACTCTCTGTATGTTTAACTACAATTATAAGATACTATGTGTACACAAAGTGCACTAGAAATGTTAAATAATGAAATCAGCCAGATGTGCCAACCAGAGAAAATACAAATATATTTCTGACTTTTCCCTACATTGATTTTCTTCCTTCATGGCCACAAAGTGAATTCTCAGCATTGCACACTGTGGTTCTACTGTGAGCTGTGCTGAGAGCCTGTGGGTAGTACTTTCCAAGGAGCAATAGCACCTCACCCTTTTGAGCATTCTCTGCTCTTCAGAGGGTCGGTGGTGATTCTGAGCTCATTACTGATTTAATGCTTTAGAAAACTGTTTCACAGAGTCAAAAAGGCATCTCATGCAAATAAGCCACAACTAATGGGACTTAAGTAATTCGTTATTAAGTATTTAAGCACTTCCATTGAACTGGGTGCCACTTAAGGTACCAGATAAAACAAGATGGAAATGACATGGTAGCCATTCATAAGAGGCTAAGTGTAATAGAAATCATTGAATCAATAGCTAAGCCCCATGCTTTCCATTTATATGTCCTAATTTAGTGTGACTTATTTAGTGAGTTTTTTTTCTTTTATCCACATTATACATCTGAGAAAATGGAAGCTCAGAGTGGTTAAATAGTGTGAGTGAGGTCATTGTAATGGTCACCTCTCCCAGAAGTGCTATGTAACAAACCACCCCAGGGAGTAACAGAAAACACTGGATATTAGTTGACTCATTGAAGCATTTCTGTAAATGTACCTGAGGCCCTTATTCTTTTACAGTTATGAGGCATGAAAATTTTAAAAGCCCAACTAATAGTGTAACCCAGTTTGAATAGCTAAAGGGCACTAATTAAATCCCTCAAATGGAATTAATCTTTTATCTTGTTTGTTTCCTCTGCTAGTTGGGGCATCTATTCTATACCTTGTTCTCTGCCATGCTCTTCTCCTTGGCTGTTAAAGCCCCTGCAGACAGAGTCCTCAGTCATCTGTGTTTCCCATTAAAAGTGCTCAGGGCTGCCCAGAGGTGGCATTCAGACAACACTTGGTGGCCCAAGACAGACTCCTTTCCTGACTTTGGCATGGAGTGGTGGGTATTGTTAGACACAGCTTGGGGCTTTGGTCTTATTTATCCAAGAGACTGAGTCTTATTGTCTGTATCACAAGTGCATGCTTGAATGAGAGGGAGAAAGGGGGTGGAAATATTTTTCTTGGTTTTGTTCTGCATTTATGATCTGAAGTACTATTATTTCCCTGGGTGAGTGTTTCATGGCATCCACAGCTGCTCTGTGTTTCCTTTAGGAAAGAAAATGCACTAGTGTGTAAAATGACATATTATCAACAGTTAGGAATGAAAATTATTTCTGCAGCTTGTGGGCTCTGTTGTACCTGTGCAATTCTTTCCATATCAAAAGCTCCTATTTGGATAAGTTTATGGTGGCTTTTCCTCTAGTATAGGCCAGAACAGTGGAAGGGGGTCTCACACAGTGTGAACCTTTGCTTTGCTTCATTTGTGGCTTGCATAACCCTGAGAGACCCCTCCCTGCCATTTTATCATTTCATTTTGACCCCATGGGCCCTGACTTCTGCTTCTTGGAATTTTATGGGAAGCCATTAAGATATTTAAAATGTGTGATCTTAGGAAGTAGAATTTTCTAAGTATAGAAAGGCCCATCAGACTCTGAATGGTTTTCTCCATGAAAAGCTCTGTATGGGATGGCAAAGGTGGCTGGAATCTACTGTTAATGCTAAAGTATGCCTAAAAGTATCAATCCCACAGCATCTGGTTTTCTATGTGAGTTTTTGCTTTGCATTTCCAACCTGGTTTATGCTGGGGAGAAGAGTTGTTTCTAATTGTCTCTCCTAAAACTCCTGCTTTTTACAATTCAGGTATAACTTCTGTATGATTACTGAATCACAGGCATGGTCTTGGAGGTAGCCCCCAA
The DNA here is from genome assembly GCF_023721935.1 of Panthera uncia. Lineage (NCBI taxonomy): Eukaryota > Metazoa > Chordata > Mammalia > Carnivora > Felidae > Panthera > Panthera uncia. The sequence goes on from NW_026057582.1 coordinate 116,579,342, forward strand.
TTACCATTGTCTTTGTGTTGGTGATGCCTTTTCCTTCACTATGTCTTTCAGGTCTCACTCTTCTTTACCTCAGTTCTCCAACTCCAGGTCAAAAGACCCCTGCTTTACAGAAAATACCCCTTTGCTGGGAAATTCCTCACAAGAGAAAGGGTGAGTTTCCCCCCACTCTCTTCTTCTAAAATTAAGAAATCTCTGAGCATTTCCCTTGTCACTTATGCTAGAAAATTTCTTCCTAAGGTATGAATTTTTGTCTGGCATGTTGTTGGTCTCTGCCAGGTCTTTGTCAATTCAATGTAGTATATATTCATGATTCTAGTAGTTGTATTGTGTGGCTTATGAATTTCCAAATAACCATGAGCATAACCCTGTAATGATTAAATAATACATGTGCACATTCATGATGTACACAGCTCTCATGGGCCATCTTACCAGGCCAGGGCTGTCAACTGGGGGTGAAGAAGATACTGTCCAGAGATATGTCTTTTGTTGTCACAGCTGGGGAAGGGGTACTATTGACGTTTAAGGGTAAAGGCCAGGGATGCTGCTAAACATCCTGCAATACACAGAACACTTCCCCACAACAAGAATTACCTGGCTCAAATGTCAATAGCAGTGAAGTTAAAATGTATGATTTAAGAGAAAACTCTATTTCCTTCAAGTTTGAAGGTCCTACTGGGGACAAACCATGATGGTTCTGAAATCTCTGAGCAGAGCTGATCTGGAGGATAACTTACTCTGTCCCCTAGAATGAAGGGCCCTGGCTTAGGTATCCAAGCTCATCTCTTCTTCCTTTTGTGGACAACTTTTGGAAGCTCAAACCACCTGCTCAGTATCCCATGATTCCCTATACATTAGAAACTTAGTGGCATTGTCATGGGCCCTTCCTTTCCTGCCCTCTGACCCCATGCATTTGCATCAGCAGGCAGGCTGCTGTTTTACCTGCACTCATCTCCCTCCCAGACTCTGAGGAGCTGCCCACCCTCTCTCCAGCCTTATCTGCAGCCTGTCTGCATGGGGGTGGGGCTTCATATTTTACAGAGTAAATCAAAATTCTTTTGGGTACTTGTTTACCATGTGGATTCCTGGTCTCACTTGCCAAAGACTCACCCCATTTAGATGGGGTGTAGGAATGTAGATTTATCACCTCCAAGTTCAGAGACAATATGGCTTCCTCCAGAAGATTCCTGATGACAAGCTGTGTCTCTCTAAAACGTTCCCACTGAGCCCTTTGACTAGAGGATCCTCCTCCCCTTCTGGCTCTCCAGAGCAGTCTCATTCAACTTCAAAGGGGCTCAAATGTCACCTCTTTTATGAAACATTGGTCCCCCCATCTCCCCACCAACTCCCTCAAGGGTTAATGCCTCTTCTGTGCTCTCAACACCACATTTATGCCTATACTTCAGAATATGCCCATATGTTCCATGGTTATGCCTACCAGCCTGTGTCTTCATCTTACATCCCAGTGTCCAGCACAGTCCCTGAAACCAGGAAGATAACTTATTTTTTCTCCATTTCTCCTAATAAATAACTTTGAAAACAAACACTTCATACATTGATTCCCTTAATGTTTTCCTTTGAATTACTTGGTAAACCATTAACGTTATTTTATAGCCCATGTTTCATTGGAAAAGCATAATGTGCAGCATTTGTACTGGGCATATGGAGTGCAGAAACATGGTCTGGGATGCCAAGCTGTGCCTCGTGTCACAAAACCACTTCAGAGGAGCAGAACATGAGTCAGGTTTTGTTTCCCTTTTTTTCAGGGGTTTGAAGGCAGGTATGTGCAGCTAATGGTACAAGGGTCAGAGCATGCTCTGCATCTGCACTGACCAGCATAGTTACCACTCATCAAGGTGTTATTCAAAGTCAAATTAATTAAAATTAAATAAAATAAAAAATTCAGTTCTTCAGTTACATACTTTCAGTGACCAATGAACATGTGTGACTACCATACTGGATAGGGCAGAGAACACTCCTATCCACCATAGAAAGTTCTATTGCACAGCATTGTTCTAGAAATACTGATGTTAGCTGCCCTGTTGCCACTTCTAAAAGAAGTTTCCTTAGTTCCAATTTTGGTTACAGTTGTATTTGTTCACCAGCTGGGGGTGGGGGGGTTGTGATATTATTCCTTACACATGAGTATTTCCTGGTCACAAACTGTATATTTTCAGTATTGATTAGTTTGTAGCACTGTCAGCATCATTTATTATTGTTACATATTGGTTTCACACAGCCTAATTTGCATCTTTGGGCTTCTCAGTATGAATAAGAGTACTTTTTTTCTTGTTGTGAACCAGTTTGAAGGCAATTATGGGTATTCAGGAGAATCACAATGTCCTGTAGAGCTAGCTGGGCATGAGAGCCATCATTTGTTTCTAAGTTCATGGCCTTTTATGTCAATATTGTGATCCAATGAATATTCCAAGCAATACATGAAAACACTGGGCTTTGATGCAACCTCACTAGACTCAAGTGCATCTGTACTGAGCAGGTTGTTCAGAAGCCCAAAGATTCAACTAAAAGTCAATGGATATGTCTACATGTAATTTTGAGAAAAGTTTGTGATTCCTCTTGAATCATCCTTCTAGATATAGGTTCCATCCTTGGGATCATCTAGTCCAACACTAATGTTCTCCACTCCTGCTCATGCTCATGTACAGGCTGGGTGGAAAAGTCAGGTAGATCATCTTCCCTATAGTTCTATTATAGAAAGATAACTATACAGAAGAGCAAAGGTTTACACCACTCACTCTGCAATAGGACAAGTATAACAGCTAGGTATTGAGAATTGCAACATAATCAAAGAGAAAGCAATTACCAAAATGAGCTGGAGCTGGTCTGAGACAGAAATAGCTTTATTGTAAAGTTCCAAATTCAGAACAAACTGATGTTTCTTGAAAGTCCACAATTCATTTTGAAGACTTGAGTGACCCCAAATGATTTTCCTTAAGATAAGTGTCCTATGATGTCAAGAAAGACATATTTCTACTAGTTTGACAGCACTAAAATGTCTGTGGTCCTTTTAAAAACTAGAATTGATTCCACATTTCACACTCACCACTGAAATGAAATCTTGTTTTGGAGATGCTACTATTTCTGTGAAAAATAACTACAAAGTCTTGCTTTCCAGGTCATGGGGCATGCCTATTTGCCATCCAGAGTTTATCACTGCTGAAGAATCTTGGGGGAACAGCTCAGCTGAGTGGGATGGAGGATCTCTGCTGAGCAAAGACTTGGCTGGTTCCTCTGGATCTGCCTCCCAAGAGAAAGGGGAGCTTCTGGACAGTGCTCACATCAGGTCCCGTCTTTTGAAACTGAGGTAGGGAGACTTTAAGTGCTAGCACTGGAACAGGGTGATGGTTGTATAGAGCATCTCATTTGTCTGGGACTGAACTGTGGTGGGGGGGTGTCTCACCCTCACTACATCCTTCCCAAGTGACAGAGTGAAGATGAGGAGGAAGTGTTTTCATATTTGGCCAGGCTGTACTTTTCCTGGAAGATTTTTAACCTTTTCTCCAGTTCCTGGAAGATATGTAAGGTGACACTGCTAATTGACATGGATCTGTGAGGCTATAAGACAGCCCAATTACAAACCTAAATGACTAACATCCTACACTCCTTCCTGTTTGTGATTCAGGGGTCTTCATGACCTTGAGGTTTGCAGATGGAATCAGTTCACTTCAGCAGTTCTCATGGTGTTTTAGAAGCTGATATGATCCCTTGAAGTTAGTGATAAAGCATGTTATTAAAAAGGTTGGGTGCATCTTTCAGGAAACTGTGTTGTTGGGCTGGGTGTGAGCTGGGAGCCTGAGACTGCGCACATGTGAGGAAAGGGGTTGGTGGTAGTAGTGGTGGAAAGGCTGTGCTTGTGCATGTGTAGGAGGTCTTAGGCATGCATATGTGTGGGAGGGCTGAGAGCATTGTAGAGGACTATGCAAGCTGGCCAACCATTGCTGGAGCACCTTTACTCTCCCTGCTTTGTTTTCTGGGCTTCCATAGGTACATTTATTTAAAGGAAAGTTCATGTTGAGACCAACATGTTTGAAAGTGGCATCTCCAGGGACAGAATAAGGCTTGGGGACTCTGGTAATCAGGTTCTCATTCCAGATACGTTCTGAGGTAGCTGAGGGACCAGCAGAGTCAGATACCTCTGTGCAACTGTCTCCTTTTCACCTTGAGTCTCCCTCACTACAGCAGAAGCCTGTGTGGGCTTCTGCTAAGATGGTCTGTGGCAAACCTCACTGATAGGTGTGAAGACACTATGTAGATATCAGACACTAGTGTTATTATTTGTCTACATTAGGGGAACTGTCTTTTCTGAAGCTATTTGAAGGGCTGATTACAAGTGTACCTATCTGTATGCCCAAAGTACACTTGACTGTTCCCAGAGAGGCCCACTGTCAATTATTCTATTGATCTTCCTAGCAATCTTGAGAGATAGATGAAGAAAGGGACTTCATGGAAGTTAAGGATTTTACCCAGGGTCATGCAACTTGTAAGCTGAGGTGGGTATGCAGGATGTTACCCCACATTCCCCATTTGTGCTTGACTATGGAGATATCATTTCCCAGCATGCTCCCCAGCCATGTATAGCTTTTTTCATGATGACTGGTCTCAGCTGTCTGCATAGATATGATAAATATTTGGTCATAGAATCTGCTATGAAATTATGTGAATAGTGTGAAAGTGTGTGAATAGGGATCTGGTCCCATGGGCTACCGGGACAGTAAGCCCTGACATCCTTCCTCAACTGGTTGGTTCATAGCTCCAGAGGATGCCAGGTTCTTCAACTGTCCTGTACCATGGAAAAATTAAACTTTACTTTCTGTAATTGCTCTATATTCTAGGATTCATAGAATAGTTTCATTGAGCTTGCCACTGAACTAAAAATTTTAGTGCTATTCTTTTTAACAGGTCTAAAAAGTACCATGTATGATCATTAAAGAAACTGTGAAAACATATTTTGGTTTGTCAGCTCTGCTGTATATGTCAGTTATGTAGAAAAATGTTTTTAGAATAATGCCTCTTTCTTTAAAAAACTATCATTTTGATTCCCATTTATTACTATTTTTTAAATTTGAGTATAGTTGACATATAATATATTAATTTTAGATATACAGCACAGTGTTTCAGCAACTGTCTATGTCATCCTACTCTCAACATAAGTGTAGCTACCATCTGTCACCATGCAACACTCTTAAAATACCACGGACTATATTCAGTACTATGCTGTACTTTTTTTATTCCTGTGTTTTGTTCATTCTATAACTGGAAGACTGTATTTCCTCCTCCCCTTCACCCCTTTTGCCCATCCCTCAACCTCCCTCCTCTCTGGCAACCATCTGTATTTATAGGTCTGAGTCTGCTTTTTGTTTATTCATTTGCTTTGTTTTTTAGATTTCATATGTGAGTAAAATCAAATGGTATTTGTCTTTCTCTTTTTGACTAATTTCACTTAGCATAATATCTTCTAGGTCCATCCATGTTGTCACTGATGGCAAGATCTTTTCCTTTTTTATGGCTAAGTAATATTCTATTCTATGTAAATATAAATATAAATACACATACACATGCACCACATATTTTATATCCTTTCATTTATTGAAGGACACTTGGGCTGCTTCCATAGCTTGGCTATTGTAAATAATGCTACAATAAACATAAGGGTGCATATATCTTTTTGAATTAATGTTTTTGTTTTCTTTGGGTAAACACCCAGCAGTGGAATTATTGGATCATATGGTATTTCTATTTTTAATTTTTTTGAGGAATCTCCATACTGTTTTCCACAATGGATGCACTAATTTACATTTCCACCAATAGTGCATGAGGGTTCATTTTTCTCCACATCCTTATCAACACCTTTTTATTTCTTGTCTTTTTCATTTTTGCCATTCTGACAGGTATATAGTGATATCTTCTTGGGTATCTTAAAGTGGTTTTGATTTGTAATTCCCTGATGATTAGTGATTTAGTGATACTGAGAATCTTTTCATGAATATGTTGGCCATCTGTATGTCTTCTTTGGAGAAATGTCTATTTAGGTCCTCTGTCCATTTTTTAATTGGATTTGTGTGTGTGTGTGTGTGTGTGTGTGCGCGTGTGCACACGTGTGTGTGTTGAGTTATATAAGTTCTTCCTATATTTTGGATATTAACCCCTTATCAGATATATCATTTGCTAAGGTTTTTTCCCTTTCAGTATGTTGCTTTCTGTTTTGTTGGTGGTTTCCTTCACTGTGCAGAAGCTTTTTAGTTTGATGTAGTCCCAGTAGTTCATTTTTAATTTTAATTTTTTTAGATTTTTTAAAAACCTCTGCAATTATTAGTTTATTAGTATCATCCAGGACTCAGATGTTCAGTATTCCTACTGAAATTACATAAACTAATGCAAATGGAAAGTATCCAAGTCAAAATTATATAACAAAACATCACTCCATCACAAAAGTGTGTACAATTACAAGAATGCTATTTTATTTTATTTTTTTTTATGTTGAACTGGTTATATTTTATTTTATTTTATTTTATTTATTTTTTTATTATTTTTTTTAATATATGAAATTTATTGTCAAATTGGTTTGCATACAACACCCAGTGCTCATCCCAAAA
>NW_026057582.1:116600952-116671046 GCF_023721935.1 Panthera uncia
TTAGTAGGGTGTTCTTTAACCTCCATGCTTTTGGAGGTTTTCCAGACTTTTTCCTGTGGTTGATTTCAAGCTTCATAGCATTGTGGTCTGAAAGTATGCATGGTATAATTTCAATTCTTGTAAACTTATGAAGGGCTGTTTTGTGACCCAGTATATGATCTATCTTGGAGAATGTTCCATGTGCACTCGAGAAGAAAGTATACTCTGTTGCTTTGGGATGCAGAGTTCTAATTGTATCTGTCAAGTCCATCTGATCCAATGTATCACTCAGGGCCCTTGTTTCTTTATTGACCATGTGTCTAGATGATCTATCCATTTCTGTAAGTGGGGTGTTAAAGTCCCCTGCAATTACCACATTCTTATCAATAAGGTTGCTTATGTTTATGAGTAATTGTTTTATATATTTGGGGGCTCCGGTATTCGGCACATAGACATTTATAATTGTTAGCTCTTCCTGATGGATAGACCCTGTAATTATTATATAATGCCCTTCTTCATCTCTTGTTACAGCCTTTAATTTAAAGTCTAGTTTGTCTGATATAAGTATGGCTACTCCAGCTTTCTTTTGGCTTCCAGTAGCATGATAAATAGTTCTCCATCCCCTCCCTCTCAATCTAAAGGTGTCCTCAGGTCTAAAATGAGTCTCTTGTAGACAGCAAATAGATGGGTCTTGTTTTTTTATCCATTCTGATACCCTATGTCTTTTGGTTGGCGCATTTAATCCATTTACATTCAGTGTTATTATAGAAAGATACGGGTTTAGAGTTATTGTGATGTCTGTATGTTTTATGCTTGTAGTGATGTCTCTGGTACTTTGTCTCACAGGATGCCCCTTAGGGTCTCTTGTAGGGCTGGTGACAATTCCTTCAGTTTTTGTTTGTTTGGGAAGACCTTTATCTCTCCTTCTATTCTAAATGACAGACTTGCTGGATAAAGGATTCTCGGCTGCATATTTTTTCTGTTTAGCACACTGAAGATATCGTGCCAATCCTTTCTGGCCTGCCAAGTTTCAAAAGAGAGATCAGTCACGAGTCTTATAGGTCTCCCTTTATATGTGAGGCACGTTTATCCCTTTCTGCTTTCAGAATTTTCTCTTTATCCTTGTATTTTGCCAGTTTCACTATGATATGTCGTGCAGAAGATCGATTCATGTTACGTCTGAAGGGAGTTCTCTGTGCCTCTTGGATTTCAATGCCTTTTTCCTTCCCCAGTTCAGGGAAGTTCTCAGCTATAATTTCTTCAAGTACCTCTTCAGCACCTGTCCCTCTCTCTTCCTTCTCTGGGATACCAATTATGCGTATATTATTTCTCTTTAGTGTATCACTTAGTTCTCTAATTTTCCCCTCATACTCCCGGATTTTTTTATCTCTCTTTCTCTCAGCTTCCTCTCTTTCCATAACTTTATCTTCTAGTTCACCTATTCTCTCCTCTGCCACTTCAATCCGAGCCATTGTCGTTTCCATTTTGTTTTGCATTTCGTTTAAAGCCCTTTTCAGCTCCTCGTGACTGTTCCTTAGTCCCTTGATCTCTGTAGCAAGAGATTCTCTGCTGTCCTCTATACTGTTTTCAAGCCCAGTGATTAATTTTATGACTGTTATTCTAAATTCACTTTCTGTTATATTATTTAAATCCTTTTTGATCAGTTCATTAGCTGTTGTTATCTCCTGGAGATTCTTCTGACGGAAATTCTTCCGTTTGGTCATTTTGGATAGTCCCTGGAGTGGTGAGGACCTGCAGGGCACTTCCCCTGTGCTGTGGTGTATAACTGGAGTTGGTGGGCTGGGCCGCAGTCCGACCTGATGTCTGCCCCCAGCCCACCGCTGGGGCCACAGTCAGACTGGTGTGTGCCTTCTCTTCCCCTCTCCTAGGGGTGGGATTCACTGTGGGGTGGCGTGGCCCATCTGGGCTACTTGCACACTGCCAGGTTTTTGGTGCTGGGGATCTGGCGTATTAGCTGGGGTGGGTAGGCAAGGTGCATGGGGGCAGGAGGGGCAGGCTTAGCTCGCTTCTCATTAGGTGATCCCCTTCAGGAGGGGCCCTGTGGCAGCGGGAGGGAGTCAGATCCGCTGCTGGAGGTTTGGCTCCGCAGAAGCACAGAGTTGGGTGTTTGCACGGAGCGAGCAAGTTCCCTGGCAGGAACTGGTTCCCTTTGGGATTTTGGCTGGGGGATGGGCGGGGGAGATGGCGCTGGCGAGCTTCTTTGTTCCCCACCAAACTGAGCTCTGTCGTCCGGGGGCTCAGCAGGTCTCCCTCCCTTTGTCCTCCAGCTTTCCCGCTTTCTGAGCAGAGCTGTTAACTTATGACCTCCCAGACGCTAAGTCACGCTTGCTGTCAGAACACAGTCCATCAGGCCCCTCCGCTTTTGCCAGCCAGACTCGGGGGCTCTGCTTGGCCAGCGAGCCGCCCCTCTGCCCCGGCTCCCTCCCACCAGTCCGTGGAGCGCGCACCGCCTCGCCGCCCTTCCTACCCTCTTCCATGGGCCTCTCGTCTGCGCTTGGCTCTGGAGACTCCGTTCTGCTAATCCTCTGGTGGTTTTCTGGGTTATTTAGGCAGGTGTAGGTGGAATCTAAGTGATCAGCAGGACGCGCGGTGAGCCCAGCGTCCTCCTACGCCGCCATCTTCCCTCTCTCCCCAGCTAGGATTCTTAAAATGTGGTTTTAAATTCTAATTCAGACATTTTATTCACATCTGTGTTGATTAAATCCATTATTCATTTCTGTTCTTTCTTTTGGGGTGAATTTCTCTGTCTCGTCATTTTGGAGAAAGAAAAACAGTAAAATAAAAAATTAAAATTAAAAAATCAAAGACAAAAAAAAGATTCAAGTAAAGAAAGATAGATCTTAGGTGTGTTTCAACCTGCTTGTTGAAAAAAGCTTGACAGAATAGAGAAAAAAGAGAAAGGAAGGGGAAAAGTTTAATTTTTTAATTTTAAATTATAAAATAGAGTAAAATAAAATAAAGAAAATAAAATAGAATATTTTTAATTTACAAAACAAAAAACAATACAAAAAGAATTTGCTCTTTCTGTATCCAAGAAATAAAAAGAAAAGAAAGAAAAAAATGAAAACAATTTAAGCAAAAACAGATGTAAAGAAAACAAACAAATAAATGAACCAGCAAGCAGAAGGAAACCTGGCTGAAGTTATAACCAGTTTCCCCTCGAACTGAAACTTTGAAGCATACTAGTCTGTAGACTAAGCAGGTGGGAAGGATTTGTTTTGATCTTCGGGGGGATGTGCCTGGAGGGTGCAGGTGTGTGGGGTTTGGTGTAATGGCTCCATTATCCACTTGGTGGCACTGATTAGCTTACTGGGGTGGATCCCGTATGTGCCAGAGGTGAAAATGGCTTCACCCAGCTCCCTAGTCTTTGGCACAGGAACTTTGCACTTCCCTGACCTATGATCAAGCACCCCTCCCTTGTCTCAGGTCTCCATCCACTCCCTGCCTCTACCTTGTCCATGTCTAAGCTGTCCACCTGCCAGGTAGTGCCTCCCTCCAGAGTTTTGTCTCAGATGAGGCTGTTTCAAAACTCCACACTTCAGAGACCCACACTAATTCTCTGGGGGTGGGTCTCACAGAGCAATGGCTGGTTGCCAGCTTGTTCCAGAAAACATTCCAGTGATCGTGCAGCAGGAGAGGTTCAGAGTTTATGGAAAAACAACACACAGCTGGTGCCAGGATTTTACCACACTCTGGCATCTTTGTCTCAATATCAGCAAACGTGGCTGCTCTCCAGGGTCCATGAGGACTTTTGCCCACAGGGAGGCTGTATGTCCTCTACCAAATTGCACTCCAAGCAGGAGAACAGCTTCTCACCATGTGGCACACAGACCCCTCAGACCACACTGCCTGGTCCTAGGGATTCACCCTACTTCCTCACCAGAGCACTCCCAGGCACTGAGCTCCAGAACTTCAGACTCTGCACTCCATTGTTTATAGAATCCTGGTGGTATTGAAACCCTCTCTGTTATCCCAAATTTTGGGGTTTGGGGGAACAGATTTCTTGTCCAGTCCCCTGCAAGTGTTTTAATTCTTTCTCTCTCTCTTCCTTTCCAGGTACTTTCAGGGGTGAGTGCTTTTCTTGCACAATCCCAATGTGCTGCAATCATCCCTTTTCTCTTTCTCTTTCTGTCCTTTCTTTGTGAAAACAGCTCCCTACCCTCCATGGTTCTGCAGCTTTTCTCTCCCCCAATTCACCTCTCCATACCACATACCTGCCAAATTCTGTGGCTCAAATTATGCAGATTTTTTCATTAATCCTCAGGTGTTCAAAATGCTTTGATGCTGATCTAGCTGCATTTCAGGGGCAAGACAAGCTCAGAGTCTCCATACTGCTCTGCCACTTCTATAACCACTGAATCTGAATAAGCTCTATGGATTGTACCAATGCCAATTTCTTGGTCTTGATATTATTAAACCATAGTCATATAACACATTAATATTGAGGGAGGCTGGGGAAGTATAGATTGGACTTCCCTGTACATTTCTTTGCAATGCCCTGTGAATCTTTAATTATTTCAAAACAACAACAAAAAATGTTTTTGATAGATAATGTAGCTGGTATATTATAATATGGAGCAGGAGAGGAGTGAGGCCTTATACTGAGGGGCAGCAGTTCACCTGACTGACTTATAAAGTGTGCCCTTAATGAGCCTTTCATTGAACTAATATATCTAGTTTCTTCTAACCTCCTCACTTTTTGTTTCTGCCAGGGTAAAAACCATGTTGAATTGGCCTCTTTACAGGACTTTTATTACTTCAACATGGCTGTTGGGAGGGAGGGAAAAGCATTTTCTGAATGGCTATTAATAACAGCCATTAATTAATGAAAGATTAATAAATGTTTATAATTATGTAATTTTGAAAGGTTGTACAATTATACACAAAAAGTCAAATTCTAGAATAAAAAGAAGTCTTCTCAAAAATAAATTGGCATTAAACTGTATTTTTTAATTACTAATGACTGTAACTGATTAAAGTACATTGAATTTATTAAACCCATAAGTTCAAAATGATACTCAGAAAATGGGAGACAGACAAAAAATAAATTCAGTGGACACCACTGGAAGTTGCTAAGGCAACAAATCATTATTATGAAAATTGATAATTAAGGAAAAATAATTTATCTTGTGTTTCTGGCATTAAGTGTGTTTCACGTTAATGAAATTGGGTGGGAGAAAGTTCTTCAGTACAGAATATGTCATTTATAAATGCAGATAGAATGACAGAATTAGAAAATTCATTGCAAATGCTAATGGTCCCTGGTGAATATTAAAACTATTAGGAGCAAAGGTCACAGGGAACTTGATAAACACTGGGCCAGGCTGCCACCACCTAAACTCACTAAGCAATCTCAGCATCCCTGCAAGGGGGACATCTAGACATTACACTTCTCCTTGGTGCAAGTCAAACTCCTAGAACACCTGTGAAGCAAAAGGGCCCCAAAATAAAACCTGAAGGCTTCAGATATAAATTGTAGTCCATAGGAAATAAAAGAAATAGAATAAGAATCCTATGAGGGGTCCATTAGCCCAATCCAGGATGCAAGATGTTCTACAGAACCACAGAAAAATATTTTTTAACTAGATGGTGGTACAGTAAAGAGCTAACCTGGAAGGCCTAAGGTTGCCATCATTAGAAGAGCCTTTAGAAGAGCCTGCTCTAGGGTTGGCCCTTGGCTGGCATCTGGTTACTTGGCTTTTGGAATATTCCTTATGATAGAAAGTGATAATGTTGTTATATAGGCTTAGAACATTGCATTCTGCTTTACTAGCATGTCTAAATTATTTTTATAAAATGTGATTTATGGTTAACACCTGCTTTCTTTCTGGGAGGCTAGGACTTTGGTGGGCTCAGGGAGCCTACATGACAAGGCTTCATCAATACCCTGGAGCTCTGAGTCTCAAGCAGGCTGCCCTGGGCATAAATGCCACTGCTGAAGGAAGGAGCATGTTCTATGTGGCCCCTTCTGGGAAAGGAGACCTTTCAGAACCCTGCTTCTGGACTCATCCAGACTTCCTGATGAGGCTTCTTCCACTGCTGGTCATGATAATAAACCACAGCCCAGACAGGGCAGAGCTTCCTGTGAGTCTGTGAGCCCTTCTAGAAAAATCACAGTGTTTAGGTGACCAAGGGAACCCTGAAACATGATGATATTGGTTAAAAAAAAAAAAAAGAAGAGAAAAAGAATGGAGAGAATAGAGCTACTCTGGAATAAAGAAGACATAAGAGATAAAATAATTAATGAGTGGACCTTGTTGGACAATTTGGGCTCAACTTACTGGAGCCAACATTCCTCACCAGGCATACTAGACAACCACAGGAAAACTTCTGGAACTTTCCTGACCATTTCTCCTGAAGGCCATTTTCTTGACAACTCCAAGGTATTTCTCATACCTATCCTACACTAAAGAAGAAATGCTTCTCATTCTCTACTGACCTTCCAGGCTCAACCTACTGGAGCCAAGATTCTCATCAATGTGTTGCAGTAAGTCTGGTTTCACAATTAAATTAACAATGTACCAGCCCACCCAGGCAGTGTCTGCACTTTGCTTCATGCTATTAAAGGTAGGGCCACGCTTAGCTCCCCAAAAACACATAATTTATAAGACATAAGATCATTTGTAAAAAGGCTCATACACTGAATTGATAAGCATAACAGATAATAATCCTTCCCCCCCCCCATATAGCCCAAGGTCTCTCAAGTCTCTATAACATTCATATTCCTATGAAACAAATAGGGGACAGTCTAATGTACATCTCAGAGAGTTTCCACATTTGCCCCTTCAGGGTCACATTTCAAGTGAGCAGCAGAATGAGAGTGAGAAAATCATGCACATATTCAGTTTTCTCAGGTAAATTTTTGCTGGTACCTGATGCAGCTCATCTTGCATGTGTCAGTTGCCAACATTCAGCAAATATTCCAGTACAGATCAATTTTCTACATAGAATGGTGGAATCTTCCTTTTTAGGAAAGATGCCATGGCAATTTGATTAGGAAGCAGAACTGAGTGAGGGGCACCTGGGTGACTCAGTCGGTTAAGTGTCTCTTGATTTCAACTCAGGTCATGATCTCATGGTTTGTGAGTTCAAGCCCCAAGTTGGGCTCCACACGGACAGTGTGGAGCCCATTTGGGATTCATTCATTCATTCTCTCTCTCTCTCTCTCTCTCTCTCTCTCTCTCTCTCCCTCAAAATAAATAAATAAACTTAAAAAAAGAAATAGCAGAACTGAGGGGCACCTGGTAGATCAGTGAGTTAAGCATCCGACCCTTGATTTCAGCTCAGGTCATGATCTAATGGTTTGTGAGATCGAGCCCCATGTCAGGCTCTCTCTATGCTAACAGCACAGAGTCTGCTTGGGATTCTCTCTCTCCCTCTCACTCTGCCCCACCCCTGCTCATGCTCTCTCTCAAAATAAATAAAGAAACTTAAAAAAAGAAGGAGAACTTAGCCTATCCAAAACATCCACACATTGAAAGACACTTACTTGTGAGCCCAAATAAATCTGAGAGCTGACGTGAAAGTTACCTCAAATATAATCAGCATGTAGACCCCAGCAAGGATGACCACAGCAATGATCACTTGTGCTTCTATGCTTGCACGGAGATACTGATGAGCCATCAGAAGAGGAACAGCCTGGGTCTGCTGGACAGAGGCTCGAATGCTGATAGAAACAGTATCTCTGTAGAATAAAGAAAGATATTACCATTAGTAAAGGAAACCAGACCCTATGTCAACAATTAGTGCTTGTTTCCTTGGTGTCCTTCCCAACACAAGTTATCTATGGCCATAATGAGAGCCCAAATTAATCTCAGAGTGATTTAGCCCAATTCCTGACCTGGCAGACAAGGAGCTCTGAGGGCATATATGAGTAGTGTGAGATGCAGACACAGCCTCCCTGTGGTCAGATCCATCTAATGTAGATCCCTCAGCCCCCACCTGGCAGTATCTGCTTCATGGCAGGTGCCACTCCAACAATTAACAAGGAGCAGGAACTTTCACACTGGTTCTAGCCATTTAAAATTAAAATTCTCTTTCTCTTCATCACACACTGACTGCTTTGCCTGCTAACAAATAGCAAAGCCAACCATTCTCACATGACAGTGATTTGGAAAAGGGCCACATGTAACCTGAGAATATATAGACGGGTTGTCACAGATGATGGGGGAATGTACCTGGAATAATAAGCATCCAAGTAATTAACAGTATGTGGCATGGTGAAACTAAAGCATTTTTCTAAAAGTTCGGTCAGCAACTGTTGTGAGCCAAACTGTGTCTTCCCAAAATATAGATGTTGACACCCTAACCCTCAATACTTCATAATATGACTATATTTGGAGACGGAGTCTTTATAGGAGTAATTAAGTTAAAATAAGGTCACTAGTGTGGTTCCTAATCCAGTATGACTGGTGTCCTTATAAGAAGGGATAGGGACAGACACAAACACAGAAAAGACCATGTGAAAACACAGGAAGTAGAAGGAATCTTCAAACCAAGGATAGGGGCCTCTGAAAAGACAAACTCTGCTGAACCCTTGAGGAAATAAATTTCTACTTTTTAATTTATGCAGTCTGTGGTATTTGTTATGACAGGAATAGCAAACTCCTACAGACATAATATGGAGTGGCATTAAAGACAAAGAGAAAGAATCTGAAAATTTCCTGGAATTCTCCATTGTAGAGCTTCATAATATTAATGACTATAAAATCAACTATAAAATACCATTTGCTTCAAAATGGACCCTGAAGTCAATCCTCATTTCCTGACACTTGTGGTTATGATGCCCTCCTACATCCCCCATGTTCACAGTCTCCCCAGTTAGAGCATCCCATCCAAGTCATATAATTGATCTGGCTATTCGTGCCAAAAATTAGAGTCTCACAGGTCAAACTTTTTAAGTGAGCATGTCTCAGAAGACCCTCCCTCAAGATCTTCGATCACCTGAGACCCACCTGCTCAGTATCTCAAAGGTCCTGCTCACCACTAAGCGCTCACTTCTTCTCGGATTTAAAAATACAGTCCAATTCTGAGTGACCTGTAAAAGTTGAAATGTAATATCACAGTAAGGCTTTGAACCATCACCTGGGATTCAGTGTTATTCAGTGTACGTGTTTGTTTATAATAAGGAGAAAAAGAGGAACAGCAAGGACTTTTTACACAACTCCCAAATCCCTGACACTAGAGCATATCCAAGTTGTATGGAACTGGAAATTTCTACATTATGAAGGGCTTTAAGAAAAAAGAATACAAAAGTACACACATAGAATTAGTATAAAAGATACAAAGGTATAGATGTCAAAATGATTTATTATGAGCAAAATAAATCACTGCACTTTATGGGAGACTTGGAATCTTCTGAGCCCTCTGAGGCAACTCATGAAAATGCTTACTTACAACTGCCTCCTGCTTGCAAACTAGAGACAAGTCTGCACACCCATGTCACAGGAGCCCATGAGAAGCAGGATCCAAGGATAAAGCTACTTTGCTGTGGGCAAATCCACCCCACATCTTCCTGTCCCAAGCAGGGTAGTGGAGAAACCAGCTGAGGGGAGCCAGATATGAGCAGAGAGTGGAGGCTGGCTGGGGCATCTGAGGAGCCAGGGAAACTTCAATGGGAGGACGGGAGTCTTGATGCCCAAAAATCATGAAGTAAATGAAAATAGGAACTCTGAAATTAGTCAAAGCATGAATGAGAGTTCATATGTTCTCTTAAAACACTTCAATATTTGGAAAGAGTATATCAGAAAAGCCTAGTAGTAAAGGACTTTTGTGTTCCTCATGTTTCTGAGCTGGATTTTTGTCCTGGCACTGGAGAAGAGAAGCTCAGTACAGCCCCATGGGCAGGCAGTCATGTCAGCAGGCTGCAAAGGGTCACGTCTTCTTCCACCCAAGACTCACAGACAGAGCAGACAGATGTGTGCCCACCTTGTCTTTACTGAGAAGCCATTGCCATCAGGCTGTGTATTGCACACAAGGAAGACAAGTTTACGTCCTAAGACCACGACCAAGGCAACACTTTTAGAACACTGGTGCTGCATAGACCATCACCCATGAAACTGCAGCTTAATTAATAATGATGCCTTTGCTCTGTGGACCCTGCTCTGTATGGCAGGAAAATGAGAGGGTGCAGTAACCCATCAGACTCTCTGTTTTGGATGACACAGCATTGTGCAACAGCAGGGTTTCCTTCTCTGTATTATAATAGGAAAAACCCATGGACTTCATACACAAGTCACCATAATAATCCCAGGGAGTTATCAGGACTTGGGGTATAGGTCAGGATGCACAGAGAGGGTCCAGGCCTTGTCTGGGCTCTGGGCCATGGTGACAAAACCACTGCTGACCTTCCTTGCCTTCAAAGTATGGGAGCTAAAGATGGTCTAAGAGACACTAAGTGCAAGAGCCTATTGCTTTAGAAGCAGAAGGTTTAGGAAATTATGCAAGTCTTAACTACTTGGTTAAGTGTCCACAAACCCAAAGGAACTGTGGTGTATCTTCTATACCATGAGGTAAGGCCCAAGTTTAATTGTGATTTAACGACAGAAAACTACGTTCAAATATATATTTCCCTGAATTGTCCAATAAAATCATCTGAATAAAAAACTCACAAGTCTGATTTTACTGAAATTGCAAGAGTTTTATAATTATCTTAGACAAAAGGAGAAAAAAGAATTGCAAAGACAAAGCAAAAGACAGGGCTTGCCTAAGAATGGTGTCATCAAAAAGAATGAAATCTTGCCATTTGCAACTATGTGGATGGAACTGGAGACTATTATGCTAAGTGAAATTAGTCAGAGAAAGACAAAAATCATATGACTTCACTCATATGAGGACTTTAAGAAACAAAACAGATGAACATAAGGGAAGGGAAACAAAAATAATATAAAAACAGGGAGGGGGACAAAACAGAAGAGGCTCATAAGTATGGAGAACAAACTGAGGGTTACTGGAGGGGTTGTGGGAGGGGGGATGGGCTAAATGGGTAAGGGGCATTAAGGAATCTACTCCTGAAATCATTGTTTCACTATATGCCAACTAATCTGGATGTAAATTTTAAAAAATAAAAAATAAAATTACAAAAAAAAGAAGGGTGTCATTGCCTTATGGCTTCCCATCAAATCCACTCAAAAGGAAATCAATTTATGAAGAGATGAAGTGAGTTTTTTCAATTCCTTTTAGGTAAAGTATAAGTGTAACCTGCTGTGGCCGCCGCCGCCTGGAGCCTGGAACATCAGCCTGGGTCACCTCCACCACAACATGTTCTTCTCTTCCAGTATGACTTGGGCCACTGGCCACCAGGGCCCCTTCCAGGTCCACCCGGAGCAGTGTGGAATCCACATAGCTGGTGAGGTTTGAAGCTGAGGCAAAGTCAAGGTGAACCACAAAGCAAGGAAGAGAGGCCTAAAGTGCCCCCACCACCCACTCAGTGAGTACCCTCCTCAGAAGGTGCACACAGAAATGCATATCCAGGATGTTTCCTCCAACTGTACTGCAGCCACTGACCACTCCTTATCTCCTCAGCACCTCACTCCTGACATACACATTGGTTTTACATTGTGTTTTGCACTGCAGAAATTGCATTTCTGATTGTTTATGTTTCAGGTCCTCTGGTTTAACCTCTAAGTGGTGGTGTCTCCCCATTCTACCCTTATCTCTGCTTCTGCTTTTGCAGCCAGCATGAAACTCCTGCCCAAGTTCCTGGACCCACGGTGAGCTAGTAGACAGGATGGCTGCATGACTGAACAGATACACAGATCAACATCCATGCCCAAATCCTCAGGTGCCAGGTCTCTATTTGTACAATGAGAAATCACAAAGAGAACTTAAAATAAGAATTCTGGAGTCAGCTAAATAAGTGAGAGGAGAGAAATTCCCTCAAAGTGTGTTAAGGGGTCTTGATCAGGGAAGAATTATCAGGAAAAGAGGCTTTTTCCCCACACAAAATATAATTCCCATGATACTTACTCCCCACTTCAGGCTCGCCCCTCAGTACTTATATCCTGCATTTGGGTGTTGCACAAACATAGGGGTCTGTGCGACTCAGCCCTTCTCTCTCTGTTCTGGGCCAACTCTTGCCTCTGCTGCAAGGTCCTGGGGGACATGACATGGATTTTACAAAGAGGCTGGCCCAGTCATTTTCATCCAGAAGAGAAAATTGTTGTAGGTGGAAAAATGAATCTCAAAATAATCTATGCTTTGTATAAGGCCTCAAAAGTCTTAGCAGCAGCTCACTAGTTGTAGGAAGATTCAGAAACCCTAAAAGAAACAGGTGGTTTATGGAATAGACTTAGGGAAAAGGTAGAACTTCACTGTTGCCACAGTGTATACAGGATTTGCATTGAGTGTTGAGTGCCAGTGAATGGTTAATCCTTTTTCATTATCCATTTCCTCCAGCAAAATATACTAGTTTAAAAAAATTATTATACAAACACATACTGGTAAAGAAAGCGCTTTATCAGCACTGTTGTCTATAAGACAGCCCAGAATGTGCAGCTGTCCCCAGCACTTGGCTGGAAAGCCTCTCCACATACCTATGCTGCTACTTGGGTTCCATCAAGGACAAATGGAAACAGAAGTCACACATGAGGCAGGATGTACCAACAAAAGGCCCAAAGAGACACTGCTGCTTCTGCCACACCAAAATTACTCCTGTCCTCGTCTTTCCCCTGGTCAAACACAAGATACAGGGTGGGGAGAAATATTTCAGTTCAGAAAGGATTCTAGAGACTTTGCAGAAACCCAGGAGATGGAACAGCACCACCTAGAGGCTAACATTGGAAAAGCAGTGGCTTCTCCCTCAGATTTAAGGAATGTTTGTGGAGCATCTATTGCATACCAAGAAGTAAATGAATAAAAACCTGGGGGTTAAGGGGCATCTCATGACCTCTTGAGGAGACAACCATATAACAAATCTCCCTGTGATTAACTAATCACATGGAGCGCACACAAAACCACATAGACACAGGACCACATTTACTTCCACCCTTCCTTTCCTCTGTCTTTCTACATGCCCACCATGTATTTAGGATTCAAAGCCCACTGAGATGCTCTGGCGTCATCTGTGACTTCCAGATCACAGAAAACAGGAGCCTCTAATCAAGCCTCATCCCTGCAGGCAGCTTTGATCCTTGACTTGCAGACATATTGAACTATCTGCCATTCTCCTAACACATAGTACCCTGCCTTTGCTTCAAATGCCTTCTCCAAATATGAAGAACTTCTGCCATCTTTTGAGATCTCACTCAAACTCTCCACTCCTCTCTTAAAATCTTTGCTTGTCATCTACGACTCCAGTGGATCCTCTGTAGATTTGACTCATGCCATATTGCAGTTTGTTTAAGATTTTTCTTCCCAACTGGTCTCACTCCTCAAGAGAAGTATCTGCATCTTATTTATTTCTCTACTTCTCTGGAGACTAATTTAGTTCTCACCACATTAGACGCCCCCCAAAATACTTATGTTACCAATAAATATTTGTTTACAGCATCATCCTTGAAGTCCTCCAAACATAGACCAGAGTCCCTGCTGGGGGCGGGCAATAGAGAAGTCAGAGAGAAATTGCATCCTTCCTCTGACTGCATCAAAGAAGTCTCCTGCCTTTCCCATTACCCACATCAAAGCCATTTTTCATGACCTAACTTGACATGTCTTCCGTGAACCTTCTTCCTACTCTGCGAGCCCCCTAGACCTCCCTCCATTGAGTTCCTGGTTAAGCATCTTCCTGTTGTTCCTCTAAGTGTGACCATTGACTCTGCACTGGTTGTCCGAGTGTGGGCAGCTGTCCTAGAGGCATATGTATGGTGGGGAGGAAGACACATAAAACACCTCTGAACAACAGGCAATGTGCTGTTGCTGGACATGGAACAAATCCACAACAGCCTGAAGAGAGGCCTTCATTTCTGCCTAAACTGTAGAGTCCCCTTGGATTTATCCTTAAGTTTGCTACAGTGCCTATCAAATGCCAGGCTCATTAACACTGGCCAGAACTTCCTCCTTGACCAAACTTGAGTCAGGCTCCTCTGAGCCCTCTTCTTGATTAGTCCTCAACTTTGGCCTGGTGAGCCCAGTTTATTGAGAATCCCTTCTCTCCTCATACACAACCAAGTTCCCCTTGGTAATTTTCCATCCTCACCCTCATCCTACTGTAGATTCCTAGCTTCCCCTGTTGTATTTGGAGTTGAGTTCAATCTCCCCCCACCCTCCGCCATTGCCAAGTCTTCCTTACTGTTTAACTTATGCAATTTTTCTTTGACACAACTTTTGCTTAGTTGAACTGAGGTAAGAAAGTGGGGACCCTTTGGACCCATCTTCATGATAAAAATGGGAGCAATGTCATTTGATAAAGTACGAAACTTTTAAGATTGATCAATTCATTAAAAATAAATCTATCTAGGGGCGCCTGGGTGGCGCAGTCGGTTAAGCGTCCGACTTCAGCCAGGTCACGATCTCGCGGTCTGTGAGTTCGAGCCCCGCGTCAGGCTCTGGGCTGATGGCTCGGAGCCTGGAGCCTGTTTCCGATTCTGTGTCTCCCTCTCTCTCTGCCCCTCCCCCGTTCATGCTCTGTCTCTCTCTGTCCCAAAAATAAATAAAAAACGTTGAAAAAAAATTTTTTTTAAAAATAAATCTTATCTAGTGCCAATGTATTTTCTCCAGTGTTTGGGACCAAATGGATGAATGATTGCCCTTAATTTCTAGACTGGTACTGACCAATCAGATTCTATGTGGTGATAGGAATGTTTTATATCTATGCTGCCTGATATGGTAGCCACAAATCACATTTGACTATTATGCACTTGAAATATGGCTGGTGTGAATGAGGTAGTGAAACTTTAATGTTATTTACTTCATTAACATAAATTTAAATTTAAAGAGCCACTAGTGGCTAGTGGTTACCATATTAGAGAACATAATTATGAGGTAGTATAAGGAGCTTAGGATGTAAGAGAGGAAGAACAGGAGGGGACAAAATCCTTTAATGTGTATAGTGTTTCCTTTATGTACTTTGGGAGCCCAGGTCTACTATGAAGGGTGTGATGGAAAATGGACCATATGTCAAGAAACAAAGAAAAATAATAGAAGGGAGGAGGGAGAGAAGAAAAGGAGGAAGGCCAGTGAACAAGCCTAATTAAGCTGCTTATATTTAACCTGGCTTGCTGACTGTTATTTACCTAATGACCTGGGAGCCTTGAACATGTCTCCCCCATAATAAGCACAGAGAACAACTCAGGGAAAAAGAACCTCAGGTGCCTGCAATCACAGTCATTTCCTGTTTCACAAAGCTTCTAAAATAACCCCTACAATTACTGAAGTGACAAAGCCCAATTGTTACAAAGAAAACCTCATAGGAGAAAAGGTAGCTTTGTTATTCTCCAGTTAATGCATACGGGAGCTTTCTCCAAGATCACTTCCCACTAAAACACACACCCCTAGTGTCTGTCATCCAGGCCTCTTACTCAGCTCGGTCCATCCAGGGGTCTGGCCAGAAGTCAAGAAGGAAGAACAATGGGGTTCTTCACTAATGAGAACAACAATGAGAACACCACTACCGACTTTCAAAACCAGGCCAGAATCACTGCCTGCCTCAGACCTGCACAATAACACCCCTTTGCTGAGAATCACCTTCAAAGGTCCAAACTCTGGTGCACAAGCTAGCTTTTCCCCAGTCTGCCCCCACCTTTTGTAGATACCATCAGCAGTTGGCTCTCTGAGGACATTTGAGGGAGACCTAAAACCTCTGATCTCTCCTTTCACAACCCCCCTCAGCAAGTTCTCAGCCTAGGGTCCTTGAAGAAGGTCTGTGAGCTTCCAGAAACATATGGGAAATCTATTATGTTTTCTGAGGAACCCACAAGAAGCTTAAATCAGCCTTAATTAGGGTTAATGATTGACAGAGAGAGTCTCTTTTTGACCAAACTTTAGTCATGCACCTTTGAACTCTCTTCTCTAAGACTAAGCCGTGACTTTGGGGGTTCTGTGTTTATCTCTGCATTGTCCAGTTTTAGCAAGAATCCTGGTAGGTTAATTTAGTCAGAATCTGCATTCCCCATATCTGATCACACTCAATATCTGATCAGGTTCCTCATGCCCCACCATCCTTAATTGATGTCTGATCACTCTGGCCGGCCTACAGCAAGAATCCAGTGAGGTCAGCTTGGCCAGAGTCTCCTCTCACCCCTGATGTTTCCTCTTTGTAGTTTTTTATCCACTGCCCCCCACCCTGTCCCTTAGTTTTAAAGTCCCATTTCTCAAGTTCAATCCCTCTCCCACACTGCAGTGGTCTCTACAACTATCACTAGGTTTCTGAATAAAGTCTGATTTGCCATCCTTAACAAATGTCACTAAACATATAAGAGCCACTCTGCAGCATCCCTACCATCTCACACAGCTCTCTCTACCCCTTCCACTTCTCTTCTGTCTTCACCCAAATATACACGCTGCTCAGAGAACAGGAGAGAGACCTCCCCAGTTGCCCTTGCTGCCAGGAGAAACCATTTTTGCCTGCCAGCCACCAGGATGGGCCTAGGCTCATTCAAGTCCCAGGAAAGGCCTAGTGTACTTGGGCTGCTTTGGAAGGAAGACTGTGCACAATGCTGTAGAATAAAAGTGACAAGGTACATTTCTTGGTGAATAGAGGTGAATAGAGAGAGAATACATTTCTTGGTGAATAGAGGACTCTTATTTGTTATTATCTGATTTTACCCTGTTATATCCTTACTTATGCTTACTTATGATTTCTACTAACTGCTAAGGTTCATACAGGAGTTGCCACAGTACAGTAATAACCCAGATTCTCCAAAATATTTCCCTCTCCCTATCTGGTTCTCACTGAAGACTGTTTCTGGACAGTATCCAGCCCTTCACTCCAAGCTCTTGGGTCAGCCTGGGCAGCAGGTTATGATCGCCTACAGTGAAGTCCCATGAAGGGAAGGCAGCATCTATCTTATAGGGACATCATGAAGCCAGGCCTCCACACCTTTCTTTGAGAAGGCTCCAGGAGGAGCTGAGGAAAGCAGAAGCATATCTTAGTTTTGTTTAATGGAGATGATATAGAGGTAAGACATATGAATGAAAAACAAAGCTCATAAAAATCACAGAGCTTTCCAATTCTCTCACAGGGATATACATCTTTACCTAAAACTCAGACACATTTTTAAAGTGGTGAAGAAAACATCAAGACTTTAGCAAGCCTTAGATAGACAACAGAGCTACCCTGTCCTGAGAGCAGGTACAGATGAGTGCTCTCATTTATTAAAGGGCAGGGATGCACCATGCACTGCTCACAAGAGCCATCTCATGAGCCCACCTGAAGGCCTTAAGTGCGGTCTTTCTGGAATGTTGCTGATACCCTGTGGGTGAAGAGTGGCTCAGCTGAGTGAGAGGATATTCTGGGGAAGTCCCCAGAAGAACTAGAAGAAACAATAATATGTGATAGCTTTTGGTGACTGCAAGGAAAATTATCCAATTTCCTAAAATTTCAGTGCACCCAGCTTATCAATTGAAGATACTAGAGAAAAAAAAATCTTTCCATGTAGCTCTATGCATGATTTAATTCCTTTTAAAAGGCAATAATCAGAAAATAAAAGGTAATTATCATAAATACTTGAAATGGACACATCTGCCTCCTCTTCTCCCTCCTCCTCCACCACCCTCCTCCTCCACCTGCTTCCTCTTCCTCCCCACTCCTTTCTCCTCCTTGCCCTCTTCTCCTCCTTTGCTTTCCAAGATGTCCCTTCCTCAGGACCTACCACTAACCCTACTGCTTTAAGCAGGACTGGGAACTTTAGGAGATTTCATGCTTCAATATCCTAATCCCAATGTCCATTCTAAGAGAGGGTGTGGGCTCTGGACTTCCAGTTTCATTTGGGATACATAAAGAGCTAGAAACACACCAATCCCACTCTCACAACCAGAAAACAGGGAACAAATGTTAAGTTAATGACTTATTCTATCAAGAATGAGGCTGTATCACAACACCTAACTTGAAATCTAAAGTAAGACAGGTGAATGCGGGGAGGAACAGGGCCAAGCATTGCTTCCCTGAGACAGGTGCTACCACCACATACAGAAGCAGGCAAGATTAAATCAGAAAATTTTTAAACAGCTCAAGGTCAAGTGTGGGCTAGTGTGAGACTTGGGAGGCCCTGGGAGCCACAAAATAGGGGTGTTAGCATCTTCTTGTACGGTTTTGCTCCAGGGACCCTAGCAGGTGCTCACAGGGAAGATATGGAGAGATTGAGAAGACTGGTGGAGAAACCTTAATTTCCTGGGAAAGCACATCAAATCTGGTAGCCTAAGGGCACAATGTAACCCCAGCAGCCAGTAGTGGCAGGAAAGAGGGGAAAGTAACTCTACCCCTTGCAGAGGAGTAGGAACAGTGCACAGCGTAGCAGACAGTTGGAGAGAAGCCAAGCAATTCCAAGTGTCTGGGATATTAGAGGTTACCATGGCAACCACACACTGCAACATAGCCAAACTCTGACTAGATTTACACAGAACCCCAGCTAAAGCCCACAATGTTATGGATTGAATGCTATGTCCCCCTACCAAATTCATATGTTGAAGCCTTGACCCCCAGTGTGGCTATGTCTAGAGATGGGGCCTCTAAGGAAGTAACTAAGGTTCAATAAGTCATACAGTGGGGCCCTGATATGAAAGGATTGTGTCCTTATAAGAACAGCCACCAGAGAATGCTCTTTCTCTCCACATACAAATGCGCACACACACACACACACACACACACACACACACACACACTGAGGAAAGGCCCTGTAGGACATAGGAGGAGGCAGCCATCTGCCAGCCAGAAAGAGAGCCCTCACCAGAAATCAAATTGGTCAGCACCTTGACTTTGGACGTCCAGCCTCCAGAACTGTGAATGATAAATATATGTTACCCCCAGGATGTGGTATTTTGTTAGGGCAGTCCAAGTCGACTAACACACTCAATATCTATTATCCTATACAACATATCTGGCTTTTATTGACAAACTATGAGGCCTACAAAAAGACATGCAAGAAAACTTGATTTAAAGAAACCAAGCAGTCATCAAGCCCAGATGACACGGCCAAAGAAAAAAACCAATGAATTTAAAGAAAGGCCAGTAGAGGGGCACCTGTGTGGCTCAGTCAGTCGAGAGTCTGACTCCTGATTTCAGCTCAGATCATGATCTCACAGTCATGAGATCGAGCCCTGCATGGGGCTCCATGCTGAGTGTGGAGCTTGCTTAAGATTCTCTCTCTCCCTCCGCCCCTCCCCTGCTCACACACTCTCTCTAAAAAAATAAAAAATAAAAGAAAGAAAAGAAGAGAAAAGAAAAGAAGAGGAAAGGAAAGGAAAGGAAAGGAAAGAAAAATATAGGTCATTAGAAACCACCTAAGCTGAAATGCAAAAGGAAATGGGTAGGGGTACAAATCAGAGTATCCAAGAGCCCAGGGGAGCCAGGCCCTAACTGGAATGTGCCAGTTGGCTATCATCACCCCAGGAGGAACCTCACCACCAGCTATCCATCACAGTCTCACTAGTGCTTCTCTTGTCTTCTGTTCTGGCCTCATGTTTCATCACATGTCCTGCAGTAAGGGGTGCCTGGGTGGCTCGGTCAGTTAAGCAGCAGACTCTTGATTTCGACTCCGGTCATGGTCTCACGGTTCATGAGATCGAGCCCCACATCAGGCTCCATGCTGACAGTGCACAGAGCCTGCTTCTGATTCTCCCTCTCTCTCTCTCTTTGCCTCTCCCCAGTTTATGTGTGCTCTCTCTCAAAAATAAATAAGTGAACTTTAAAGGAAATTTTTTTAATGTCCTAGAGGAACACAATACTCATGAGAAGAACAGTGATCACCTATGCTGTGACCTTCAGTAACAGTTGTAATAGTTCTCTGGTGTCTCTGTGAATCTCAACCATGGACAACTATCCTTTGCAGTCTACAGACTGGATACAGTAGCTTTGCAGGGGTGACACAGCCAACAACTGCCAGAACTTTCCTTGATCTGGATACAGGCTGAATAAAATCTGTAACAATCAGAAACATTTAATGATAGATTTATAGCAGAAAAACAATAGGATTTAAATAATTTTGATAAAATTTGAAAATATGGGTATGATAATGGTGTTGACTGATGTATCCAATATTCACCAGCTCATTCTAAATAGTTTTTATTAGATATTAAAATATAAAATTCTGATTCACTATTTTATTCTCCACAATAATGGATCTTAACTATTGATATTTGTTGATTTTAAGGATTAACCACCCAGCCACAAAATTAAATCATCAGAGGTAGGTAAACGTGGTTTTCCCATACTGCAGGAAAGGGAACACAACCCACGTGATGGTTAAAGTATGTTTTGTGGAATTCGCAGAGCAGCTTATACCTGATCAGAAAGTACATTGAAGTGATCATAAGATGATTGTTACAGAAGTTCAAAACAAATTCCTCAAATCACCAAAACTTTATCTCCCAGAAGAAGGCTTAAGACTAAACAACATGATCAGGTCATACCTCAGGAAATCAGTGGGGGAATTGGCCCACCCTTCCTTCTCCTTGAAAATCCCAGTCCCCACCCCACCACCAGCCTTGTTAAACAGCTGGAGCTTCAGAACCACACATTTATGTGAATAGGAAGTAAAGAGGTAAACTGGTAGCCAAAAAAGTAAACTCATGAAGTTTTCAGAATTCAATGTAATTGTTTCTTATTTCATGCATAGACTTCCTTTCTCTGGGCCACTGCTCTCCTCCCTATGGGTTTTTAAAGGGTTGCAGGTATTCAATTCAATTCGGCCAGTATTGACTTCATGCACCACCCTTGCTGCTCAGGATGCAACATTGCTCTCTATATGTCACACTGAGAAGAGGAGACTCTTCTCATGCACAATCTTGCACACATACACAGAGCCCCAATATTCATGTCCACAGATACAGATAATGAAAAATAAGTATTCACAGCCACATTTGGTCATGTGAAGTTTCCAGTCATATAGCATTTAGCATGAGCCATAACCACAGGCTGCCTACATAGAAGAGCCATGGCCACACACATCTTGGAATCTACATTGCACAGTCATGAAAACACCATTCACACACCCCATCCTTGCTCACAATCTCACATGCTGTCACAGCAGCATGCACCAACCACCCACTGGGGTCTCCAACAATGGTGCACACAAACTATCTTATGTCAATGCTGAAAATTGATACACCCCCAGAATTAAGACCCCAAGCACAGATACAATCTCAAAATGATCACAGACCACAAATGACCCACATGTCCCACACAGGCATTCAGACACACAAACACACAGCCAGACACAGAGGACCTCACACACACATGTGCACACACAGCCAGGCATGTACACACACATGTGTATACATACAGATATGCACACCTGGGCACAAAGAATCTTACACTCATTTGGCAAAAAAATTTGAGCACCTGCAATGTGATTCCAGCGAGGACTACATCAGGATATAAACCACACAAATGCAGCAAGACACCTGACTCTTCCTGTCAGAGGGCATACTCAGGTCACCTCCAGAAACATGGCTCTGCAGTCCTCCCTTAGAATGCATGGGCAAGTGGAGTTGGAGAAGCATCCAAGAAAAGGGCAAACAAGGAGCTTCATTCCCTCCCAAACAGGGCAGCCCAGTTAGATGGAGGCCTAGAGCACCATCTCAAAGGGACACTAAACATTCTTGGGGCCACCCGTGATGCTGGACATGTCCCAACACAAATAGTTTTATTGCATGTGGTTGAAAACAGAATTGGCAAGCCACTTTGAGGTGGAAAGTTAGACCCAGGGAGTAAGCTAACTGCTTCTATAAAGCAAAGCCAAGTCCCCAGGTCTTCTCTTGTGTCACATGTGGATCACAGCAGTTGAGCATTGCTAAGGGGATGCCTCCCTCACCAACCTCAGCCCACCATCCCACATGCCCTCAGCATCTCCTCCAAAGAAAGTGTGAGCGCCATATCTCAGGTGCCTTGCTACCCAGCCCATGGCACCCCATGGCTCTGCTGACCCATCAGCAGAGCTCTGTGGTACTCACAGAGCACACCACCACAAAGACAAACAGGCTTGCAACTTTCAGCCATCGTATACAGCACCTGTAAGAGAAAAAGTAGGCCCCAAGTCATACCAACAGCAGTCCTATTTGCATCTGTCTAGTCTGCCAAACCTCAGACACCTTTATGAAGCTTTGGGTAATATCAATCTCAAAGTACATGTTAGAAATTCTTTCCATAACATGGTATGAAGGAAAACACTGCTGACCTGTAAATGCATGGCATCATAAAAAGCAGCTTGGTGAAAGTTACAGAGGAGGGCAAAGTTAATGTTGAGTATTTGCATAATTTTCTTGCTGGAGATGCTAAAATTCAAATTTGGAGGATCTTCACTAGCATTTTTAAAGGCTGAGTTTTCTGGACACAAGCTTTATCTGGGATATCAGGCTTGTATTTATCAATTATATTCCCCTAGGTTTTCTGGTAAGTAGGAATGTGGATTTGATCAAAAAACACACTGACTAAGACGTAACCAAACAATTCAAAAAAAAAAATTGCAGTACTGTTACTGGTTGTACCAACAGAGTCTTTTAAGAATTTATAATTTAACAATTATAATTTAACAATCATGCCATGCTGTTGGCCCCCTCTGAGGTCTCCTGACAGTGTCCTGACCCAGTCATCATTATTATATCTTTCTTACCTGTGGTTCTCAGGGCCTAGGTGAATCTGAGTCTCCCCAAGTCTTTAGAGTCCTTTGAGTTCCACCTCTGCTCATATCACATCCCCAGGCCCACTGAATCTCATCTTCTAATGACACTATCACTGCCCAGCCCTGAGGTGTGCTCTCCCACTGGCCAGCCCTCAAGAGCAGGCTCTGGGGTGTTTGTACTCTGTCCCTGTTTGTGGAAGGGCGCTGGTACATGGCCTGTGCTTGACACATGTTTGTAGAATGCAGAAAGTCATGTTGAAACATCTTTTTCAATACCTTTCTGATATTTTCAAAATGGTTAAGTCTTGTTTTGCATTCTCTTAGATTTAATTAATTTAATGAATAATCATTTCACACTTCCAAAATCTGATTCAACAACTCCTTTTTAAATGGAAATCAAAGCTGGAGATATCACAATCCCAGATTTCAAGATATACTACAAAGCTATAGTAATCAAAACAGTATGGTACTGGCACAAAAACAGATGAATTGAACAGAATGGAGATTCCAGAAATAAACCCACACTTACATGGTCAATTAATCTATGACAACTAAGCAAGAATATACAATGAGGATAAGACAGTCTTTTCAATAAATGGTTCTGGGAAAACTGGACAGCTACATGGAAAAGAATGAAACTGGACTACTCTCTGACATTGTATACAAAAATAAGCTCAAAATGGATTAAAGATCTAAATGTGAAACCTGAAACACTAAAACCCTAGGAGAGAATATAGGCAGTCATTTCTTTCACACTGGCAATAGCAACAGTTTTCTAGATGTGTCTCTTAAGGCAAGATGTGTCTCTTAAGGCAAGGAACAGAAACAAAAATAAACTACTGGGGATAGAGACAGAGCCAGGGCAAGTGAGAGCCAGATGGGCACTGGGTGACTCTGTGGCTTGCTGAGGAAAATAATTAAACATGGGCAAAGGAGATCCTAAGGAGCCGAGAGGCAAAATGTCATCACATGTATTCTTTGTGCAAACTTGCCGATAGGAGCACAAGAAGAAGCACCCAGATGTTTCAGTCAACTTCTGAGAATTTTCTAAGAAGTGCTCAGAGAGGTGGAAGACCATGCCTGCTAAAGATAAAGGAAAGTTTGAAGACATGGCAAAGGTGGACAAGGCCCATTATGAAAAAGAAATGAAAACTTAATCCCCCCTAAAGGGGAAACAAAAAAGAAGTTCAAGGACCCAATGCACCCAAGAGGCCTCCTTCGGCCTTTTTCTTGTTTTGTTCTGAGTATCACCCAAAAATCAAAGGAGAACATCCTGGCCTATCCATTGGTGATGTTGCAAAGAAACTGGGAGACATGTGGAATTAACACCACTGCAGATGACAAGCAGCCTTATGAAAAGAAGGCTGCGAAGCTGAAGGAAAAATATGAAAAGGATATTGCTGCATACTGAGCTAAAGGAAAGCCTGATACAGCAAAAAAGGGAGTCATCGAGGCTGAAAAAAGCAAGAAAAAGAAGGAAGAGGAGGATGAGGAAGATGAGGAGGAGGAAGAGGAGGAAGATGAAGATGAAGATGAAGAAGATGATGATGAATAAATTGGTTCTAGCACAGTTTTTTCTTTCTTGTCTATAAAGAATTTAACCCCCCTGTATACAACTCACTCCTTTTAAAGAAAAAAATTGAAATGTAAGGCTGTGTAGGATTTGTTTTTAATCTGTACAGTGTCTTTTTTTGTATAGTTAACACACTACCTAATGTGTCTTTAGATAGCCCTGTCCTGGTGGTATTTTCAATAGCCACTAACCTTGCCTGGTACAGTATGGGGGTTGTAAATGGCATGGAAATTTAAAGCAGGTTCTTGTTTGTGCACAGCACAAATTAGTTATATACGGGGATGGTAGTTTTTTCATCTTCAGTTGTCTCTGATGCAGCTTAGTTGTTCTGTTAACTGAATACCACTCTGTAGTTGCAAAAAAAAAAGTTGCAGCTGTTTTGTTGACATTCTGAATGCTTCTAAATAAATACAATTTTTTTATTAGTATTGTTGTCCTTTTCATACATCTGAAATTTTTCTTCTTGAGGGGAAGTTAGTCTTTTGCTTTTGCCCATTTTGGATCACATGGGTTATTACAGTGTTTATCTTTTCATATAGTTAGCTGATAAAAAGTTTTGTCTACACCCTGCATACTCATGATGAGGGTAATAAAGTTGAATTGAGATAGTTTTCATCCATAGCTGAAACTCCAGTCTTGATCAGTTGATACAGATTTCACATAGCCCAGTCACATATATAAAGTGAAGAGTAATCAGTCTATTCACAGCATGGGATTAGTAGAATCAAACATTTTGAAAGCCTGTCCTTGAAGGACTAAGAGAAAAGTATGTTCTAATCTTTACATGAGGACTCTACATTCTTTAACACCCATTACCATGTAATGGCAGTTATATTTGCAGTTCCCACATTAAAGAAGACCTGAGAATGTATCCCCAAAAGTGTGAGCTTAAAATACAAGACTGCCATATTAAATTTTTTGTTGACATTAGTCCCATAAAAGGCTCTGGAAAAAAAAGTGCTGGCTGTAAATGTCTTCTCCTATTTATCTAAATATGGATTTCTTAGGAAACTTGACTCTCCATTAAAGGTATTTTTAATTAATTGGACCAACTTCTAAAATGTATACCACACTTAAAATCTGGTATATTTTCCTATATTGTAGTTTGCTCCTTTATATAAATCAAATAGGCCTGAGGGAAGAAGACATTTAAAACTTGTATTTCAGTAGGAGCTATTGGATTTGAATTTGATTTTTCTTTACGAAACCCAAACTCATTCATTAGAGTCATGTTTATCTACTTAGCAGTTTAGGGAACAATTTGGCAATTTTGTGGTTTTTGAGATTATAGTTCTCTTAAAGTGCCAGTGTTTTAAAATAGCATTCTTACTACATGGCAATGAGAAAGAATGAAATATGGCCTTTTGTAGCAACGTGGATGGAACTGAAGAGTGTGATGCTAAGTGAAATAAGCCATACAGAGAAAGACAGATACCATATGGTTTCACTCTTATGTGGATCCTGAGAAACTTAACAGAAACCCATGGGGGAGGGGAAGGAAAAAAAAAAGAGGTTAGAGTGGGAGAGAGCCAAAGCATAAGAGACTGTTAAAAACTGAGAACAAACTTAGGGTTGATGGGGGGTGGGAGGGAGGGGAGGGTGGGTGATGGGTATTGAGGAGGGCACCTTTTGGGATGAGCACTGGGTGTTGTATGGAAACCAATTTGACAATAAATTTCATATATTAAAAAAAAAATAAAAATCCTAGCTGGGGTTGAAAAAGCATAGAAGACACCAGAGTGTCCCTTTCTCTGGAGACAAAAGAACTAAAATTTACTTAGGCCAAAATTAAAAATGCTGTATCCAAGATGCAATCTCAAATGGATGCCATGACAGCAAGGATGAATGAAGCAGAGCAGAAAATCAGTAATATAGGGGATAAAAGTATGGAAAATAATGAAGCAGAAAAAAAAGAGGGAAATAAAGGCAAAAGGTCATGATACAAGACTTAGAGAACTCAGTGACTTATTAAAGATGAATAACATTTGAATCATAGAAGTCCCAGAAAATAGAGAGAGGGAAAGGGGCAGAAGGTTTATGTTAACAAATTATAGCTGAAAACTTTCCTAATCTGGGAAGGGCACAGACATCAAAATCCAATAAGCACAGGGAACTCCCATTAGGTTCAACAAAAACTGACCATCACCAAGGTATATGATAGTCAAATTCACAAAATACACAGACAAAGAATTATGAAAAGAGGAAGGGAAAAACTGTCCTTAACCTAAAGGGGAAGACAGGTCAGGTTCACAGCAGATCTGTCCACAGAAACTTGGCAGGCCAGAAAGGAGCGTCAGGATATTTTCAACATGCTGGATTGGAAAAATATGCAGCCAAGAATTCGTTATCCAGCAAAGCTATGATTCAAAATAGAAGGGGGATAAAGAGTTTCCAGATAAACAAAAACTAAAGGAGTTTGTAACCACTAAACCATCCCTGAAGGAAATTTTCAGGGGGAACTCTTTGAGTGGAGAAAAACAAAACAAAACAAAACAAAACAAGGCAAGTCAAAACAAGACCAAAAGCAACGAAGACTAGGAAGGATCAGAGAGCATCACCCAGAAACACCACCAATTCTACAGACCACACTATGGCACTAAATTCATATCTTTCAATAATCACTCTACATGTAAATGGACTAAATGCTCCAATCAAAAGACATAGGGTGTCAGATGGATAAAAAAATAAGACACATCCATATGCTGCCTACAAGAGACTCATTCTAGACCTAAAGACACCTGAAGATTTAAAGGAGGGCATGGAGAACAATCTTATCATGCTAATGGATGTCAAGGGAAAGCCAGAGTAGCCATACTTATATCAGACAAGCTAGATTTTAAAACAAAGACTGTAACAAGAGATGAAGGGCATTCTATCATAATTAAGGGGTATACGAAGAAGATCTAACAATTGTAAATATTTATGCCCCCAACTTGAAAGAACCCAAATATATAAATCAATTAATCACAAACATAAAGAAATTCATTGATAATAATAACATAATGGTAGGAGACTTTAACACTCCACTTACAACAATGGACAGATTATCTAAGCAGAAAATCAACAAGGAAGCAATGGCTTTGAATGACACACTGGATTGGATGGACCTAACAGATATATTCAGAACATTTCACCCTAAAGCTGCAGAATGAAAATTCCTCTCAGGTGCCTATGGAACATTCTCAAAAACAGATCACGTACTGGGTCACAAATCAGCTCTCGACAAGTACAAAAAGATTTAAGATTGTACCATGCATATTTTCAGATCACAATGCTATAAAACTTGAAATCAACCATAAAAAAAATTTGGAAATACAATGAATACTTGGATATTAAAGAGCACCCTACTAAAGAATGAATGGGTTAACTGAGAAATTAAACAGGAAATTAAAAAGTACATGGAAGCCAATGAAAATGACAACAGGACAGTCCAAAATCTCTGGGATGCAGCAAGAGTGGTCATAAGAGGGAAGTATATATAAATCCAGGCCTTCCTAAAGAAGGAAGAAATGTCTCAAATATGCATACTAACCTTACATCTAAAGGATCTGGAAAAAGAACAGCAAATACAACCCCAAACCAGCAGAAGAAGGAAAATAATAAAGATTGGAAGGGAAATCCATGATATCAAAATAAAAAAGCAGTAGAACACATCAACGAAAGTAGGAGCTGGCTTTTTAAAAAAAGGTTTATTTTTGAGAGAGAGAGGGAGGCAAAGCATGAGCTTGGGAGGGGCAGAGAGAGAGAGGGAGACACAGAATCTGAAGCAGGCTCCAGGCTCTGAGCTGTCAGCACAAAGCCTGATGCGGGGCTCAAACCCACAAACCTTGAGATCATGACACGAGCCGATTTTATTTTTTTTTAATTTTTTTTTACGTTTATTTATTTTTGAGACAGAGAGAGACAGAGCATCAACGGGGGAGGGTCAGAGAGAGAGGGAGACACAGAATCTGAAACAGGCTCCAGGCTCTGAGCAGTCAGCACAGAGCCGGACGCAGGGCTCGAACTCATGGACCGTGAGATCGTGACTGAGCCGAAGTCGGACGCCCAACCGACTGAGCCACCCAGGTGCCCCAACATGAGCTGAATTTAGAGGCGTAACTGGCTGAGCCACCCAGGTGCCCCAGAAGCTGGCTTGTTGAAAGAATGAACAAAATTGATAAGCCACTAGTCAGATTGATCAAAAAGAATGAAGAAAAGGCACAAAATCACAAATGAAAGAGGAGAGATACCAACCTCTGTGTGCAGAAATACACACAATAATAAGAGAATATTTTGAGCAATTATATGCCAACAAATTGTGCTATCTGGAAGAAATGGACAAATTTCTAGAAACAGATTTCAGTGGTTATACATACACTTGTGTGTGTGTGTGTGTGTGTGTATGTGTGTGTTTGCATGTGTGACTGTATACAATTATATATATATAGCTTTGTGTAAGTACACCTGCAATAAGGATACTAAAACTGTACCATCACCACAAGCTCCCTGTGATAGCTCTGTATAGCCACACCCATCTCCTTCTTCATCATCTGTTAGGCCTGGTAACTACTAATTTGGTCTCCCTCTCTATAGTGAAGTTATTTCACCAATGCTTTGTAGTGTAATAATGTAGAGTGTGTCCTTTTAGATTGGCTTTTTTTTCAGTCAGCATGATTTCCTTGAGGTTCATCCAAAGTGTTGCATAATCACTATTTTATTTCTTTTTTATTACTGAATAACATTCTGTGATATGGATGGAATAGTGTGTTTAAGCATTTATCCTCTGAAAGGCTAAAATGATTTTCTTCATCATTGGACTACATAAAGATGCTATGAATACTTAAAAATATTTTTAAAAAATTAATGATGTTTTATGTTGTTTTATATGTACTTTATTCTAGACATAAGGACTTTGTTGGTTGTGTAGTTTGCAATTGTTTTCTCTTAGTTCAGTTTATAAATGTTTTCTTTCTTAGATTGTGCTGTTGGTGTCAAGATAAAGAACATACGCCTAGATCCCAAAGATCCTTTCCTATGTTTTTTCCTGAACTTTATGTCATCTTACTTTTACATTTGAGTCTATGATCCATTTTGTGTTAGCCTTTGTTTAAAGTGTGAAGTTTAGGGAGAGACTAATTTTTTAATCTATGGAGCATTATTTAAACTTATGGACCTCTAGCACCATTTATTGAAAAGTCTAACCCATTCAAATTGCTTTTGATCATTTGTTAAAAATTAATTGGACATATTGTGTGGATATATTTCTTAGTTCTCTATTGTGTTTCATTGATCTATGTGTGTATTCTTCCACCAGTACCATGATATCTTACGTACTTCAGATATATCATAAATCCTGACACTGAGATGAGTGATTCATTCCACTTTTATTTTTCAGAATTTTACTGTCCATTCTATGGTCTTTGTCTTTCCATATATATTTTAGAAAGACCTTCCAGTCCATGAATATTATATGCCTCTTCATTTATTTAGGTATTTGATTTATTTCATAATTTTTCATCACAAAGATTGTGTACATATTTTGCTAAATTTATACCTAAGTGTTTCCTCTATTTTTGGGGCAATTGTTATGGTATTGTGTTTTTATTTTAGTTTCCATTTTTTCATTGTCAGTATATACAAGTGCATTTGATTTTTGTATGTTGATCTTGTAACCTGTTACTTTATTATTAATAATAACACTAATAATATTTTTACTTATTAGTTCTTGGAAGTTTTTTGTAGATTCTCTGGGATTTTCTATATATATAATCATACCATTTGCAATAAGAACACTATTATTTATTTATTTTTTCAAGTCTATATGCCTTTAATTTTCATGCTTTATTGCAGTGGTGAAAACAAGAGTGGTGACAGTGGATATCCTTATCTGTTTCTGATCTTAAAGGGAAAGCATTCTGTCTTTCACCATTAAGTATGATGTTATGTTTAGATATTGTAGATGCTGTTCAAAAGATTGAGTAAATTCTTTTCTTTTCTTGGGATACTGAGAGTTTTTACCATAATTGGGTATGGAATTTTTGCAGTGTCCTTTTGTGTCAGTTGATTTCCTTCATTAGCTGTTTGATATGGAAGATTACACTGATTTATTCTAGAATTTTGGACCAGCCTTGCATATCTGGAACAAATCTTTCTTTTCTAATGTATATGTTGGTGTAACTTTTTTTTGTATCACTTTTGCTATTAGCACTTCTTTTTTTAAAATCTTATTATCTTACAACTTATTGTTTTAATTTTTTAAGTTTTTTTTATATTGTTATTTTTCTTTTTTTATTAAATTTTATTTTTCATTTTTTAAAATTTGCATCCAAATTAGCCTATAGTGCAACAATGATTTCAGGAGTAGATTCCTTAGTGCCCCTTACCCATTTAGCACCTCCCCCCTCCCACAGCCCCTCCAGTAGCCCTCAGTTTGTTGTCCATATTTATGAGTCTCTTCTGTTTTGTCCCACTCCCTGTTTTTATATTATTTTTGTTTCCCTTCCCTTATGTTCATCTGTTTTGTTTCTTAAAGTCCTCATATGAGTGAAGTCATATGATTTTTGTCTTTCTCTGACTGACTAATTTTACTTAGCATAATAGCCTCCAGTTCCATCCATGTAGTTGCAAATGGCAAGATTTCATTCTTTTTGATTGCTGAGTATATATCCATTCATCCATCGATGGACATTTGGGCTCTTTCCATATCTTTCCATACTTTGGCTATTGTTGATAGTGCTGCTATAAACATGGGGATGCATGTGTCCCTTCAAAACAGCATACCTGTATCCCTTGGACAAATGCCTAGTAGTGCAATTGCTGGGTTGTAGCATAGCTCTATTTTTAATTTTTTGAGGAACCTCCATACTGTTTTCCAGAGTGGCTGCACCAGCTTGCATTCCCACCAGCAATGCAAAAGAGATCCTCTTTCTCTGCATCCTTGCCAACATCTGTTGTTGCCCGAGTTGTGAATGTTAGCCATTCTGACAGGTGTCAGGTGGTATCTCATTGTGGTTTTGATTTGTATTTCCCTGATGAGGAGTGATGTTGAGCATTTTTTCATGTGTTGGTTGGCCATCTGGATGTCTTCTTTGGAGAAGTGTCTATTCATGTATTTTGCCCATTTCTTCACAGGGTTCTTTGTTTTTTGGGTGTTGAATTTGATAAGTTCTTTATAGATTTTGGATACTAACCCTTTATCTGATATGTCATTTGCAAATATCTTCTCTCATTCTGTAGGTTGTTTTTCCTTTTGCTGATTGTTTCCTTTGCTGTGCAGAAGCTTTTTATTTTGATGAGGTCCCAATAGTTCACTTTTGCTTTTGTTTCCCTTACCTGTGGAGATGAGTTGAGTAAGAAGTTGCTGTGGCCAAGATCAAAGAGGTTTCTGCCTGCTTTCTCCTCAAGGATTTTGATGGCTTCCTGTATTACATTTAGGTCTTCCATCCATTTTGAGTTTATTTTTGTGTCTGGTGTAAGAAAGTGGTCCAGATTCATTCTTCTGCAGGTCGCTGTCCAGTTTTCTCAGCACCACTTGCAGAAGAGACTGTCTTTATTCCATTGCATATTCTTTTCTGCTTTGTCAAAAATTAGTTGGCCATATGTTTGTGGGTCCTTTTCTGGGTTCTCTATTCTGTTCCATTGATCTGAGTGTCTGTTCTTGTGCCAGTACCATACTGTCTTGATGATTACAGCTTTGTAGTATAGCTTGAATTCTGGGATTGTGATGTCTCCTGCTTTGGTTTTCTTTTTCAAGATTGCTTTGGCTATTCAGGGTCTTTTCTGGTTCCATACAAATTTTAGGATTATTTGTTCTAGCTCTTTGAAGAATGCTAGATGTTATTTTGATAGGGGTTAATAATAATGCTGGTGTTATTTTGATAGGGGTTGCTTTGAGTATGTAGATTGCTTTGGGTAGTATCAACATTTTAACAATATTTCTTCTTCCTATCCAGGAGCATGGAATATTTTTCCATTTTTTGTGTCTTATTCAATTTCTTTCATAAGCTTTCTATAGTTTTCAATGTATATATTTTTCACCTCTTTGGTTAGATTTATTCCTAGGTATTTTATGGTTTTTTGTACAACTGTAAATGAGATCGATTCCTTGATTTATCTTTCTGTCACTTCATTGTTGGTGTATAGGAATACAACCGATTTTGTGCATTGATTTTATATCTTGCAACTTTGCTGAATTCATGAATCAATTCTAGCAGTGTTTTGGTGGAATCTTTTGGGTTTTCCATATAGAGTATCATGCCATCTGCAAAGAGTGAAAGTTTGACCTCCTCCTGGACGATTTGGATGCCTTTTATTTCTTTGTGTTTTCTGATTGCAGAGGCTAAGACTTCCAATACTATGTTGAATAACAGTGGCAAGATGGACCTCCCTGTCTTGTTCCTGACCTTAGGGGGAAGGTCTCAGTTTTTCCCCACTGAGGATGATATTAGTGTTGGGTCGTTCATATATGGTTCTTATTATCTTGAGGTATGATCCTTCTATCCCTACTTTCTTGAGGGTTTTTATCATGAAAGGATGGTACATTTTGTCAAATGTTTTCTCTGTGTCTGTTGAGAGGATCATATAGTTATTGTCCTTTCTTTTATTGATGTGATGAATCATATTAATTATTTTGTGGATATTGATCCAGCCCTGCATCCCAGATATAAATCCCACTTGGTCGTGGTAAATAATTTTTTTTAATGTATTGTTGGATCCAGTTGGCTAATATCTTGTGGAGGGTTTTTGCATGTATGTTCATCAGGGAAATTTGTCTATAGTTCTCCTTTTTAGTGGGGTCTCTGTCTGGTTTTGGAGTCAAAGTAATACTGGCTTCATATAAAGACTTTGGAAGTTTTCCTTCCATTTCTATTTTTTGGAACAGCTTCCGGAGAATAGGTGCTAACTCTTGCTTAAATGTTTGGTAGAATTCCCCTGGAAAGCCATCTGGCAATGAACTCTTGTTTTTTGGGAGATTTTTGATTACTAATTCGATTTCCTTACTGGTTATGGGTCTGTTCAAATATTCTATTTCTTCCTGTTTCAGTTTTGGTAGTGTATATATTTCTAGGAATTTGTCCATTTCTTCCAGATTGTCCATTTTATTGGCATATAATTGCTCATAATATTTTCCTATTATTGTTTTTATTTCTGCTGTGTTGGTTGTGATCTCTCCTCTTTCATTCTTGATTTTATTTATTTAGGTCCTTTCCTTTTTCTTTTTGATCAAACTGGCTAGTGGTTTATCAATTTTGTTAATTCTTTCATAGAAACAGCTTCTGGTTTCATTGATTTGTTCTACTAGGTTTTTTGTTGTTTGTTTTTTTGTTTTTGATAGCATTAATTTCTGCTCTAATCTTTATTATTTCCTGTCTTCTGCTAGTTTTGTGTTTTATTTGCTGTTCTTTTTCCAGCTCTTTAAGGCATAAGGTTACGTTGTGTATCTGAGATCTTTATTCCTTCTTTAGGAAGGCCTGGATTGCTATATACTTTCCTCTTGTGACTGCCTTTGCTGTATCCCAGAGGTTTTGGGTTGTGGTGTTATCATTTTAATTGGCTTCCATGAACTTTTTAATTTCCTCTTTTACTTCTTGGTTAGCCCATTCATTCTTTAGTAGGATGTTGTTTCGTCTCCAAGTATTTGTTACCATTCCAAATTTTTTCTTGTGGTTGGTTTCAAGTTTCATAGCATTGTGGTCTGAAAATATGCACGGTATGATCTCGATCTTTTTGTACTTGCTGAGGGCTGATTTGTGTCCCAGTGTGTGGTCTTTCTGGAGAACATTCCATGTGCACTGGAGAAGAATGTATATTCTGGTGCTTTAGGATGAAATGTTCTGAATATATCGGTAAAGTCATCTGGTCCAGTGTGTCACTCAAAGCCGTTGTTTCCTTGTTGATTTTTTGACTAGATGATCTGTCCATTGCTGTGAGTGGTGTGTTGTTGAAATCTCGTACTATTATGGTGTTGCTGTCGATGAGTTTCTTTGTGTTTGTGATAATTTATTTATATATTTGGGTATTCCCACATTTGGCACATAAATGTTTACAATTGTTAGGTCTTCTTGGTGGATAGACCCCTTGATTATGATATAATGCCCTTCTGCATCTCTTGATACAGTCTTTATTTTAAAGTATAGATTTTCTGATATAAGTATGGCTACTCCGGCTTTCTCTTTTTGGCCATTAGCATGATAGATGGTTCTCCATCCCCGTACTTTCAATCTGAAGGTGTCTTCAGGTCTAAAGTGGGTCTCTTGTAAACAGCATATAGATGGATCTTGTTTTCTTATCCATTCTGTTACCCTATGTCTTTTGATTGGAGCATTGAGTCTATTGATGTTTAGAGCGAGTACTGAAAGATACGAATTTATTGCCATTTATGTTGCTTGTACAGTTGGAGTTTCTGATGGTGTTCTCTGGTCCTTTCTAAGTTTTGTTGCTTTTGGTATTTATTTATGTATGTGTGTATGTATGTATGTATGTATGTATGTATTTTTTCATCTTTTCTCCCCTCAGAGAATCCCCTTAAAATTTCTTGCAGGG
The DNA here is from genome assembly GCF_023721935.1 of Panthera uncia. Classification (NCBI taxonomy): domain Eukaryota; kingdom Metazoa; phylum Chordata; class Mammalia; order Carnivora; family Felidae; genus Panthera; species Panthera uncia. Next base: position 116,635,762 of record NW_026057582.1, read on the forward strand.
TTGGTTTAGTGGTCCCAAAATCCTTTAATTTTTTTTTTTCTGGGAAACTTTTTATCTCTCCTTCTATTTTGAATGACAGCCTTGCTGGATAAAGAATTTTGGCTGCATATTTTTATGATTCAGCACATTGAATATATCCTGCCACTCCTTTCTGGCCTGCCAAGTTTCTGTGGATAGGTCTGTTGCAAACCTGATTTGTGCTCCCTTGTAGGTTAGGGACTTTTTTCCCCCCTTGCTGCTTTTATGATTCTCTCCTTGCCTGAGTATTTGGTGAATTTGAGTATGATATGCCTTGTTGATGGTCAGTTTTTGTTGAATCTAATGGGGTTCCTCTGTGCTTCCTGGATTTTGATGTCTGTGTCTTTCCCCAGGTTAGGAAATTTTCTGCTATGATTTGCTCACATAACCCTTCTACCCTTATTTCTGTCTCTTCCTCTTCTGGGACCCCTATGATTCTGATGTTGTTCCTTTTTAATGAGTCACTGATTTCTCTAATTCTTAAATCATGCTCTTTTGTCTTAATCTCCCTCTTTTTTTCTGCTTCATTTTTCTCTATAAGTTTGTCCTCTATATTGCTGATTCTGTGTTCTGTCTCATCCATCCTTGCTGCTGCAGCATTCATCTGTGATTGCAGCTCAAGTATAGCATTTTTAATTTTATTATGACTAGTTTTTACTTCTTTTATCTCTTCAGAAGGGGATTCTAATCTCTTTTTGACTCCAGCTAGTATTCTTATTATCGTGATTCTAAATTCTGGTTCAGACATCTTGGTTGTATCTGTGTTGATTAAATCCCTGGCCATCATTTCTTTGTGCTTTCTTTTGGGGTGAAGTCCTTCGTTTTGTCATTTTGAAGGGAGAAAAGGAATTAATGAGGTAGAAAAATTAAGATTAAAAATAATTAAAATTAAAAAAATATTAAAATTAAAAATACACACATACAAAATCAAATAAATGATGCTAGATCCTAGGTGTGTTTTGGTCTGGGTGTTCAAAGTGGTTTGACAGATTAGAGAAATAAAAGGGGGGAAAAAGGAAATCATTTGAGAATTTGAAAAAATGAATACACTGAAGTAGACTAAAAATGATGGAAGTAAATTAGAATTTGAGAACATTTACACAAAAGTAAAAAATATAGTAAAAAATTAAAGAAAAATATTTTTAATAAAATTGAAAATAAAAATGAATTTTTTTCTGTTTCTGTATTCAAGAAAAAGAAGTAAAAAAGAGGGAAAAAAATTGAATAGATGGACATGCTAACAGATTGAAATATGACTGAAATTACTTCATTTTCTCCTAGAAGTCAGACTATGAAGCACTTTATAGCCCATAAACTAATTAGGTGGTGAGACCTGTGTTCTTGAAAGGGAGGTTGGCCCAGTTGGGCAGGGCTCAGTATAACAGCTCCATTCTCCACTAGATGGCGCTGCTTACGTACTAGGGTGGAGAGTTGTGGGCTTGTAGGTTCATAGGCGCATGTGTGGGAACGGTGAAAATGGCGTCACCCAGCTACCCAGTCTCTAGTATCGGAACTCTCTTCTCCCTGATCAGCAATCACACACCCATCATCTCTCTTCAGCTTTTGTCCAGTGTACAGTTTTTCACTGTCTGTGACCAGGCCCCAGGCAGTACCTCTCTCCTGAGTTTTGTCTCAGATGTGGCTGTTTTCCCTGGCCCCTTACTTCTGAAGGACTGTGGCTTTAACCCATTCTGCCCCTCTGCAGAAGGGTCTCACAGAGCAATGGCCGAATGATCAATGGCTGAATGTCGGCTGCACCCAGGAATGCTTGCTGGACCATGCCGCTTTTGGTACCCTGAGACTGCAGCCAGGTGTCAGCCCGCCCCCGAAAACGTTTGTGAGATAGTGTAGCAGCAGAGTTTCAGGGATTATGGAAAATCACAACACACATCTGGCACCAGGCTTCACCCTTAATGACCTTGTTCCAGCACCAGAGAATGTGGCCATTTTCTGGGATCTGCTGGGACCAGGTGGCTTCAGCAGTCTCTACCAAATGTCCTTCCAGCAGTGGAACCACTTTTCCCTGTGTGGCCCAAGAACCTCCCCGGACCCCACTCTTTTCTTGGGGATTCACCCTTCCTACCAGAGCACCACCAGGTATTGAGTTGTGGAGTTTCAGACTTTGCACTCTCCTTGTTTATAGTCTTAATGGAATTTAAACCCTCTCCTTTCTCCTTTCTCCTCTCTCCCTTTTTAGTTTAGTCCCTGTGGCTGTTTCTAATTTTCCACTTTCTCTCCAGTTGCTTTTGGGGAGGGGTGCTTTCCCATATTCTTCCCACCCCCCATCTCTGTCTTCTCTCTACCCGCAAAAGCACCTCCCTTCCCATGGCTTCTTGCTCCCTAAGTTCACCTCTCCACACCATGTACCTTCTGAATTCTGTGGTTCAGATTGTGCAGATTGTTGTGTTAATACTCCAATCAGCTTTCTAGGTGTGCAGTGGTTTAGTATTGGTCTGGCTACATTTCATGGACTTGAGACACACAAAAAACTTCCATGCTCTTCCGCCATCTTGGCTCCTCCTTCTCCCTCTTAGCACTTCTTTAGCTGCATCCTACATTCTGATAAGTTGTATTTTCAATTTCATCTAGTTCTATCTTTTAAATCTTACTTTGAAACTCCCTCTTTGACCCATAGATTAGTTAAAAGTATGTTCTTTAATTTCCAGATTTTTAGAGATTTTCCTGTTTTCTGTTACTGAATTATGGTTTGATTTACTTAAGGTCAGAGAACTTATTCTGTATGACTTCAGTTCTTTAATATTTGTTGAAAAATTTTGTATGCCCTAGGTTTATGGTCCATTTTGTTGAATATTCCATGGGCTTAATGTAATATGATTTTCCCACTGTTTTATAACACTAATGCTACTTGCAAATAGAAATTGTTTATACTTAGGCCAAGCAATAACTTGTGAAACTGAAATGCTGCTGTTTTTTTGTGTTTGTAATTTGATATAGAAGGTGGAGGATGTTGCAGAAGTTTTAGGAAAATAGTATGCTTGACCTTGTGTTTCTGAAACTACTGTGCTTCCAGAATCCCCTGGGAGCATTCACACATTATGAGGGGGAGATCTGGATGCATACTTAGACCTGTGGGCTTTCTAAAAGCAGAGTCAACATTGTGGCATTCCTAGGATCTACTGTAGGAGTCCACTCTAGGGGTAGAATTTGCCTTAGGTGAGGACTGAGAAGTTATTTAAGTCTTGGGGTAGAGCTGTTTTCCCAGAACCTTAGGGGTCTGATGGGTCCTGCTGTTGCCATCTGCACCCTCCTCACTAAGAGAGAGTGAGTCTTGGGGTGACCTGCAGCTCTTCTCATCTGCCCTCCCTCTCTGCTGCTGCCAGCTACTCTCCTTATGCATTATGCCCTCCTTGATCCCTCTTGGCCTGCTCTACTGTAGCTGTGTCATACTTTGCACTTTCTATTGTGCCATCTAGTTCATTCATTATGTGAGTTGTGTGTTATCTGCAATTTTGTTCTGTAGTGATTCCTGGTGCCTCATACAGAACCTGGCACAGAGTAAGTGCTCAATAAATATTTATGAAACAAGAATGTTCCCAGAGTGTCTTTAGATATTTGACCAGGTACTGAGGTCCTACTCTGCGTCTAGTCTAACCTGGCTCTTGGGAGTGGGAGCACCATCCACCTCTGACCCATGAGTGAATGACTGTCTGGCAATGAAGCATCAGGCAGGGTTCCCTTTGGCCTTTTAATAGATTCATGAGATGAAATAATTTCAGGAAGTTCTCTAGGTTATTTAAACTTCTTGTCCTATAGATAATCCTGTTTGGCACTTTCTTAACTGAAGATTTGGGGTTGTATTTCTCATCCTTGTAAAGTAGTTCTTGGTAAAGCTCCAAAGAACAAAATTGGATCAATCTTTCTAATTCTTGAACTTTGCATATTTAATAGGGTTTCTGGAGATTTCCCAATTCAGCATTCTAAAAATTCCATTATTACAGTGAAGGCTTCTATGCCCTTATACTGTATGAAATCATATTGAAACAGTGTGACACGGTCTTAATGACAAATATTTCACAATATAAAGGAAATAATACTTTTCCCCTATGTGCCCTCCATTCAATATCTGGAATTATGTTTTAGGAAGAATTGCCACCACGGGTTCCTTTCTGTTGGAAACAAGGAGGTTTTTCTTTCCTTTTCACTCACTTTATCTAATTGAAGCAAAATGATGTAGCCTTTGTGTGAGATCATGTGTCATTGTCCTGGGTCCTTTAATTTAGAAGCTCATAAAGCATTTGGTTTAAAAATTAACTGTGAAATGACATTCAAAATAGATGAATAGAGAACACCTCTAGTCTTCCAGGGGGCCTCTACTTTAATCTCCAGAAATGGGAGGTGCATTTGGAGAGAGGCGAGATGCTATATTTCACAATGCAATGTACATACCACAGTGCCATTTTCCAGTGGAAGCCTCCAAGTCAAGCCTTCCTAATTTTTGTTATTGTATTTTGCAAGGCTGAAATTTAAATTATAGCTGTGGCTAATGGCTCTGCCCCCTAATTCATTTCCCTTTGTCTGCAAGTCTTTTCTTATTGCTGAGATGTTACTATTGTGATTCACAGAACATATTGCTTCTAGTAGCATCTGGCAGACTTTGTCTAGCAGGCTCCATTACCTTGTTCCAGAGATGCCTTTCTTTTTCTTCTTTGAAGTCAGAGACTTCAGAACTGCAAGAGAGCTGGTGGATTATGTAATACAATTCCTTTACTTAACAGAAAAATATGCTGAATTTCAAATACACTTTTGTAATTGAAAGAGTTGGATGGGGCATGAATCTTCTAACTATACTTGGCCATGCTGTCTACATTTCTTCTGATAAGATCACAACTTGATATTTCAAGGGTTTTCAAAGCAATTCAGTAGAAAAATATCCGGTATTTTGTAGATTTGTCTTGAAGGAAGTGTCCCAGCACTCCTGAAGGTTGTTACCCATGCCCTTGACTGTTCCTGGACATGCAGTCTGTGAACTGAATTATCTGTTTTGAAGCTATATCAAGTTAAGAGGTATGCGTGTGTGGGCGGGGGGGGGGATGATAGTGCATAAAGAAGGGCCACAGTGGGACCTGAGAGCTTTAACTTCAAAGAAAATAGTGATGCTATTGATACCTAGCAGAGCTAATGTGTGAAAAGGCAAGCACAGCTCTGAAAATTCTGTGTTAATAGGACCTCCACCATAATCTCATGAAATGGGATTTATTATTATACCCACTTTATAGGTGAGTAAATTGAAGCTCAGGGAAGTTAAATTGCTTGCTAAAAGTCCCTGAACTGGTAAAGGTGAAGTAGGGGCTCAACCCTTGCTTCTACCTAGGCTGCATCACCTGTCAAGGAGCAGGGAAATGTCTGAAGCCAGAATTGCAAAAACTAGACAAAGAGTGAACCATGGTCCAGCTTTGTGTTTGCAAATGTTATATTATTTAATTCCAAAAACATGTGGTAGTCCAGAACCTGTGAATATATGACCTTGTAAGGCAGAAGAAATTTGAAGATGTGATTAAGTTAAGGGCCTTGGGAGAGTATATTGGATTATCCAGGTGGGCCCAATTCCTTGAAAGTGGAGAACCTTTCCCAGCTGTGGGTAGGAGACATAACTATGGAATAAGGGTCATAGAAAGGTGATGTGATTACTTTTTATCCACTGTTGATAGCTTTGAGAATTGAAAAGATGGGCATTGGTCATGGAATATGGGTAGCCTCTAGAAACTGGAAGAGCTGAGGAGATGGATTCTTCCTAGAGTCCTCAGAAGGAATGCTGTCCTGCTGACTGTATGTTGGGTTTCTGACTTATCAAAGTATAAGTCTGTGCTTTTTTAAGCCACCTACTTTGTGACAGCAGCCCTAGGTAACTAACATAGGAGGTTCCCATGAGGGAGGTGTTACACTCCTGTTTTATAGCTGGAGAAACCATGCAGAAGACAACTTGATACAGATCTCAGCTGTGGTAAGTGGGAAAGGCAGGATTGAACTCATCTTCTTCCATGACCACGTACGTCCTCTTAGGAGGGAGAGTGGAAGTATCAAAGGTTGCCACATGGTTGCTGAGCTTCATTTCATAGCTGAGAATCGGGGCTTCAGCTTAGCTGCCTCCTCTCAAACATGTGGGTGGTGCAGAGAGCTGATTGCCCTTGTGTATATGCAAGAAGAAATCAGAAGTTGATAGGTAGGGGCTTGCCTTGTCTCCCAGTTTTATGATTAATCAAAAGACCTGGCTGCTATGAGCTGGAGGCATCAATTGGGAGGACATTTGGGGCAAGTGTGTGTGTGTGTGTGTGTGTGTGTGTGTGTGTCTCAGAGTGTGAGGAGGGTGTAGAATGTGTGTGCGTGTGCAAGTGTGAGATGGTTGATGCTGCATGAGTGTGCAAGATTATAGATGTGTGTGAGTGTAAAACTCAGTGGATGTGTGTGTGCAAGATTGTGTGTGTCTGTGTGTGCTTGTTAGTGTGAGTGTGATTGTGTGTGTGCATGTGCATGAATATGAAACCGAATCTGTGTTTGGATGTATGCATAAGATAGATCCCAGTGCTACTTTGTCTTCATGTCACTGGATTACCTCTGGCACCACAATTGGGCTTCTCTGAGGCAGGGGTGGAGAGTCTGACCTGTTGCCCACACCTGGCAGTTTGGAGAATTGATTCCCTGGAGGCCAGGGTGCCCTCAGGATTAGAAGCAGACAAGTCCTGACCACAGGGGAGTGTCCACACCCAAGTCCTGGCCTGAGCTTCAGTTTTCATGTCTCCCCACATGATCTCCTTTAGGAGATGGGGCTCAGGATCAGGGTGCAGGAGGCACTGCCATGCCCCCTCAGCAAGGGCACATCACACTGAGGACAGGGATAGGCTTATATCCTTTCCTTTACCACTTGAGACCTCCCAGAGTGTGGACCTGATCTAGCACTGGGGAGGGATGGGAACCACAAGGGGCAGGTGGCATCAGGGCACATCTACTGGGGACAGGGAGAGTGATGGGAGCAGTGGGATATTTCTTTCTCCCATCTGTTGTGCTTCTATGGTCTAGCTTGGGCAAGTCTCTGGACAGTACAGTACAGTTTCATTGTTCTTGAAAGTTATTTTATTTGCTGACAATGTGTTATTTTTTTTTACAAATGGAAAAAAATATTTTGTTTTAAAATCTTTGCTACATGTCATTATTTTTGTCACTGTAAAGCTCAGCACAGATGCTAGCAGTACAGAAATGGCCAACAAGAAAAAAAATAAAACCCTGAAGGAAAATCAGAAACAAAACCCCCAGAGCCTCGTCTCCCTTCCCTCTCCTTCCCCAAAAGCCCTATAATAACTGTACAATATTATAGTCCTGATCACATTTAAAAACAATTATTAAAAACAAGGATTCCATTGGAAGCTCAACTTTTTGGATTCTTAAACTGTGATATAAATATATATGTATACGGTATGTGTGCACATAGAATAAAAAAAAATCTCCTTTTCAACTCCACTACCTGGCACCAGACTGGAGACAAAAGGGAGAGAAACCCAGTAATGATGTTCTCTCAGCCTCTCTAAGGCCATCTATGCCCCCTCAGTCCCCTATGGCTACGTTTAATATGTCTTCTCCTTATTAATTCAGTCTTGCACTTAAGATACTGGCCTGAGCCAATTAAAAAAAATGGCTGCCACACATGACTGTTACCTGAGAAAGGTACAGAGAGAGAGAGTAATAACCTGTATCTGCATTTATATGGCTATAGTTAACTCCGTGACCCTGTTAGAATGGGAGTCTAGGCCCCATCTATGACATGGATTCATACTCTTGTATCATAAAGCAAAATCCAATCTTAAGATTGGAGGGAGCAAAGAGGAAGAACTATAGGTCCAAAACAGACCCAAGTCTCAGTTTCTAGTCAGACTGAACTGGGAATGGGATGAAGGAGGCTACTTTGCAAGACTTGGTTTAAACTCCAGCAGTGAAGATTTCCCTGGGACTGCTAATCCAAGAAGTTGAGTTTCCATGCAGAAATAACCTCTACAGAACACACATCATCTGTGATTCTCACAGAAAAATGCAGCAAGTATGGCCAAGTATGGGGTTTTAAAAGGGGGTTATCTTCACACCCTAAACATCTGTAATGTTTGCAGATATTCTCTATAAGGTGAGAGCACCAAAAGCAGGAATGACCCAGCTTTACTACTAAATATGTTCGATGAGAGACAAGCCATATCAAAAGACTTTATATATCTGCTTAGAGTTGCATATTGGCTGGGAATAGATGTAAGTGCAGCAAAGATGTTTGTTTAAATACTCTTTGGCTGCAATACTAAGTGGAAAATACGTAGAAGATTTAACTCCTTAGGACTCTTTGAAAATTACATGGAAAAACAAAGATAAAATCTGGGACAAATTCTGCATAACTCCCTAATAGGGAGAAAAAGATAGAGAAACACACATGTGCATGCATGTACACACACACACACACACACACACACACACACACACTCTTTCCTTCTCCCTCTCTCACTTACTCACTCACTAGGCAGCAGAAAGAGCCTATGCTCACTTCCTAAAGCCATACAGGTATATGTAACCTACCATGTTTCATGATCTTCAAATAGGAGGACATTTCTCTTCTCCCCAACCTTATTCACAATTTCTTTCCCAAAACAAGCCACAGTATCCAAGGCAAATAGTGGATGAATGGATGTCAGGTTCTCTAACCTGCCTATTGACCCTAGCAAAAATCATTTCTGCATAAATCTCTGGTCAGGAGGTATAAGGAAAGGCATTCATAACTTCACCCAGACTCAGTTTTTCAAAGATCCCCAAAGCCTTCAGGATTCACCCCATTTCTTCTCAGAGGCAGGAGGGCAAGGAAAGGCCAGAAGGGGAAGGGGTACACATTAGGGGTGAGGGAAATGATGGGAGAGGGACTTTTATTTTCTTTACAGAAACATTTGCTTTTTACAAACAAACGGTGACTTTCCTCCCCCACCCCTTATCATCACCCCAATAGTTCTATTCTGAAAAGGAGGGAAACATAGTTAGGTCAGGAAATTCTTCGTTGTTGTAGCTGTTGCTCTGGTCTCCCAGCATGGACAGCATCTCCTGGAAGACCTCAGGTGGGCCAGGTTGCCATGCTGATAGCTGTTGCTCTCTAGAACTTGAGCGACGATGAGAATGCTGGCCCTGACCCTGTGGCCAGACTTACACCCTCTGCTGTCTGTGTCTGGAATTGTCCTGTAGTCTGTCCAGTCTCAGGAGCAAAGTTGGATCCATGATTGGTGGGACTAGGGGAGGCAGCAGCACCAGGTGACGCAGTTGAAGCACCAGGGAGGGACATGGGGCTGAAGGAGGATGGAATCTGAAAGCTTCCCATACCAAACTGGGAAGAACGAGTCTTGGCTGTAGCCTGAGTAGCCACCTGCTGGGCAGAGAAGTCTGGGCGGGTGCTAGGGTTCCAAGTTGGGGCTCCTTGGGGTGAGTTGGAGTGGTGGGAAATCTGGGCCAACATCTGCCCTGCAGAAGCTGATGGCTGGACGATGGTTACAGGAGAGGCCAGACCACTATTTCTGAAATTCTCTGCCAGCCGGGGGAGGGGGGGTAGGAGGGAATGTATTGTCCTGTGAGAATAGCTGTTGGATGGAAGGGACAGTGCTGGAGGAGATGCCTTTACTCTGATCTGCATTGATGTTGGAGTAGATTTCTGAAAATCTTGGATCTCTATCCTTGGCAAACAGACCATCTGACTTTCCAAGGGGCTTACTGTGTTCTGGCCCTGTGGTTATTACAGGCTGAACAGAAACCTGGGAATGATTGTAGCCAGCCAATCTATCTCTTCCTGATACCACATCCAATTCTGTTTGGTGTTGATGCTTCCTGGATGCCAACTGCCCTGAGCCCATCTCTAAGGGTAAATTAGCCATGGGACCTAGCTGTGGTCTCTGGATTGTGTTGGACAGTGTAGGCCTTGGTTGATGGCTGGAGTTCTTCACATTGGTGTTGGTACAGATGATGTACTCAATTTCATCTGAGTAAGGGTTCTGGAAAGTAAAGGAGCTGGTTCTCATCCAGAGCCATTCCCGGTTCTTAGACCGGAACCGGAACATGACAGATAGCACTTGGCCTTTTAACTTCACCACCTGTTACAAGCTGTCTCTTAGAAGCTGTTGGTATTCAGGACGACATAATTCTACAATATTATTTCCTAAGAGTTCCTGTGGTTGGTAGCCAACAGTAGCCACACAGCGGTGTTCCACAAAAGTGAATATCCCCTCAATGTTGTGCCGCGAGATGAACTCTGTTGGTTGACAAATGTTACTCATGTCTGTACAGTTGGGAGAACTGGTTACCTGTAGTCTGCCAATGGCCACTAGGCAAAATTTGCTCCCCTGGCCAGACTCTGGATCATCATCTGGGAGGGAGACACCTGCTGGGGACCAGGCCTTGATATAGGCTGTGCAGTGGACCACCACAAAATGAGGTTCCCCATCCTTCACAGAGCCAAGTCCATTCCTGCATCTGTTCCTCACAAAGCTCAGTCTATTCATGGAGACTTGGGTCCACAGAGCTATTGCCACACCTCCTACGGCAAATAAATGATCTCCTTGAGCCCATACACATCTTCATGGAAGACTGTTGGCCTTCCTTTTTCACTGTTCCAGTCTTCAGGTCTGGAAGGATACGCCCTGTCAGGTCATTTTCTGAAGTGGAAAGCTGATCATGAAGTTTGTCCACATCATCTGGATGCACCTGATCATAGAGTGTGCTACCAAACCATTCAGACTGGTTCAAAACAGGGGTCACTGAGTCAGAGATGTAAACTACCCGACCTATCTCACATGAGACAATAAACAGAAAGCCATCCGCTGCCTCCAAGATCAAAGGTTTGAGTTCCTGATCAGCGAGGAACGAAGGCTTGTAGGTGCCATCAGTGGATGTATTTCCAGTTCCTCACAAGGAATTTATGTGAGAGACTGCCATGGGTAAGATGGTTAGGTTGTCTGGTTTTTGAGCCAGGGCACTACAGGTGGGCACCATGTCTGACAGTTCTGTAATGTAGGCTGTCATCTTGTTCCGTTGCCCCTGTTCAATTTCACTGTAATTTTCCCTGGTGAGTCTTTCTTTATCTGCAAAGCTCTGCTCATCATCCAACCTGGCAAGTCACTCCTTATCATTAGACATCTGATCATCATCACACCTCAAAAATTTACCTTCTCCATCATCATCAAAATCCAACCCTGGTCACCACTTAATAGCCCTGTGGACAATGGCTCCTCCACCTTGAATCCCAGCCCCAGGGTTTCCTGAGGCAATGGCTGGACCCAGTGATGGTACATCTGATGTCATTTCTGGGTAGCTCAGTTGGTTAAGCATCTGACTCTTGATCTCAGCTCAAGTCTTGATCTCACAGCTGTGAGTTCAAGCCCCACGTTGGGCTCTGCACTGGTTGTAAAGTTGGGGTTAGCAGCAGCCGCAGCCTTGGCCGCAGATACCACTACCTACGCAACCCCCCCCCCCCAATGGGAGGAGCCACCGCCACCGAACAGGGGGAAGGGGGAGGGGAGAGCCACTCCCCAAACGCGGTACCCTACAGCCACCACCGCTACCACGGAATCCAAGATGGATAATGTGTTATTTAAAAGATTCTCTTTTGGTATTCTACAGAACCCTTCCCTCTTTTCCTCATTTCTTCCTTTCTCCTTCCTTCCTGTCTGCCTGCCTGCCTGCCACTTTTAGAGCACTGGAGGTCTGGAAGGCACAGATTTCTAAAAATTTCTAAATTGACACATAACATTGTGTAAATTTAAAGGGTACAACATGTTGACTTGTACATTTGTATATTGCAGTATGATTACCACTGTAGTTTAACCAACATTTCTATCACAGTTACATAATTATCAATTCTTTTATGTGGTGAGAATAATTAAATCTAGTCTCTTAGCAACTTTGAAGTTTATGATACAGTACTGTTGACTATAATCACTATGCTGTACATTAATTAGATCTCCAGAACTTACTTGCCCTCTGGTTGCAAGTTTGTACCCTCAAACATCTCCTCCACAATTGCCCCCCCCCCCCCGTCCCTGGTAACCACCATTTTGCTCTGTTTCTATGTTTGGCTATTTTAGATTCTACATATAGGTAAGTTCATACAGTAATTTGCCTTTCTCCATCTGACTTATTTCATTAGCATAATGCCCTCAAGGTCCATCCTATTGTCACAAATAGCAGGATTTCCTTTTTCTCATGGCTGGATAATATTCCATTACACACACACACACACACACACACACACACACACACACCATATCTTCTTTATCCATTGATGGACAATTAGGTTGTTTCAATATTTTGGCTATTGTGAATAATGCTACAATGAACATGGGGGTGCGAATATCTTTTTGAGTCCTGTTTTTATTTCATTTGCAAGTAAAGGAAACAGACATACCTAATGTGGTATTTTCATCCTGTGGTGAAAATAATTTCCATTTGATGATGTGTGACCATAGAGCAGTCATTTTGGCAGAATGTTAAAAGGAAGTTGTGGGAAACTTCAAACAGAACATGTTTTTCTAAACTCTATTTCAATTTTTAGGATATAGTCACATGAAAAAATAGTGTTTGGTAACATCCTAATTCCCTAAATGGATCTGTGGAGTTGTAGCCACCTATTGTGATTCTCCAAAGCCAGAAGAGTTAACAACTGGCATATTTCTTTTACTGTGGTAGCTAAGCTTCTGTAGTTAGCAGAAATGTTTGTAGTATGCAATAGGAATTTGTACCTTATGAACTTAGCCCTGAAAATCCAGTGACACAATTATTCTTATTTTCCTTTTTGAGGAGAAACCTAATCTGTCCTCCTAGGCAACACAGGATCAATTGGTGATTGGATATGTTTTGTATGATTGCGGACTGCTGCAGATGACACCTTTAAGCTCCAGGATCTATAATTTTGTGTAACATAAGTCATGCCAGAAAATTAACTCAGTCTTATGTGGGTAATACCTAGAAATAAAATATATGATTTGTTCATATGCATTCTCCTTAGGTCACACAGTACATGAGGGGCCTTTCAAAGGGAATATATCATATAAAAACCAGTAATGGTAAAATATCAGCAAGAACAAATAGCCAGGACTGACAAAATACACATAAGGGAAAAAAAAGTGGGCATTGGAGGCAGGGTACTAGGGCACAGTAGATTGCTTCCATCTGCTCACGTGCTATCTTCCAAAGCAGAGTGAGGGCCTGGGGTCGGGTGATGTTTGGGAGCATATAACACAATCCACCCCAGTCCATCCACTGGTCACAATGGTTGCCTCTGCACTCAAATATACAACTTCCCTACAAGATGCACTAAAGCTGTCACCCTATTCAGCCTCCTGGTCCAATCTGGGAGCTACAACCTTTGAGTAGGAATTCTCTGCCTCTCATTCACACTATGAACCAGTGTAAGATGGGGATGCCATACAACCCACTTCTCACCCTGGGAGGGCGCTGTGAGGAAGCACACAGGCTTACAGGGAACCTACACAGGTGGCATCAACTAATAGCCTCCCATTCCAGCATCCACCTCACACCTCAAGCCCCCATGTTCCGGCATCTACCTCTTACCTCACAACCCCCTGTTCCAGGATCCACCTCACATCTGCCAGTCCCTGTTCTAGCAGTCACATCTCACCACACAGCGTCCTATATCAGTATTCCCTCTCACCTCATAGCCCTCTGTTCCAGCTTCCATTTCTCACCTCACAGCTCCATGTTCCAGCTTCTACCTCTCACCTGACCAGCCCCTGTTCTACCATCTGTTTCTCGCCTCACAGCCCAGTGTTCCAGCATCCACCTCTCACCTCACAGCCCTGTGTTCCAGTTTCCACTCCTCACCTCACAGCCCCATGTTCCAGCATCCACCTCTCACCTAACAGCCTTTGTTCCAGCATTCACCTCTCACCTCCCAGGCCTCTATATTCCAACATTCACCTCTAACCTCACAGCCTCATGTTCCAGAATCTTCATCTCACCTCACAGTCCTATGTCCAGAATTCATTTCTCCCCTCACAGCTTCTATGTTTTAGTATCTGCCTCACCCCTGTGTCCAAACCTCCAAGCTTATTAGGTACATTTTTGGCTTCTTGTTTGTCACAGGTGACCCTCTTATTAAATATTTTCTATTGTATCAGTTGAGTTGCGATTTTCCCTCACCTTGTATATTAGTATTTTTTATGGACTACTGCCCATTCTATAAAGCCTTGCTACCTATTTTAGATTTTAGGTTTTTGTATCTGGAGTGTCATACTTTGGGGCCAATTTCCAAATTAGTCAGCATTTTCTATGTACACAGCCATCCAAACATCCCAGTGACTTAACCTGTTGCTTTCTGCTCTGCTGGGATCTGATGACAGGACTGTTGTCTGCACAGAACCTCTGAAGCTCTGTTCAGATTGGCATTTGTTATGATGTTCTGAATAATAGTAATTCTAGATAGCCACACTTTTGGTTTCATGGAGGAAAACTTTATTAATAATAAGGGAAGAAAATATAAGGAATTAAACAATTATGGTAAACATAAAGAGGGAGAGAAGTACAGAGAAGAACAAAGAAGGCTCATACATCAAATTGGGTACTCACAACATCCAACTTTCTGTCTGGGGAAGCCCCTCAAAGAACAGCCAAGGTGGAGTCTTGATTGAGGGTGCTGGGTGGAACATCCTCCCCTCAGGTGAGACTTCCAACTAACTATTCCCGCCAAGGCAATATGTATACTACCCATGTGTTATTTATGGTTAGTCATTAAGTTTGCCTTAGTGCATACCCAAGCAAGCTGGGGCTAGGACACTTTTCTCTGTTTCTCTTATCATATCTCACAATCTTTGGAGTCTATACATCTGCATATTTCTCTTCCCTCCCTGATCCATTCCAGGGGGTCAGCCTGGTCTGGCTCAAGGACGTGATGCATGTTAATCCCTCTTGGCATCAGGAACAGAAGGGCCAGTTCTGATCCTAAGGCAAGATATGGAGTACAAACCAACTAAGCCCTCCATGATTGTGTGTGTGTGGCTCTGGGCAGAAATGCATGACAAATCACACAAACAACTTCTAAACGAACACATGCCTGCTTGTGTGGCCTCAGTGGACTAGCAGGACTAGACATTGGCTCCCAGATAACCTGCAGCCACTCCCAGGGTACATGTTCTTTTGCCTGTTCTTTCTGGTTGCCTCTTGAGAGGGAAAGCCCAGTAGCAATTAGGTTTTGGAAACATTGCAGAAAGGTATATGTGTGTGTATGTTTAACCAGCATTTTCCATGCCTATTGTGTCACAGGGTTTTATGTTGAGCTAGGATTATCAACACATCAAGGAACTCAGGATCTTTGGAACACACTTAACATTCCATCCGTTTTCCATGTCATGTGAGACTCAGTAGAGAAATGGCTGAAAGTGCTGCTAGTGAGAAGAGAGCCGGTGGTGGCATGTAGGGTGAGAGGTTGTGGCTTTGGTGCCAAGTGCCTAAGGATCATTCAAGCCCAATGTAGTCAGTCTGAGGATAGGGTTAGGCTGAAGGCAGAGAACACTGATTCAAAGTGAGGATAATGTTTCGATTCCAAAGCACTGGTTCTAATGAAAACCTGGGTCATTTGATAGTGTTCACTTTCTGTGTGTGTGTGTCTCTCTCTATTCTTTGCTCCCTCTCTCTTATCTTTTTCTTCTCATTCTTCTTCCTCTTTTCTTCCTTCTTGCACTAGTGTAAGGCTACATTGTCATAATAGCAGAATATGTAGTATTTTTTTATGTAACAAAATAACTGGCATAACTGAATATAATTGATTTAAGCCCTTAACTATATCATAAGGAATGCAATTAAAGTAGAACTTTATCATCACCCATGCAATCTACTTCATAAGACATTGAAAGTGGTTACCCACATTAACAGAGGTTCTGTGATTGGCATGACACCTGTCAAGGTGGTTGGAACCTACATTGCCCAGAATAGTTTATAAACATTTTGAAACAACTTTGCCTGTATTATTTGTAAAAATAATAGTTAAAAAGGCATTGCATCACGTAAAAGTGATCTCTGTGAGCATTGTTGAGAAAACTTGCATTTCAATGTGGATTTTGAGCTTAATTTTAGATTTCTGTAGTATATCACACATAACAGACAAAATATAGAGATATATTCTTGCTTGTGAGAGCTGTTTCTAAGTGATTTGCAATCTCTGAGCAGAATGCATTTAGGTGCAGACTTCATGAAATTTTGTACAGTGCTTTAATTTATTATCTTTCATGAAGATTTCAGTGATTTTAAAGTCAAGTGCATTAAAAACCATTTTTGACCAATTAGAAAAATGGTCTATGTATTGCTTTTCCTAAAACTAGAAAAAACAAGACAAATGAAACCTACCTTGGAATGGTAGTGAGAAGGAAAAGAACTTTGCATCTTGGCAACGTGCCTCATTATATTAAACAAGAGTCAGGGAAATTAACATACACCCAAATAGGCTGCTTAGAACTTACTTAAGGCTCCATGCTGTTTTGAAGTTTGTTGATCTGCAACATTTTCCTTTAATTCGTTCTTGCTGTTCTTTACTCTTTCTCATACACACACATACAAAGCAAAAAAAAAAAAAGTGCATTTTTTGGGCAAGTAGTTGGTTTGTTTTAAATGAAAAATGATGAGATTAAACCCAGACCCCTCCTGAGCATGACCCAATTGCCTTGCCCTGACTGCTGGCACATCCTCTCCTTTCCTTCTGCCTCTGACACTGCAAAAGGGGTTGCCTTTTGGCCCTGGACGCCTATTCAGGCCTGAATCTTCCTCTTTCTCTGGGTGTCTTGTGTCCTGACTGTGTCATACCTTCAGGCCTCTCTGTCCCAGGACCTCAATCACTCTGTTTACTAAATACTCATTTCTTGTTTACAGGGACTGGGCACACCAGTCTCTGTATTTACTGAGTCCTCAATGCCAGGAGCAGTGACCAGTGAATGCACTGTTGTTGCTGTGCTATTTTTCAATTAAAATGAGCATTGTGTGAATGCTCCTTATATTTTGATGGCATTAATTTCAATGTTCCAGATTTAGGAAGATATTGCCATGGAATTCTGGAATGAGAAGGGTCTTTGGGGTCATCAGATTTGACCCCATATATTCTTATTCTTTCTTTCTTTTTTTTTTTTTTTTTACTGTCAGTGCTATGCTGAATAGGATCCTAAGTTCTATCCTCGATTTAAATTTTGAAATGACTTGGAGAGAAGCAATGACTTTTTTAAATTAAAGTTTTAATTTTGACATAACTACATATTCACATATAGTTGAAACAAAGAAATACAGTGATTTCCTGCAGTCTTTATCCACTTTCTCCCAAGGGTAATGTGTTGCAAATTGTGGGGGTGGGAAAAATTTCCCTTCTTCCCTCCTATGTGCTTTGTCTGGTCTGGGAACCCTAAAGTTTCCCAGAGCCAATTCCAAAATGGTGGTATCCCCCTAGCATCAGGCAATTCTCAGATACCAGCAGGGTGTCTGAGAACTTAACTCAATTTATGACAGTATCTACTCAGTGCTAGCACATCAGATTCCACAGGTTAAGTGTTCCATGCCCAACCCCAACTTCAGAAACCAGTCATAAGCCCCTGGCTTCTGACCAACTAGCAACAAATTAGAGATTCCAAAAACCTCCTCCTTAGGTTTGATTACTTGCTAGAATGGCTCACAGAATTCAGGGAAACACTTACTTATTTTTATTAGCTTATTAAAGAATGCGAAGAGATACATTGGGCAAGGTACCCAACAAAAGAGTTTCTGTTCTTATGGAGCATGGGACCGAGCTTGGTGGCATGTGGAAGTGTTTTGGTTCCCCAAGCATGGAAGATCTCTGAAAACAAGGACCAAAAAGCTATCATTTTGTGTTTTTATCGAGGCTTCATTACATAGTCATGATTAAATAAGTCATTGGCCATTGGCCGATTCAGCCCCTCTCTAGAGGTTGGGGACTGGGGCTAACAGTTTTAATTCTCTAATCACATGGCTGGTCCTCCTGGCAACCAGCCACTGCCCTTGGGTGGGGTCCAAAAGTCAACTTCATTAATGACACGACACCCATTTCATTCCTCCCTCCCTTCCTTCCTTCCTTCCTTCCTTTTTCCTTCCTTTCTATTTAAATTTTTTGTTTAAATTCCAGTTAGTTAACATACAGAGTAATATTAGTTTCAGGTGTACAATATAGTGATTCAACACTTCCATACAACACCTGGTGCTCATCACAACAAATGCACTCCCTTTTTAAGTTTTTATTTAAATTCTGGTTACTTAACATACAGTGTAATATTAGTTTCAGGTGTACAATTTAGTGATTCAGTTCATCCATGCAACACCTGGTGCTCATAAACATAAGTGCACTCCTTAATCCAGTTTGACTTTCATAGGTCTGAAATTTTTTTTTTTAATTTTTAACGTTTGTTTATTTTTGAGACAGAGAGAGACAGAGCATGAACAGGGGAGGGGCAGAGAGAGAGGGAGACACAGAATCTGAAACAGGATCCAGGCTCTGAGCTGTCAGCACAGAGCCCAACGTGGGGCTCGAACTCCCGGACCACGAGATCATGACCTGAGCCGAAGTCGGACACGTAACCGACCAAGCCACCCAGGCGCCCCGGTCTGAAATGTTTTTAAGAACTGTAGATGAAGACTAGATATAGCTTGGAAATAAATGTTGGTCATCTGAGTGACAAAAAATATTTTTTGATCAGTCATTAGATCACTATGTCATTGTATCAGTTGGTTTGATAATTAAGTTGACAGAAGATAGATTAATAGGAGAAAACAAACTAATTTTGTACATGTAGGAGCCCCATAAAAACATGAGACTCAAAGATATGGCCAAAGAAGGCAGCTTTTATATCTTTTAGACAAGAAAATAATAATTTTGTGAAGAATTGACAAGACAAAGGGATTGTCTACTACTTGGGTAGTAAATTAGTGAAGAAACAAGTCTTGTTTATATAGCCTTTTCAGCCCTAAATTCCTGATGAGGAGTATCTTTCTTGCAACAGCTGTTTATTAAGTAACTTTGATTCAAAATAATCAATATGCCAAAATGGCATATTTTGGGTCTGACATATTCGGCTCCTCTTTACAAAACTGTAGTAGAATATCACAACCAGGACATTAACATTGTCACATTGAGGATACAGAACATTTCCATCCCCACAAGGATGCCTTATGTTTTCCTTTTGTACCCACACCCAATTCCTTCCATTTCTTATAACCCCCTTCTTACTGACAATTACTAATCTTCCCACCATTTCTATAATATTATCATTTCAAGAATGTCCAAATTGAGTCATACATTGAGTGACATTTTAGAATGGGTACTCAGTGTAATTCTGTTGGAGGTTCATCCAGGTTGTTGCATGTATCAGTGGTTTATACCTTTTCATTGCTGAGTAGGATTCCATAATGTAGATGTTCCATGGTTTGTTTAACCACTTAACTCTTTAAGGACATCTGGGTTATTTCCAGTTTGGGGCAGTTACAAATAAAGCTGTGATGATTATTCATGTACTGATTTTGTGTGAACACAGGTTTTCATTTCTCTGGAATAAAATGCCCAGGATGGAATTGGTGGGTAGTAGGGTAGTTGCAACGTTTAGTTTTTTGGACCATTTTACATTCCCACCAGCAATGTGTGAATGAGCCAGTCTCTGCATCTTCACCGGTATTTGGTGTTGTTTCTACTTTTATTTTAGCCATTCTCCTAGGTGTGCTGGGAAGTCTCATTGTTTCTAGCCCTAAAGCCCCTTCAGGACTCTGTGGGAGAAATATCTGCCTGCCCTTTTTTCTCCCTCCAACTTGTTCTGAGGTACAGACCCATGGCTGTGTTTCGTTCCCCCACAGGTGGATTATGAACTCTGTGAGGGGCACTGCTGGATTTAGTTTCCTGGCCATTCCCTGAGCACAGTTGTCTGTCACTGCCTTGACATTGTGCCTTGACTGTTACATGAATAGGAAACGCTTGCTCACATTTTGGAGGCACTGGCCTCCTCAAGGGGTCATGTGAGGAGGTGGGGTGGTTTTTGCTTCAAGAGTCCCTGGCTGGTGGGCAGAGGGGCTCTCTGCCATGTCCTGGGCCCTGAGTATCCATCTGTGCTGAGGGAAGAAGGGCCTGCCATGTCCTATGACTGGGTCCAAAGCCTGAGGCTCCAGGTGATCTATCCTTCAAAATCAAGGTGAAGATATTCATACCCACTGTGCTTTGCTGGGCATACCAGGTGCACTGGAGCCCACATTGCAAAGTGGTGTCAAGTAGCACTGGCCTGCCCTTTGAAATATTTCTGTCATGCAGGTTCTTGCACTCTGGGACTAGGATGGGAGGGGCAGCCCTGATGATCTCTGAAATGTCTTCTGGGCTATTCTTCTACTGTGTTGGACAGTAGGTTTTGGCTTTTGTTTAGATGGCTGACTAATCTCCCCACTGTCTTGATGAATAACTCCTAGCTTCCCATTGTGATGTCAGATCCAAACTGATGTCTTTATGAAATTTGGCCATATGCTTTGTGTATTCTCTTGAAGCTTTCTCATTTCTTTTAGTTTGGATAGGCTGAGATTCCAAATTTTAAAGTTTGGCTTCCTTTTTAATTAACTGTTCCATCTTTAAGTCACTTCTCACTTCTCTCATTTTACTCAAAGCTGCTCCTGCAACCCTTTGCTTAGAAGACTCATCAACCAGTTAGCCAATTTCATCCCTTACAGGTTCTACCTCTCACAGCTAGGATACAAACACAATTCAACTAAGTCCTTGGCCAGTTTATAACAAGAATTTCCTTTTCTTCATTTTCCAATAACATGTTCCTCATTCTGTCTGAGACTTCCTCAGAATGGCCTTTACCATCAATAGTTCCACCAACATTTTATTCTCAACCACTTAGGTATTCTCTCTGAAGACTGAGACTTCTCCTCAGATGACTCTCCTACTTCTGAGCCCTTGCCAGAATTGTTTTTAATGGTCTATTCACAGCAATTAAGGCTTTTCCTAGTGTGCCTCTCCAGAGTCTTCCGCTCTCCACCCATTACCCAGTTCCAAAGCTGCTTCCATATTTTTAGGTATTATAGCAGCACCCTCACTTCTCAGTTTCTTAGGGCTGCTATAACAAAATGCAACAAACTGGGTGGCTTATAAATGACAGGCATTTATTTCACAGATTTGGAGGCTGGAAGTGCAAGTGCCAGCCTGATCAGATGAGGGCCCTCTTTTAGGTTTCAGACTTCTCATTGTATCATCATGTGATGGAAGGGTCAAGAGATCTCTCTGTATCCTCTTTTATAAGGGCACTAATCCCATTCTGAGGATTCCACCCTCATGACCTCATGACCTCCCAAAAGCCCACCCTCTAATACTATCACTTCAGGTATATGAATTTTGGGAGGACACAAGCATTCAGACCACAGCAGCAACCATTAGCATGGTACAATTTTATTTTTTAATTTAATTTTTTATTTTTAAAATTTACATCCAAATTAGTTAGCATATAGTGCAACAGTGATTTCAGGAGTAGATTCCTTAGTGCCCCTTACCCATTTAGCCCATCCCCTTTCCCACAACCCCTCCAGTAACCCTGTTTTTTGTCCATATTTATGAGTCTCTTCTGTTTTGTCCCACCCCCTGTTTTTATATTATTTTTATTTCCCTTCCCTTATTTTCATCTCTTTTGTCTCTTAAAGTTCTCATATGAGTGAAGTCATATGATTTTTGTCTTTCTCTGACTGACTAATTTCACTTAGCATAATAGCTTCCAGTTCCATCCATGTAGTTGCAAATGGCAAGATTTCATTCTGATTGCTGAGTAATACTCCGTTGTATACATATACCACATTTTCTTTATCTATTCATCCATCGATGGACATTTGGGCTCTTTCCATACTTTGGCTATTGTTGATAGTGCTGCTATAAACATGGGGGTGCAGTGTCCCTTCAAAACAGCATACCTGTATCCCTTGGACAAATGCCTAGTAGTGCAATTGCTGGGTCGTAGGGTAGCTCTATTGTTAATTTTTTGAGGAACCTCCATACTGTTTCCAGAGTGGCTGCACCAGCATGCATTCCCACCAGCAATGCAAAAGAGATCCTCTTTCTCTGCATCCTTGCCAACATCTGTTGTTGCCCGAGTTGTTAATGTTAGCCATTCTGACAGGTGTCAGGTGGTATCTCACTGTGGTTTTGATTTGTATTTCCCTGATGAGGAGTGATGTTGAGCATTTTTTCATGTGTCGATTGGCCATCTGGATGTCTTCTTTGGAGAAGTGTCTATTCATGTCTTTTGCCCATTTCTTCACAGGGTTCTTTTTTTTTGGGGGTGTTGAATTTGATAAGTTCTTTATAGATTTTGGATACTAACCCTTTATCTGATATGTCGTTTACAAATATCTTTTCCCATTCCCTTGGTTGCTTTTTCATTTTGCTGATTGTTTCCTTTGCTGTGCAGAAGCTTTTTATTTTGATGAGGTCCCAGTAGTTCATTTTTGCTTTTGTTTCCCTTGCCTCCAGAGACGTGTTGTGTAAGAAGTTGTTGCAGCCAAGATCAAAGAGGTTTTTGCCTGCTTTCTCCTCAAGGATTTTGATGGCTTCCTGTCTTACACTGAGATCTTTCATCCATTTTCCATGGTATAAGAAAGTGGTCCAGGTTCATTCTTCTGTATGTCACTGTCCAGTTTTCCCAGCACCACTTGCTGAAGAGACGGTCTTTATTCCATTGGGTGTTCTTTCCTGCTTTGTCAAAGATCAGTTGGCCATACATTTGTGGGTCCCTTTCTGGGTTCTCTATTCTGTTCCATTGATCTGAGTGTCTGTTCTTGTGCCAGTACCATACTGTCTTGACGATTACAGCTTTGTAGTGTAGCTTGAATTCTGGGATTGTGATGCCTCCTGCTTTGGTTTTCTTTTTCAAGATTGCTTTGGCTATTCAGGGTCTTTTCTGGTTCCATACAAATTTTAGGATTATTTGTTCTAGTCTGTGAAGAATGCTGGTGTTATTTTGATAGGGATTGCATTGAATATGTAGATTGCTTTGGGTAGTATCAACATTTTAGCAATATTTTTTCTTCGTATCCAGGAGAAGTGAAAAATCTATACGCTGAAAACCTAGAAAGCTTATGAAAGAAATTGAAGAAGACACAAAAAAATAGAAAAAGCATGATACAATTTTAGAATATTCATTTATCCCATAAAGATCCCTAGGGCCCATTTGGAGTCAGTCCTTATTTTTACCTCCAGCCACAGGCAACCCTGATCTTTCTGTATCTCTAAATCAACCTTTTCTGGACAGTTCATATAAATGGAATGACACAATGTAGTCTTTTATGTTTCACTTTTTCACTTTCCATAATGCATTTTGGGTTCATTCATAATATAGCATGTATCATTAGCTCCATGTTGTAGCATATACTACATTTTGTTTATCCACTCATCATGGATAGACATTTGGAATGTTTCCAGTTTTTTGCCTATTTTGAGTAATGTTGCTATAACATTTATGCTTTATGTGAAGTGTTAAAAAGATAAACTGAGGTATAGTACATTTTTAAGAGTTTATTTGACCAAAAATCAGTTAGAATTGGGCAGTGCCAAACTGGAAGTGGTTTGAAGTACTCTATCAACAGGAGCTATGGGAAAGACTTTTACAGAGAAAATGGGGAAAGCAAAGTAAAAAAATGATTTGATTGGCTATAGCTGAAGCATCTGCCTTATTTGGGAAGCCTAGTTAGCTGTTTATGATCAGTTGTTCTTAGATTTTGATTTCTTTTTTTTTCAATGTTTAGTTATTTAGAGAGAGAGAGAGAGAGAGAGAAAGAGAGAGAGAGAGGCATGGGATGGGGCAGAGAAAGAGGAGAGAGAGAATTCCAAGCAGGCTCTGCGCTGATATGGCAGAGTCCAGCAACGCAGGGCTCAATCTCATAAACTGTGAGATCATATTCTGAGCAGAAATCAAGAGTCAGATGCTAATCAACTGAGCCACCAGATGCCCTATAGATTTTGATCTTTTAGTCTTGAGGCATTTATTATAGGCTTAGATTTTGGTTTGCTTATGTAGGCTGCTAAGGCATTAGAACCACTTCTGTATTTAATGGTCTCATTTAGTTAATTTAATAGGACATATATTTTCATTTCTCTTAGGTAGATTCCTAAGAGAGGAATTTCTGGTCATATGGTAATTTATTATTTAACTTTTTAAGAAACTTCCAAACTTTTTCATGAGGGCTGCACCATTTTATATTCCCACCAGCAATATTTTTTTTTATATTTTTTAATGCTTGTTTATTTTTGAGAGAGAGGGAGACAGAACATGAGTGGGGGAGGGGCAGAGAGAGAGGAAGACAGAATCTATGTTTATGAGTAATTGTTTTATATATCTGGGGGCTCGGGTATTTGGCGCATAGACATTTATAATAGTTAGCTCTTCCTGGTGGATAGACCCTGTGATTATTATATAATGCCCTTCTTCATCTCTTGTTACAGCCTTTAATTTAAAGTCTAGTTTGTCTGATAGAAGTATGGCTACTCCAGCTTTCTTTTGGCTTCCAGGAGCATGATAAATAGTTCTCCATCCCCTCACTCTCAATCTAAAGGTGTCCTCAGATCTAAAATGAGTCTCTTGTAGACAGCAAATAGATGGGTCTTGTTTTTTTATCCATTCTGATACCCTATGTCTTTTAGTTGGCGCATTTAATCCATTTACATTCAGTGTTATTATAGAAAGATATGGGTTTAGAGTCATTGTGATGTCTGTATGTTTTATGCTTGTAGTGATGTCTCTGGTACTTTGTCTCACAGGATCCCCCTTAGGATCTCTTGTAGGGCTGGTTTCGTGGTGACAAATTCCTTCAGTTTTTGTTTGGGAAGACCTTTATCTCTCCTTCTATTCTAAATGACAGACTTGCTGGATAAAGGATTCTCGGCTGCATATTTTTTCTGTTTAGCACACTGTAGATATCGTGCCAAGCCTTTCTGGCCTGCCAAGTTTCAAAGGAGAGATCAGTCACGAGTCTTATAGGTCTCCCTTTATAAGTGAGGGCACGTTTATCCCTTGCTGCTTTCAGAATTTTCTCTTTATCCTTGTATTTTGCCAGTTTCACTATGATATGTCGTGCAGAAGATCGATTCAAGTTACGTCTGAAGGGAGTTCTCTGTGCCTCTTGGATTTCAATGCCTTTTTCCTTCCCCAGTTCAGGGAAGTTCTCAGCTATAATTTGTTCAAGTACCCCTTCAGCACCTTTCCCTCTCTCTTCCTCCTCTGGGATACCAATTATGCGTATATTATTTTTTTTTAGTGTATCACTTAGTTCTCTAATTTTCCCCTCATACTCCTGGATTTTTTTATCTCTCTTTCTCTCAGCTTCCTCTTTCTCCATAACTTTATCTTCTAGTTCACCTATTCTCTCCTCTGCCTCTTCAAGCCGAGCCATCGTGGTTTCCATTTTGTTTTGCATTTCGTTTAAAGCGTTTTTCAACTCCTCGTGACTGTTCCTTAGTCCCTCGATCTTTGTGGCAAGAGATTCTCTGCTGTCCTGTATACTGTTTTCAAGCCCAGCGATTAATTTTATGACTATTATTCTAAATTCACTTTCTGTTATATTATTTAAATCCTTTTTGATCAGTTCATTAGCTGTTGTTATTTCCTGGAGATTCTTCTGAGGGGAATTCTTCCGTTTGGTCATTTTGGAGAGTCCCTTGCGTGGTGAGGACCTGCAGTGCACTTCCCCTGTGCTGTGGTGTATAACTGGAGTTAGTGGGCGGGGCCGCAGTCCGACCCGATGTCTGCCCCCAGCCCACTGCTGGGGCCACAGTCAGACTGGTGTGTGCCTTCTCTTCCCCTCTCCTAGGGGCGGGATTCACTGTGGGGTGGCGTGTCCCGTCTGGGCTACTTGCACACTGCCAGGCTTGTGTTGCTGGGGATCTGGCGTATTAGCTGGGGTGGGTAGGCAAGGTGCACGGGGGGTGGAGGGGCAGGCTTAGCTCGCTTCTCCTTAGGTGATCGACTTCAGGAGGAGCCCTGTGGCAGCGGGAGGGAGTCAGATCCGCTGCCGGAGGTTTGGCTCCGCAGAAGCACAGAGTTGGGTGTTTGCGCGGAGCGAGCAAGTTCCCTGGCAGGAACTGGTTCCCTTTGGGATTTTGGCTGGGGGATGGGCGGGGGAGATGGCGCTGGCGCCTTTGTTCCCCGCCAAGCTGAGCTCTGCCGTCCGTCCGGGGGCTCAGCAGCTCTCCCTCCCTTTGTCCTCCAGCCTTCCCGCTCTCCGAGCAGAGCTGTTAACTTATGACCTCCCAGATGCTAAGTCGCGCTTGCTGTCGGAACACAGTCTGTCCGGCCCCTCCGCTTTTGCCAGCCCGACTTGGGGGCTCTGCTTGGCCAGCGAGCCGCCCCTCCGCCCCGGCTCCCTCCCGCCAGTCCGTGGAGCGCGCACCGCCTCGCCGCCCTTCCTACCCTCTTCCGTGGGCCTCTAGTCTGCGCTTGACTCCGGAGACTCCCTTCTGCTAATCCTCTGGCGGTTTTCTGGGTTCTTTAGGCAGGTGTAGGTGGAATCTAAGTGATCGGCAGGACGCGCTGTGAGCCCCGCGTCCTCCTACGCCGCCATCTTCCGGACGAGATCAGGAAGACAGAATCTAAAGCAGGCTCCAGGATCTGAGCTGTCAGTACGGAGCTGGACGTGGGGCTCGAACCCACAGACTGCAAGATCATGACCCGAGCTGAAGTTGGATGCTTAACTGACTATGCCACCCAGGCACCCCTCCCACTATCAATGTTTGAGGGTTCCAATTTCTCTGCATCTTTGCCTTTCTACAAAGATATTTTGTCTCAGAAATTCCATTTCCATTTGAATTATAATTAAATAGAAAACATACTTTCATGATTCAGTGGTAACACTGAAATCTCAATTAGATTAAGCATTTGGCTATGTACCTTTGGTTTAATAACAGTGTCATTAATTGGGAAGAATTGATATATGTTGTGGAACTAATGGTCTACTTTCCTCAGGGTTATATGGTAAATAATTAATGACAATTTACTGCAGGTTTCCTTATAGAACATACGTTAGCCTTCTGCTTCTATTCCTGGGTCATCTAATTATTCAGGAAATGAAATTAGCTTTCATTAGAAGGCAGACTGGTGGTGTTTGTGTGTGTATTTGGGGTTTCCAGATTCTGAAATAAAAGGACCCCTGATTTATATGTATTTTTAATAGATATGGTATAAAATGGCATATAGAAATAACATTGATGGATGCTAATAGCAATATAGGCTTTTTGTACGTTTTAAAACCCTGTGGACTGGAATGCAATAATTTCCTATGTTCCTTTCCAGATTGTTCACAGAACACTGGCAGCCATGTTGGGTTCCCTTGCAGCATTAGCAGCGCTGGCTGTGATTGGAGACGTAAGTTGTAACATTTTGAGTCAATGGCTTACCACTCTATAGAATATAAGATTCAAAGATAGTCCAACAATTAGGCATTAGCTAGTGATTTTCATTCTTTTATATGCTATTTCCACATTTCTCCCTCAGGAACCATGTTGGAGGCATGAACCAACAAACCTTATCAACATTGATGATGTTTTTCATTTGACTTTCACACACATTTCTTATTTTGCATTTTAGCTGAGGAAAGGCTCATCGCTACGCAGTTGCTCAGGGCTGTGTAGCTGAGTGGTTAGATTTGGCTCTGGGTGCTGTCAGCCCTTGGGAACTAGAGGGGACCATCCTGCCTGGAGCAGAGAGGTGAGAAATGGTGAGGTTGGAGTTCTGTCTTGCAGACATCAGGAGGTCCCTGGAGATGCATGTTTGGGGGTGATGGTACCACATCAGGGTCTGCATGTGGCCTGTCTGGCAGGAACATAGGAGTGAATGTAGAGAAGCAAAAGCAAGAGAGCCCAAGTGTCCACTGGAGATAGAGGCCTGCCATTGTTGAAGGAACAGTGCTGGAACTGAAGAAGGTGGTAGCACACAGAGCTGGATTTGAAAACAACTCCATATTTTTGTATCCTTTGGGTAAATACCTAGTAGTGCAATTGCTGGGTTATAGGGTAGTTAGTTCTATTTTTAACTTTTTGAAGAACCTCCATACTGTTTTCCAGAGTGGCTGCACCTGTTTGCATTCCCAGCAACAGCAAAATAAATGTCAGATAAAGACAAATGCCATATGATTTCATTCATATGTGGAATTTAAGAAACAAAACAGATGAACATATGGGGGAAGTGGAAAAAAAGAGGGGGGGGACAAATCATAAGAGACTCTTAACAATAGAGAATAAACTGAGAGTTGATGGAACCAGGTGGGTGGGGGATAGTTGAGTGATGGGCATTAAGGAGGGCACCTTTTGGGATGGGCACTGAGGGTTGTATGTAAGTGATGAATCACTGAGTTCTGCTCCTGAAACCAATGTTACACTGTATGTTAACTAACTCAAATTTAAATAGAAATTTGAAAAGAAAAAAATAAAAATAAATCTATAGAATTTAAAGGATTTTTTCTTCAAAGTACTACTAAAGGCCACTTAGTTAGCCAAAGAATAATAACTGGTTTAAAAAACTATGTGGGGCTATGTTGTTATTCATTCATTCATTCATTCATTCATTTTGGCTAGAGTTGGTATAAAAAAATACTAACCCTAAGGGTAAAATGTCCCAGAATGCTAAAACTTATACATAAACCACTGTTATTTTTATTAACTGTTAAGGAGTAATGTAGTAGTAGCTATTTTGTTTTAGAAAACACTAATGCGGCACACATCTTGTGCTGCGGGTAGCTCCCTGGGCCACCATGCAGTCCTTTCCCAACAATGAGACTCTCAAAGTGCCCTCACTTCATACTCTGTGCTCCCAATTCCCCATGACCCCAGCCTTCCCTACTCTGCAGGGTTGTTAGAAGATGAAGTGAGAATGGATTAACAACTGGTGAGTAGGACAAGTGTATCTTTCAATTTTTGCCATCCTGGCCTCATGCTCCAATACCAAGGAAGGCATGTGGGAACTTCACTGATCTCAAGGGCCAGTCCTGCATTTCAGGCTGCAGTTCTGGAGTTGGAGTTGCCAGGGACAGGGTTTAGGAAATTTGCTTTTCTTGTTACTAAGTGTATAAGCTTGACATTATGATGTCTTGGGTCATTGATGTTTCATTGATGTTTTTCATTGATGTTATACTCTAATTTTAAAAACAAGTGGATAGTATGATTTTTGACTCTGGTCAAATGAGTGGGCTTGCTATAAAGAGTGGCACGTTTTTTACAGCTATCACCAGAAGGATGATGCCTCAAATTAATTGGGAAATTTGTACTTTGATTGCAGAGACCCAGCCTGACCCATGTGGTGGAGTGGATTGATTTTGAGACCTTGGCCCTGCTATTTGGCATGGTAATTATAATCCTCTTAGTGGGACAGGGCTCCAAGCCTGCTGTAATCTGGGGCCTTCTCTTTTGCTGCCACTGCTGATAATACTTCATTATATTAAAGACATTGTACTGCTTGACAATTAGGGCTTGATTAAGAAGTGTTAGCGCAGGCCTAGCCAATTTCTCCTGTGGAGGAATGAAATGATTGGTGCTCTGGTTAGTTAGCTGGAGAATTACAGTCTTAGTCCTGTCTGATAGTTAAATAATATTGTCATTTAGATAACTTAGTAACATTTTTGAGTTGCTTCCCTTAAAATATACAATGGATTATCCCGAATAAGTGAACCATGTAAGTTTTGGTGATTGGAAAAACACCTGTAATTAAATACATGGAAAATGAAAGAAATTGAACCTAAGTAATAGTTTGTGTGTCATAAACCAATTTAACTAGAATAAGTGAAATTTGATAAGATCCTGAATAGCAGTAGGAATGCCTCACATGTTCTTGAACAGACCCTACAATGGCTAAGTGGTCTGAAGGAGGGTTTTCCCTTTCTGGACAAAAGATCCACTCTGTGTAAAGCAGATTATTATGTATCTTCATTTTCCTGGCTAATATTTTATCCCCCCTGGTAGTCATAAGAGAGGGCCATACTACTCTAGGCTTCACTGTGACCCAAACTAGCTGCTTCCTCTCTGAGTGGAGTATAAGGAGACAGGTCAGTGCTCTGAACTTAGCCTTTATAGAGAAGTTCATATTCTTGTTGGTCTTGAAAAGTATGTAGTAGAGTCTGGGCATCTGGAAGGAAGAAGGAAGACATACCAGATGTCTCATAAAAGAGGTTAAAAAAAACTTAAATGAATGATATATTAGTTTGCTGGCGCTGCCATAATAAAGTACTACAGACTGGTGGCTTCAACAACAGAAATTTATTTCTTCATACTTCTGCAGGCCAGATTTCTGAGACCAAGTCAGCAGTGCTGGTTCCTTTTGAGGCCTCTCTGCTTGACTTGTGGATGATCATCTTCTCCCTGTATCTTCACATGATCTTCCCTCTGTGTGTGTCTGTGTGCTTATCTCCTCTTCTTATAAGGATACCAGTCATATTAGATTAGGGCCTCACTTTAACTTATCCTGAGGTACTGGGGTTAGGATTTCAACATAGGAATTTGTGGAGGAAAGTGGCACAATTGAGCCCATAACACATGGTTTAATTTTTTTTTCTCAGTTGAAACCATTCAGCAAGCTCCTATGATTCTGGAACTTTGAAGGTGCAAAGATAGTTTATGTATCCAGGCTCCTGCCTTTTCCTCTTTATTTCATGGCAGTTAGCCACCCCATGGGGCCACTTAACCCTGGTCCCTGAATTTAAGTCTCTTTTGGGTAGTTTTGGCAGCAAATGTGTGGACCAGCTTCCCCACAATGATGGAAGACCACATAGGACCTACCCATTCAGTTCATGTGAAGCTTCTATTGGTGAGTGAAACACCACATTCTACAGACAGTAACAGGTGGCCATTTGGATTAGGATGAACATCGATGGTCATTATAGACAAGGTAGATATTTGTATTGAGTCTAAACTGACTTTTGGAAATTTTTGTTTTGTACTAAATATTTGAAGGATGATATTGGGCCTACTGTTTTCTAAGTACTTTAATTTACATAATTTTATTGAATTTTCACCACAGCCTTAACAAGGAATAAAACATTCAGAGGTGAGGTGAGGAAACTGAAGTACAGAGGATTGAATAATGTTTTTGCATAAGGTTAAACTACTTCTAAATGGAAGGATTAGTACTTGAACCTGTAGCTTTTCTCTCTAAATTCAACAAATGGTATATTGCCATCATAGGAGGTGGAATAAAGAATCTTCCAGAATCTTCTCTGGGTTCTGTGAACCCAGAGAATAATCATTTCAATGTAACTGATCTTATTTGTGTCTCTTGGTCAAATTGGTGACGGAAATCTGTCCCATTATTTTAGGAAACAAAATTTAACTCAGTTTAAAAATCTTAAAATATTTAATTGTTGCTTGTGTGGACATTTAGGTGCAGAAGGCCACATTCCGGCTCATTTCCCTTCCTGCTTCTAGCTTTGTGTCTGTGAGCAAGTCATCTCCCATCTCTGCCCTGTGGTTTCCTCATCTATAAAACAGAGAGTAACGGTAACACCTGATGATTTTTGTGAAGATTAGGTGGAATGATAATTTACCTGGACAAAAATAGAGGTGCAAGCCTTATAGCAAGAGGCTCTATTCAGGAAGTTACTAAGTGGACTGCACTCAGCAAAAGAGCAAGAAGCTTGATGAAGTGGTAGCTTTCATGCAGAGGCCTTGTAACTGATCACTCTGATGTCCTTTCGGGATGGTACACTTCTAAAAGATTCCTCTTGTCTCCTTTTTCTGTTTGCCCCACAGATGATCTTAGTAGCCATATTTTCAGAAACTGGATTTTTTGATTATTGTGCTGTAAAGGTAGGTTTGCTGTGGGATTTAATATTTATGTATTAATATTTATGTATTAATTCACTGTTATTTACCATTACATATTCAGTCAATAAAGCTACCACTTAAAGCAAATATTTTAAAATTCCATCTTCCTTTACAAAATTATGGGTGTAAGGCTGGGTACAATTTCTGTCCTAAGTTAGGTGGCTCTGAGCAACACTTTGATCTTCTCAATAAACTGAAGGAGATCAAGGAAAAGAGTATTTGGGTTGAATGTTTGTGTAGCATTAGTTAAATTGGCAAGTTGAGAGCTTCATATCAAAAATTGTTTTGCATTTTAGAGCATCTAAATATTTCAAGTCATCAGCTTCTGATTACTTTACTTTGTGTTGAAATAATTTCAGTGATGACTTTCTAATTATTGAACATATAAACATTCACTTTTATAACTGGAATCCTGGGAAATCCGCCAGCAAGTTCTGACGGCCAGACTCTGCACTGGTGCTGTGACTCAGGGTTGGTGAGAGGAGATCTTACCATGTTTTGCTAATGCAAAGGCTAGTGTTGTGCTTGATTTTCTTTTTTGAACTGGAAAGTTCTTCTAAAAGACTATTTACTCATCAAAGCCCTTTGCTTTGTCATTCTCTGAATGACAGAATTTTTGCCGTCTTTGTGTACCATCTTGCATCTTCAAATATCTGGTCTCTTCCTCTCAATGTCTTGGTACTGAAAATCCTTAAGATATAAGTCCCTTAGATAACCAACAATCAGCAGGCTTGAGGGTCATAGCCCAGGCTGTCTAACCAAAAGGAGATTGTAAGATACTGGATAATGTTAAAGGGATAGAGGGCAATCACCTTGTGACCAGTGAACCATCAAAGGGCACTGTGAAGAAGGAGAATCAGAGGGAAGGAGGGTAAATCATGGTGGATTCAGAATGTCCAGGTACAGGCCATCACTTCCTCATCTTAGCAAATTTAGGAACTCATCGGTCTAAGTTTTAATCCACCATGTTGTGGCTATTTGGATCACTGGCTCTTATAATCTGTAATGAAAAGTCACATCTATTCTTCAACCCCACTGATCCTGGCTTGTTCCTTTCTCTGTGTGTACATCTCAGACGTACCAGCTCTCTAGGGGAAGAGTGTGGGCCATGATCATCATGTTGTGTCTCATTGCCGCTGTCCTGTCTGCCTTCCTAGACAATGTCACCACATTGCTGCTTTTTACTCCTGTGACGATAAGGTATGTAGAGTGGCCCTGTATGGTGGTGTGTTCTGGTTGCTCAATCTAGTCCCCATGTTCCCTTTGCTGGTGTGCCCTGGTCCAGCCCGTGCATCCTCCAGGACTGTGGTGCTCAGTGCTCATGGCTATGGCTATGGCTTTTGCTTGTGGCCATGGCTATGGCAGAAGCAGTGGCGGCCATAGAAATATACATGGAAGTCACCAGATGTAGGCTTTGCTGTCCAGGGGTGTGGGGCAGATGGGTTACAGGAGTTCTTATCCATTGAGATGGTCACAGGTGAAGCAGAGCAGTGTGGAAGCTCCTGCCAGATGGTCAGGGACATGTATCCAGGTGCTGGGGAAGTTGGAGCAGCCATCTTGCTCTCCTCAGGCTTGGAGGCTTATGGGACCTGGCCTGACAAGGCTCTGCAGGATAACTTTGGGAAAGAGAAATTCAATTTGATTCCATTTCATTTCTTTAAATTAGGCATTTCATTAATTAGACATTTATTGAACATCAGAGGCAATTTGTCTTGAATCTCTTGAAGCTTGAGCTTCAGTCCTGGTCATTATGCAGGCCACTTGTAAGGCCATGGAACTATACTTTTATCTAGACTTTATGTTATTTACTTTGAAGATGGTTCCCCAGCATATCATGGCCCTTCCGTGCTTGGACCCACCATGTCCTGGTACTTGGTTGTAGGGAAACACATACTCCCTGAGTGTTCATGGGAGGAAGGTAGGTAGTGAAGGGTGCCAGACAAGTCACCTCAGCTCCACTGATCTGGATGGTAGCATCAAAAGGACTAACCTAAGCTAGTGTTTTAAGGATTCTGTTAGATAGGAGACCCTCTTAGACATGAGGCATGAGACACAGCAAGTTCAAGTGTGTTCTGGTTGCTTAATCTAGTACCCATGTTCCCTTTGCTGATGTGACCAAAAAGTTCAAAGTGACCAAAAAGGGGCTACTTCCAAGGCTCAGAAGTAAATCTAGGTGATGCCTTTGGAATTTGAAGAATGGTGTCTCTCAGAGGTGGAGTGAATTGGAGTGGGGGATAAGGGGAGGAGAAATAAGGGTGGAGAAGAGCAGAGAACAGGCAGCGTCCCCACAGGTGCAGTCTGAAGTGTTGAGAGTTGGTTGTTGAGAGTTGGTCTCTTGCCCAAGCTCCTGCAAGCTTGGCTGCATTGTCATGCCCCACATGCAGACAGGGATTTAGCCTTCCTGTGCAGGGGTGTGTGGCACTTCTTAGTATGTGGGGTTCTCCTGAGGGCAAATGAAGGCTGGAACAAATGTGGCTCAAGGGTGCTGTAATCTGTAACATGCACTACTAATGGCAGACACCAAACTCTGCCTCTAGGACACCTCAAGGGCAAGAGGCAGGGGACCTTCACCCCCTTCAACCAAGGTGACTCTGCTGCTGTCACTGGTTTAAAAGCCATACTATCACCTATGCACCAGGTCCCAGAATATCATTGTGCTCTCTGATGACAGTTCCAATGAGAGCAGGCTTCCATGGGGTACCCATATTCCTGGCATTCCTGGACAGTCTAGAAAGCTGAGGGTTTTCTCAGCCTTGCTAGGATTTGTTTGTATCCTCACTACTACAGCAACCAGCTTTGTAATTTTCTGTGAGTAGCAATTCTTTGTCTAAAAGTTACAGCTTTCAAGATTTAAGTGTTAGTGTATTCATATTCACTATATATATTACCATATTCTTCATGACTTTATAAGCTTAATCATGTTCTTCTGCCTTTGTCTGGAGGAGCATAGTCTTCACAGTTAAACAGCTTGGTCCATTTAGATAGGATGCCATCTCTGTGCTTTCTCTACCATTGTTGATTCACGTACACTAATTATTTTCTTGCTTGAGGCAGATCCTGGAAACTTCCTCAGCTGAGCGCTACTGCTGCTGCTGATTGGGGTATAATCCTGTTTTTGGATTCATTCTTGGATTCATTCATTCATTCATTCATTCATTCATTCATCCCCAGACACCTTTCCCTCTTCAGTTTCCACATGGCTCTGTAGGCTGATCCCCTTCAGATGTACTGTTAGTTTCTCTCTGACCTGGGAGATGAAGGGAAGGACCCTTGAGTGCAGCAGCCTGGTAGCCCAAGGCCTGGTTTCTATATGGACGTAGACAGTATGGATTGGCAGGCGTGGTGGGCCATGATGTGTTTCCCAAACCTTCTTTAGAGCAACATCTTTCTTTCTTTCTTTCTTTCTTTCTTTCTTTCTTTCTTTCTTTCT